>NC_141757.1:29095474-29695474 GCF_982258835.1 Parasteatoda tepidariorum | reverse complement strand
TGAACAAAAATCAATGTTACGCCTGTAAAAAAGTTTCTTCAGCTCAGTCTTTGACTTTGTTTGAGAGTCTGGCGATTCGTTGTTTTACTCAAAGCGAAGCATGGAACGACACGAAACCATGTACTTCTGGCATTTGTCAAGACGTGAGGGAGTTACGTGCTCATTCTTGGTGGTCATCATTTCAAATTCCTAATGCAAAGGGAGTGTGAGCAAACTGATCTTTGGGGAATCTCTGAGCTTCAAAGCAGGTTCTTTGAGTACGCAATAAACTGCTGTAACTGCCACGGAAAGGGGTATACTTCCCTGTAATGAGTTAAGAAGCTTTATATAATTATCCTATAATTTAAAAGTCAACTCTAATAATTTTCTTGAAGTCAATAACAAGAGTGGGTACTGGGCTTCTATGTCAACGAAGGTAAATAGTCACATAAATTAACGGCCAAATCTCCAAATTTTACGGATATTTCTTAGAATATAATAAATATGATTGCTTTTGAATTACCGATGAATATTTTAGCGAAATTTATCCAATTTCTACCGAGAGTGCATGAAAAATGAATAGATTTCGACAATTTAAACCTTATTTTTTCTATATTCAACCAAAGTTATAAGTCAGAGTATTCAGAGGTAGCTGAAACTCAATTTAGACAAATGTTCAAAATATCACACTCAACCAGACTGAATTCGAGTTTAAATTGTTTCAACATTCCAAACACTCAGTCCTTGGCACTTTTCTTTATTTTCTTTTAAAAGAAGATAAATATCTCTCCAAGTGACAGAGATAGTGAATTCTCTGGTAGTATTTCAAATGGAAAGTAGGTATCACTTTCTTTAAATAAAATATAAAGTAGCAAATTCTTGCGCCATTTTCAGCTATTTCGTCCGCCTATTGGAAAGTGAGTGCAACTCTTTTGGCACAAGCATGAAGCCAAGTGCTTTTATTTTCTGAAAGTCTCCTGAGAAGAAAATATATTTCGGTCGAGAAAAAGAAGAAATGCACCAGCTTGTCGAAAAGAAAATATTTATGTTCGAGATATACCTAGTGAACATAAAACGAGCTGTTTCCCCGCTGTGTACGTTAATGTTATTTGTAGGTCTGTACGTAAAAACAAAATTGTGTTTCGATGTTATGTGTTCGGTTCTACTTTTTTATATGAAATAGCTGTAATACTGAAAAAACGACAATTTTTCGACTTGTTTATAGTTTAGGAAATTATTTTCAGTTAAAAAATATTTTTCAGGAAAACATTTAATTATATTAATAAACTTTAATATTTTATTCCTTAAAAGCGAACGCATGTATTGTTATAAATATGTTAATAAAAGTTTCAAATATTTACGCTGTTGAAATTATTTTCATAACAAATTTATCTTTGATAATTTTTATCCTGATCATATTTTTATTTAGCATTTTTAAACAAATATTGCATTGTCTTGAATATTTTAAGTTGTGGTACTTAAAAAATTAATACTGAAATTTAAAAATTTATCTGACTTTTTTTTCGAAATTGAAGTAAATTTATGTTTTAAATTTTCAAAATAACTTAAAGAAATTGTAGTTAATTAAATTTTTAAGTATTTAAATATTCGAAATGCATACTTCATTATAATTTTTTTGTTTCAAGTTTATTTTAATTAAAAATACTTATAGTTTTATTTCATTTTGGTAGTTTTTGCTATTAATTATTTTTTAAAAAAAAGAGTTCAAAATTTATAATTTGATTTCTTTTATACTTTTAAACAGAAATTTAAATAATAAAAATTATAAAATGGAAAATATTTTATATTTGATTATATAGAAAATACACTAATTAAAATAAATAAAAAAACTACAAGTAAGTTAATTTAAGAAAAAGAAAATGAGAAAACATAACTCTTGCAAATGATGTTGCAAATTATTTTTTTTATATATTTCATGGATATAATTCTCCAATGATTTCGAAAAAAACTAATTATGAAAGAAATATTGAAATATAAGTAATTATGCATAATCATAAGAGTGATTGAATTTCATGTTTGATAGTATTTTGCTATTTGGAAGTTATAAAGTTTGTAATGTGGCCCGCACATGCCATCCACGCTCGTCATTGAGCTTAACTAATGTAATGAATAAAAATTAGTTAATTATTAGAGGACGAATAATAAACTTAATTATTAATTTAAAAGTTGAACGCTTGCAAAAATCATTGATTTTTATGTTTTTAATGGCAAAATGCTTGCCTTTTAATTGGGAAAAATACCTTTTTTTAAACCTAAGAAGACAAAAAAAGAAAGAAAATTTCAAACGTCTTCCTTGAACTTACTAATTGAAATGTTCGAACGATTTTTAAGACTAGGGGGCTAAGACCCGTCCTCGCTGACACTCACCAGCCTCGAAGAATATTGCTTCGCAATAATTGCTGCTTTTTGGCATAAAACTGTTGAGATTATTCAACTAAAACGAGAACTTGTGCTGCCATTTCCAACGTACAAATATTCTCCTTAAGATACTATTAAGATCTATAAGTGAAAATTTATTAGTAATTTATGAGTAATTATTTTTTTAAATAACTTTTAAAATTAAAGGTATATCAGTACAATAAATTTGGTTAGTTCGCAACTGTAGTTTATTATTTTTGCTTTCCGAACGGACGGATGTGTTTTAAATTCAGTCTAAGTCATCACGTTGTGCATGAAGCTAAGAGTTAAGCTCTAAATCATTTAACGAATCACTTTAAGCATAATTCAAAATAGTATATTGGTGTAATTTGCACCAAAAATAATAATTGTAAGATGGTTAGTAGGATCAGACACCGATTTAAATGTCTTTATTTTAAGAATTAATTAAATAACCGATTTGAATATAACGCAGAATTACCATATAATAATACGAATAAACATTCCTCTTAAACTCTTAATTTATAAAATCAAAAGCGTAATAATTACGGTACAGGTTAATACCTTTAAATCAAGGATACAAAAATATTTATAGGAAAACAATACCTTAATGGCTTATATGAATTTTATGTTGATGACAACCAAACCAATATGAAAATTAACGTGGGGAAAGTGGATCCTACCATGTGATTTTCTCCCCTATAAAAATGCATCGACAACAATAGAAAACTGCGACACCATCATTAGATAAGGGGCTATAAAATGATCCTTTTCAAGACTCTGCATAAGTTTAAGAACGTAAAACTAAGACAACTGTTTTGTATTGATAAGGGAGAAACACAGATAAGCTGTTCATTTTATTATTATAGAAATATCTAAGATAAAAATAAAAACACTTTAATTAACTCCTTAACGATCGGTTAATTTTCAAGAAAACGGTCATAAAAGTGCCTATTTTTTTCCGACATCCAAACATCTTGTGCTTGCATCTAGTTTAAAATAAACTAACAATCCACAATTACCTTAAAAGTATCCTGGTACTGCCATCTGGTGTGTAAAATGAGAAATAAAATTTTTTCCGGGAAAAGAAATAATTTAGTTTTATTCTTATTGGCGCGTTACTACTGAACACTCCAGCCCGGAAATATGACGGGAGAGAGAAATGGAGGGCGAAACCTCACCCCGTCATTTTCACGGGAGCGAGAAGGAAGCGTAAATAACTTTCAGAATTGCCTTAATCAAATCTTTATTACTACGAAAAAGCTGAGAGTTGTAATCAATGAAGGTGGGGTGACTTTAGCGTCCCCTTTTTATTTCCATTTCACTAGAATACATAAAACAATAAATATTAAGTCTTACTTTAAAGTTTTTTATAAACAACATCAATAAACTTTTAATTTAAAAACCGTTTCAAAGTTAAATAAAAGTAACCACATAGTAAGTATAAATAAATAGTTCAAAAGTTAACCTTTTATTGAAAGTTACCAAAAAATTTTATACATTGAATACTGAAAGCTATGGGATCCCATAATTGGACATAACGTTCCATGAATGCCTTTAAAACTCTAATGGAATATTGATTCTTTATAAAGAACCGATTATACGGGTTAAAGTAAAAGGATATTGATTTGATGCACTAAGTTAAGGAACTGCCGATATAAAGTTTTGTCCCGCTGAATGACTTTGGGAATTCAAATGTGAATTTAACTGATCTAAGACGAGAAAACGAATGGTTTGTCTTTAGAGATATTTAACGAAAATAAATCACCTTATTTACTTTGTTTTTCAATCTATCATTTTTGTAATTACATTATCCTTAAAGAATGTTAAAGAGTACGTTTATTTTAATGCTTATATGGTAATATTTTTAAAAAATGTATATATTGAAATATGTTTATAATTTATGTGAATTTAACTGATAAAATGCAAGAAAAAGAACAGTCGGTCTTTTTTTACATTTAACAAAAATAAATCTTCTTATTCACTTTTTTATCCAATTTATCACTTTTGCAATCACATTTACTTTTAATAATGTTAAAGAGAATGGTTATTTAAATGTTTATATGGCATTACTTCAAAAAATGGTATATATTGGTAAATAATGATATAAATTCGCCCTTTATGTGAATTTAATTGATAAAATATGATAAAACGAATAATATGTCTATATTTACATTTAACAAAAATAAATCATATAATTTACTTAGTTTTCCAATTTATTATTTTTTCAATTTACTTACTTCAAATGATATTAAAAATCACAGTTAGTTTAGAGTTCATATAGTATTATTTAAAAAAAATATATAAAATTTATTGAAATATATTAATACTTTATCTAAATTTAACTGAAGAGGAACTTAAAAATTTAATAGTCTGCATTTAGGGATATTTAACCTAAATAAATCATTTTATTAACTTTTTTTTCCCAATTTGTCATTTTTGGAATCACATTCACTTCTAAGATTGTTGAAAAGAACAGCTAGTTTAGTGTTCGTACAATATTAATTCAAAAACACAAAATTTATTGAAATATATTAACAATTTATGGGAATTAAACAGATAAAGAATTTTAAAAAAAAGAATAGTCTGCCTTAAGTGAAATTTAACGAAACGTACGAACATAACGAACTTAATGAATGCGTAAGGATAATAAAAAGAAACTTGATATTAAATTTAATAAATTCATAGCAAATACATAGATTCCTTCACTTTCCTTGGCGAAAATTATGTATGAGACATATTAGCGAATTTTAATGAATTCAAAACCTTAGCAAACATATAAGGGTTTGCTAATGCTATTCTTATGTGTTAAGCACATGTAGAGGGAATCTTTAAAAATAAATTTTATTATGCACTCAATTCAAGGTTGCAGTATAAAAAGATTGCAGGTTATACTAAGGAATTTTATTTAAGGAATAAAGGATTAAATGAGATAATAATTTGGTTTTTGAATGTTAGGAAATATGTTAAGCATATTTCAGCATGACATCTATGTATTATCAAAATTATCGATATTTAACAACAATTAATACTCTAAATAATTAAAATTTGCATTTTTTTACACCGACTAAAAGTTTTGTGACCTATATTTAAATTGAAAATAATCAATACTAATAATATTATTGTACTCATAATTATTGTTGTATTACATATTAATGATACTATCTTTTTGATACGTGATGCTATCGTAGTTTGTTGAATGCAACAACGTGATTTAAATTTTTTGAGATGCAATCTTATTCCATAAATATATTTTTAAACAATGATCATGATATTTAGGAATTTTTATCGTTAATGATTGCGATACTGTCGAAATACTCGCAATCATAATATTATTGTACTGAATATACTTATAGCCATTTCCTTGGAACCTGATTCACCTATGCATGTCACAAAATATAGCCGTGTGAATCTCACTATATTGTATTATATTTATACTAAATTGTATTTTACACACGTTTTAAACAATGATTTTCATTTTATTTAATGAAAGAAGAATATATTAATGTTAAGTGTAAATTTTGTCAACGAAATGAATATTCTATAATTTCATTATTAACTGACACTTTATCATATTCAAGAATTAAGAAATTGTTAAAATTACTACTGCTTATCTTATAAATAGTTCAGCATTTGAAAATTAAGCTATCTTAAGGTATGCAATACTTAAAATTTGTCTCATCAATCGCTCAAATAATTTTTTCTTTTATAGACTTCTAACGATTCCAAGCACTAAAAAAATTCGATTTCTCTATCTGTGTCGTCAATAAATTTACGAGTAAATTTAGGCAAAGAAAAATGTAGCGAACTCTTTTAACAAAAAACATTATCTTGACGTGTGTTTTGGCATGGATGTTTTGATTTTGGTTTTTGAAATACATTTGTGCTTCTAAGGATTTTTTCTAAGAATATACTCCCTTTGAGTAGTTATTTTCTATATAATCAGCGTGGTATAATGAATAAAAGTATCTATTAAAGAAGCATTCGACAAATTATTTAAAATTTCATAGCTGAGTACATCTGTGTGCCCAATATTTGTTGTTAAAAAATTGTTATTTGAATTTGCACACACCTGACTCTTGAAAACATTTTATTTAATCTGTAATCAAATGAATGCATGGAATTCTAGTCGATATCATTGAAATCATTCATAGATATGAAATTTTGTTCTTGTTTTCGTTTTTTTAAATATGCAAACATAAAAAAAGTCTTAAGGCTCAAAGATTGAGAAATTTTTAAGCCGCTTTAAAGTAATATTTCTTTTTGTATTAGTGAATTAATTATTGATTGTAAATTAAGTATGATGATATGGTGACCAAAAATTACTTGCCTTAATTAAAAAATTAAATATCACTTTTATTAGAGAATAAAATGTCCTTGAGATACTGTGCCCCCCCCCCCTAAATGATATTTTTTTCTTTCTGCAAACACAACAAAACTCCCGAATTGCATTCTTTCCTATTATTTACAGATAAAAAAAGAAGCCCAAAAAACAAATTCAAGAATGGCTCTTCTTTGATAAAATTATACAAAACTTGACTGTAGCATTTCGAATTCAATGAATTTTCAGTTACACTCTTATTCTTTGCATTTCTTGAATATTTCAACAAATCCTCTGAGTTTCACCGCCAGCCGTTAAATGAAGAATGGGGCAGAGAGAGACTCAGCATCTACGGCGCCCTCTTTCAAATCCGGTGTCAAAGAGTGGGACGGCTATTTATTCTAGAGTGGGAGGAAAGTTCTAAGAGAGAGGGTGCTTAGTTCGATACTGCCTAATGCATCAACAACGTGGCTAAATCAATGCGAATATCCCTAACTGTCACGTGCATTCATGCAAATATCGCAAGTTAGAAATATAACAGAATAAAAATTGGGATAAACGTTTGTTTTTTGTATGTGCCATTGCTTTAAGAAATGGGGGCTTTAGCGTGAATTTACGATTGCCAATTTCGATAACTTTGGAAAAAGTGTCCAGTTGTGAAAAATCAACAAGTTATGCGCTGCATCAAACTTTTAAAACAATTTGTTGTTGTGATACGCCTATGAGATTTGGATTTTAGTAGATATTTATTGTGTTTTAATTTTATTAGAAAAAGTTTAAATTCTGTTATGGATGATATGGTGAAATTTAATGGAAGCATGTTTATCCTACTGGGACTTTTTTACATTCTGGCCAGTCCAGGTAAGAGAGATTATTTCCAGAAAAATGAGTAAACGATAATTATTTTTATAAAATTAAAAATAGAATAAACTTCTTGAACTAATTTAAATCGCTTTTTAGACAAAGAAATCGTAAATTCGAATAAATTTTCACTTGTTTCTACCAAAGCAATTATAGCATGCCAAAAGAGTTATTCGATTAAGATATTTTTAACAGGTAATTGAATTCATTGGGATTGACTTAAAAATTTAATTGTTTATATGCAGTCTATTTGCAGGGTGAGACAAAATATTTCTCCACATTGAAAGAATATTAAACTACTAATTCATAAGATTAAAAAAAACATTTTAATTTATTTAAATGATCATATATATATATGAAGTTCAATCAGTATATTTGTAATAATTTAATAACTTGTTTATAGAATGGATACTAATTTAATAACGCATTTACGGAATGCATAATTATTTCAAAACGTATTATGATAATTTAAAACATGAAATAACGTAATATATCTCAAACAAACAAAATATATCTTTTTAAAAATAAATTATCTAAGTTTTTGGTAGTTTAAATCTTTAATATTAGTTTTGAACACTGTAATTCAAGTCTTTTTCGACCATTGATCTAAGAATTGTGTAGCTCAATACTGTAGTTGATGCAACATAATATATTTGAATATACAATACATTTTTAGAAATTGTGAACCATGTTGATTCAAAATATCGAATAATTTTAAGGCATTCTCAATAAGGTATAAAATTTAAACCTACCATCATGCAATTTATTTCCTCTTAAATTGAGTTGTTTGTTATTCTAGTGGAAGCTGAACGGAAAACACCTATAGTGAATGCAGCCAAAATTATTCTGAAATATAAATGAACACAACATAACTCAAGCGTACAAACAAAATAAATTGTTTTGGACAACAGCAAAATTTTTTAATTTTGATAGTTTTAAAAGCTTATAGTTAGTTTTTAATAAAGTTACGCAGTAATTCAGATTCGTTTAGACCATATATTTAGCTCAATATGAGGATTATTCAACCTAGTATATCTAAAAAAACAATACAATTTTAGAACTTTTGGAGCGTGTGTTGTACCAAAATATCTATTTATCTGATAGCAACTTAAATAAGCTTTAATATATGGGAAATTTTTAATTTGATCGTGCAATTTTTTCTCTGTTAAACATTATCACTCTTTTGTCTGGAGCAGTGGTGCAATTTGAATGGAAAAACCTAATTGAGGATTCAGATAAATCGTACCAAATTACGAATCAATGTTAAACGTTCGTTATGGTTCGACGTTGATTTGGGGACAACTGTGTCATGACGAGAATATTTAAAAAGATTTTATTTCGCCTTAACTTTAGAATATAAGTCGTTAAGTTTAAAAATTTAGGTATATGATTTGCTTGAATTTGCAGAAATAGATTCATCGATAGCAATCAAAAAAATACAATTTGTTAATTGAGATATGGTCGTTAATACCTCGAATTTGACGTTTAATATGATGACGATTAACTTAGAACTATTTAAACAAATTTTTGATGTTCGGCAAATTAGACAATTTATACTAAGTGAAGATATATAGTCCCTGGAGGTATTATTAGTCGGAATTAGTTTTTTTAATAATTACATGTCTTGCACCAGTTAATATGCAATACTTTTATATTTAGATATGTAATGGACTTTTATTCAGGAAATTTTTTATATACTTCCTATTTGTATTAATTTTTAACGTATTGCATTACAATATTAACCAATTGATACACGAATGTAAAAAAAGTGCAGACCTATTTCAGTTGCGTTCTCGCGTGTGCTAGTTGTAGACGTGTTTCTGTGGTTTTATGCGCTGATTTTCTTTTCTTCGCAGTTTTTTACTATGCAGTTATTTGTTTATTTTTTGTGCAGTGTATAAATAATCAATGTAAAAAAGCTGAAGTGAAAGCCCTCGTGAGCGTCCAATAATTTGGCAGGGGACTGTAAAGCCCACAAAATATAAATATAAAGTATAAAATTGTTTTACTATTGCATGAACAAAATGGTGGGTAAAACTTGAATTCACACAATCTATAATAAAGAAAATTATCCTTTGGTTAGGCATCACCAAAAAGATTTCGGAAATTAATTAAGCTCAAAGAGCAAAACTGATTCATAAAAATGTCTCTTTAATTCATTCAAAGTATCTATAAGCCAAACCAAAGTATACCATATATTTTTCTTTAAATTTAATTTCGATATATACTTGGTATCTATTTTTTACAGACAGGGAAAAAAGTCGCAAAATAATTGGCAATATAAAAAAAACGTTTAAAGACAGATAAATCATTACAAAAAAATTAATGTCTTTTTTTAAATACCTTAATCAATTGACATTAAATGGATTGTTTTAATGAATTAATATTTCATTATTAATGTATTAATATTTTTATTTCTATTAATTATTTAAATAAATCACCTATGAAGGAAAAATGAATCGTATACATGTTATATGTTTTTGCGTAATAAATATTCGTAAATAGTGTAAAATTTTATTTAATTTCAAATCATTTCAGAAACAGCTGGTACAGCGAAACAGATTGAGTTTAATTAGTTTATAAAAATATAAAAGACACATAATTATCATAAAATAAATATATTTTTTAACACGCATTTAAATAAAATTTATCTGTGTCTTACCTGAAACCTATCTTTTATATCTTAATGTCCCAAAAATAACAATATACAGCTTAATTTTTTATTTTATTGCGGTAGAGTGCACAAAATAAATAAATGTAAAAAATATAAATTAGTAGAATTTTTTAACGAGCATTTAAATAAAATTTAGCTGCATTTATCTAAATCATATCTTTTATTCCTTAATGTCACAAAACAATAATAATATACCACGTAAATTTTAAGTTTATTGGGGTAAGTAGAGTGCCCAACGAAATAAATAAATGTAAAAAGACTCAGTAAGTAGACAAAAAAATCACAATAAGTAGGTTTTTTTAACGCGTATTTAAATAAAATGTATCTGTATCTTACCTGCAACCTATTTCTTATTTCTTAATGTCACGAAAGGAATAAATAATAAATAGCTTTATTATTAATTTACTGTGGCGGATAAAGTGCGCAAAATAAATAAATGCAAAAAAACTAGGGCAATTGAATAGCTTTTGATCTAATAATCGAATTCCAACGTGCTAACATGAAATCAGAACGGTTCGAGCACATGCCATTAATTATTCCCAATCTGGTAAATACTGTCTCAAATGTTTAGTTACAAAAAAATCTGAGTAAAATTTCTTATTATTAATATCGTGTGAGTCCTTTTTATATGACATCAATTAAGAACTATTAAATGCTTTTATTCTAAGATATTTTTAATGATAATTAATATTTTTTTACTCTAAAATTTAATTGGCTTAAAACATTTCAATTAAAAGATACATATTCATTATTTAATATCAAACTACATAAATTTTAATGCCTAAATCCAAATTCCACGCGGAATCAATTATGAGGTAAAAAGCAGAGATACGGTTTAATTAAGTATTCAGTTAAAAATGAAAAAATAAATGAAGTAAATTTGCATATTTTATTGCGCTTTACACTTAATTTGTATTGTGATATCTCAAGCCATATAGTTTCAAACATCGTAAGTTATTTAGTAGCACATAACAATTTGTCGAAAATACAAAAATATGTTTAAAAAGGAATTATTAAGGACGTTGATAATTTTATATCTATATTTCCAAAATTAATTAAAGATCAAGAAATTTATATGTTTTCTTCCAACTAATATAGCTTGTTGTTAAACAAGAATCATTTACATAACTTGATTTTCTTTGAAAAACAAAAGATTTTAAGTCTTTCATTTTGATACTAAAAGCATGAAATTATATTTATATCATTTCAATCTCAAATCAATATTTTGGATATTTTCTTCCTAGTGTTTTCTTTTCTTTCAACATTGATTACCTATTTTGTGAAAACATTTTTGAAATTATAAGTATTTTGCAGGAAAGGGAATAGAGAATTTTAATTAATTATACTACCTGTTGATCCTGCTTTCGCGGAAAATGGTTGACTTTTAATTAGTGATGCAGGAGCTATGCATGCTAGTTGTGCAATGTGAGTGAAACGTCATGATGAAAGCACAACGCAAGGGGGTTCCATTTATTATTATATAAATTATTAATTTGCTCATCTACATGCAGTCATAGTTAATCAAATTTAACTAATTTTGATTTAAAATATGATATTTTATTCTTACGTGGATATGGAACTTTTTGTTGACATCTCCTTAAACGTTCAATGAAGACATCTTAAGTGTTTTAATCAATTTTAAAAAAATTAATCAATTTTAAAAAATATATAAATTCTAATGTTTTTGAAAATTGCACGCCACACGAAGGAATTATGCAACTTGAGCAAAACTTGTTTGAAATGCGATGTGGGGAAAGAAATGCTAACGGGTAATAGTTAAAATTCTAAAGCAAGTACGCATATACCACTATTGCTAAGGTTTATTTGCCCCACTATTAACGCTTTAAAACACCATTAGAAGTATATGCATATTATGCAACTATATGTATGTAGATTATATGTATGTACATATTATGCAACATTGTGGTCTAAAATAAATTCCTTTGGTATGATTGTATAGTGTATTATAATATAATACATGAGCGAGTTTGAATTCCATGGGTTAATATTTAAGGACATCATGCACATCATCACAATTCATGTTTTGCTTGATATATATATATATATATATATATATATATATATATATATATATCATATATATATATATATATATATATATATATATATATATATATATATATATATATATATATATATATATATATATATATCAAGCAAAACATGAATTGTGAATGAATTTGAGGCATGTTGTTTTACTTGCAAACTGGTCTTTGTTTACATTTTATTAAATGTCTCACATTTCAACTTTCGCTTAATTGGTCTAAAAGTTTGGCATAAGTTCACTACTTCAGTACGAATTAAGAACTCAGATAATAAACCAAAGCAGCATAAGTGAAGCATAAACAAAGTCAGAATAAACACAGTACCACTGCGTTTTGAAATTCTATATTTTTTTGCACCTCTTATTTCTCCTTCTGTCATTCTGTTTTTCAAAAATGAAGAAAGTTTTTGATGATAAAACTAATACTACTGAGTGTGTGTTGCTGTTGTTTTATTTTTGATTTGTTGATGTTTTGAGATGCATATTTTCATATACTGCTCAGAATATAACATAAAAATATCGCAAATGTAAGTTGCATCATTTGATTAAATAATTCAGCAAAAGTAAAGGGAAATGTATTAAAATTGTCTCACTTAAATGAAAACAGAAATTTTTCTGAAGTTCTGAAAAAATAAAGTTATTCAGTTTGCTTCTTACATTTTAATAGAACGATATATTTTTTTAGTTCAGAGTTTCTTGACTCAAAAATAATCTTGCAAGCACACATTACTTTAGCTCCAAATTCATTTGATAAAGTTTGATTCTCAAAATCATAGAAGTATGGACCTCGATCCCAATCGGGGTCGCCAAAGATATTAGCAATTTCCAAGCATATTTAACTTAATTCAATACTTTATCAAATGATGAGGTATAAAATAATTCGGGATTGTAAATTGCTTTGAATACGTCCCTATAATATTTTTTTTCTACCTTGAAGTCAAAAAAGAAATTTTTTACTCTCTGTACTACTGCCATAAGCTTTTTTATTTGTTCTTTTTTCAACAATACAGTTCTGTAAGACAATATTGTGATCTTCAACTACCATAAAAACAAATTTTCGATCCCATCTAAATAATATTGAAGACGAACTTCATCTTGCGGTGTTAATGATTTTGTCAAGATTTGATAATATAATCGAAAATAATGATTGATACTTAATCAAAGTATGAGTGCTGTTAGATATAAGGAGGTTGTCCCAGCACTTATCCTCCATACGGCTAGGCCACAATTAATGAAGAGACTATGTCTGAATTGAGAGCTGTAGTGGCTCAGGAGATAGAGCACTCGTATCCCAATGAGGCGACCCTGGTTGAAATCTTTGCTCGATTCAAATAAAGATACCGGCTGGCAACGACCACGGGGCTGAAGTAAAATATCCTCAGTTGTAGACGAATCATGGGTTAGAGTCCCATTGCCTTCAGGTTTACCATGAGAGGTCTTCGTGGTCTTCCTCACCATGTTACGCAAATGCGGGCTAGTTACATCAAAAAAAAATCCTCTACGAAGGAAAATTTTCCCAATACTTGACAGAGAAGTTCCCTTGTCTTCTGAATTGTGCTAAAAATTACAATTAAGTTATGGAGATGAACATCGGTAGTCGTAAACTAAGAATTGGGTCTGCTATTCAATACCAGCTATGAAATAAAATGTCTGAGTTGAGAGTCATGGTGGCTCAGGGACTAGAGATCTTGTCTCCCAATGAGGTGACCTGAATTCTTGATCGATTTGAATTATGTAACCGGCTCGCATCGATCACAATGCTGACTTAAAATATCCTCAGTGGTATACGGATAAAGGGCTACAGCCTCATTGCCGTTAGACAAACCATGGGGGGTTTCGTGGCTTTCATCTCCATGTAACGCAAACTTCTATTTTTACTATTTTTTCGTTATTTTAAAGATTAAATTTCAATATTAAACTGGATGTCCTAAAACTGCAATAGTATATTACAGTACAATTGAAGTTTCACTTACGCTTGTGTATTTGTGCAATACTTATGAAATACTTATTTTTTTAAATAATATTGCATCGCCACTACCTAAAGCTTAATAAACTTTTATCTAAATGAAGTATTGTACACCAACTATTTTTTTCAACTAATGTAAAGATTATCAACTTGACAAAAAGTTTTTATCACTTAACCACACTATAATGGGAAACATTCTGTTAAAAAACAAATTAATTCAGAAAAATTACACTTTTCTGTCTCATTGATTTCATTCAGCAATCAATCCAATAAATGCAGCAATAAATTTCCTAGTAAAATGTATCTTTATTGGAAACATACTATTTATTTAAATCCTTATAACCAGTAATAACCAGTAAGGAAATAACAATTTTCAATTTCACAAAACTTTTGATTATCATTTCCTACAGGGAGTGGACAAAATTATTTGACAAATTTATACTAACTAATTTTTTTTGTATTTCTCAAGAAATACTTAAAGAAAAATTTTAAAACTTTGAAAGTTTCAAAGTCATGCGATTTCTCAAAATTATTTATTATGATTTTAAGTGCTCATACTATGTATGCGGAAATATTTAATGAAATTTAACAATTAGCAAATGTAATTCTGCTAAGCAAAAATCTTAATTGAAATAACTTTAGTTGGAAAAAAAGGGTATCAATTATATTTTACTCTATCTAAAAATTATCCTCGAACTTGAAATTAAAAAAAAGCTTAATTTTAACAACTCGCTAAAATTATAGCAAAATACTGTGGTTTGAGACACGAGTATTGTTTTTTCTCCGGAAAAATCGAGTTTTGTAGTGAAGACATGTAAAATGTATCGTCGCATGTTTTGTCATTTTCTGTCTCACACGAGTAATTTTTTTCTTTTTTTATGAAAACCTTAAGTTGATACTCAAATATACTCAGAATAATAGAAAAATCAGCGTAATAAATGTTTTTGAATAGTTTTTCAATTTAATGCTTTGCATTTTTTTATTTCCTACTTGTATTTTTTATAGCAATATATTCATCTATTACTTTTTTCAAAGAAATTTCTTTGAAACATTTCCATTAATTATAACCGTTTGCCTTACATTGTCCCTTTTCGATCATAATGCTCAGAAAGTTCATTAAAACTTTTGGGTGTTCAATTTAATTTTCATTCATTTTCTGAATATAACACAATATAACGTGTATTTCTGCGTCAATAAAAACTATGGCAAAAAGAAGCTTCCCTGCAACTTGTTTCATCAACTCTTCTATTTATCTTTATTTGTTTTCTTGCTGAACAAAGAAAAGAAAAGAAAAACATTTGTTTGTGGTTGTTTCGTTTGCGGTCGTGACAGTAATTTACTGAAGACTTTGGGTTTGCAATTTATTACAGTCCAGATTTTACTACAGAATTGCTTTTCTTTTTATCCTGCGAAAAAAATATTATTTTCTTTGCTTTCTGAGTTTTCTGAAGAAGAATTCTTTTGTTAGTAAGCGTATAAGAAATAAACTACCACTACTTTCCAGTTGTTTAATTATGAAAGGGATAAGGAATTGTTCCTTTTTTTATCTTATTTTGTTCTTAAAGCTGTACTTTTATTCGAAGCATTGCAGAGAATAAAGCATTTTTTTATTCTATTTTTTCTTTTGAAACTCATATAGAATAAATTTATCTCACTAACATCTCTTTTTATTTAAATATTTTTAAAAGTATTTCGTTATTTTATGCGATTATTTTGTTTCAAATACAAAGAAATCTTCTAACATGTTTTTTTGTCTTGTTTTAAGTTGTCTTTTTAATAACTTACGTTCGAAATATATTTTAATATTTTTGTTACTTTTAATCTATGGTGAAGTAATAATTGTAAATTTGCATATATATATATATATATATATATATATATATATTGTTAAGAATGGAAATTATATTACAATTATAGGAAGTTGTGTCATTTAAATCGTTTATACAATTCAAAAACTCTACAGAATTAATTACTCGGAAAACGTATACTAGTCTTATTTTAAATCTCTAATACTTTTATTAACTTTACTGAAATGTTGCGGATTTCTATGAAATCAAACGAAATATTTAATTTCATATAAAAAAAATGTCATATGCTGCTTTTTTATAAGATCAGTAAGGATATGTACTTAATTCAACTTGAACACATAACTATGAAATATCTTGAGATAATGCGCGATTTAAGGTAACTAAGATAATGCAGGAGTTTATGTAACTAAGATAACGAATGAGTCTAAAAAAAGTTGATCGGAAAAAAAATTGAATTATTAAAAGTATGTTAAAATAAATTTATTTTGTAAATTAAATATATTTTACGTTTTGATAATTGAAAACGTTTCTAAAACTTTAAACAATCAGTTTTGTAATTTGTTTTTTGTGTATTTTTACTTTGGAAAATGTAAGGTATAGATGTTAAAAAGGGAAAAAAAAATTATGTTATGTTAAAATTCAGTTCATGATTTATAGTAGACATATTTTATTCAAAAAGACATACAAATCGTTTGACGATCGTTATTACAAAAGAAAGTTAAATGAATTGGTTTAATTTTTTTTTTCAAAATCTTTGCTTTTTTAACTAAATAGTTTTAAGAGTAATTAACAAATAATTGGAATTTAATTTGTTTTTAATTCGGTAAAATGCCAGCTTGTTTCCAGGAATTTTTATATTATTTCACATTAAAAACGAAGTAAAACAGATTTAAAATATTCCTTTAAGCGTTCACGAAATTTTTTTATCGGAAGTCTAAGATGTAATTTTTTTGTTAAAACTTTCAATTTTAAATAATGTAGTTAAGTATTTTTAAACTTGAGTGTTACTCGGTAAAGGTTTTAAGAAAAATATAACATTTTAAATTGATATTCCTTTTTTTTTTCTTTAATCTCTTGATATCATAAATTTTGAGTAAATAATATGCACATGGATAAAATATAATTGCCATTTTGTATGTGTGAAACTAATTATCACGTCATAAATTCAGAGACACACCAACAATTAATCCCGCTCTTATGTCCCCATAAGCATTTTTATTGGTCAATGGTTAAGATTGGAAGATAAGACAAATAGGAAAAAGAGAAAAATAACTACAAAAGACAAAAGAAAAAAAAACACAAAAATTGGTGAAAAAGAAAAGATTTTTCCATTAGTTCGGGCATTTTAATTAGAAAGTATCCAGATCTAATTGGTCAAGTTTTGTAGTGGTTGGGCTTAACCATTGCATAATTGGTCATTTTTTCATGAAAATTACTTCAGGATTTCCACGTATTCTTCTAGAAAATTAATCAGGTTGGTTGAATTTTGTTCAAACTTAGAATTCTTATAGCTAGATCTCTACCATGCTATGAAGACTTCTCGTTTTGGTTGCTTAAAGTGGTAGGGTGTGGCAAGCGGACATTATCTTACATAGTGCCACACTGTTCCTATTCCTCCACAGGCACATGTCGTCGTTTTGAAACTAAACCGTGGTAACTCAAAAAAGCAAGTTTTTCAGGAGAGCGATTTCAAACTTTCCGCGCTAATGCTAATCGCGGCAATGTGATGACGATTTATCTGCTCTCTAAATTAACTTTGTGGAACTATAAAGATAACAGGTTGTTTTTCTAAAAGGGTGACTTTTTTTACACAAAATGACCCAAAAATCTCATTTTTCGACTTTTTTGAGTTACAACGGTTTAGTTTCAAAGCGACGATGTGTTGTCAGGCAGAAGCGTTTTAGATAAGCTCTAAAGGGCTCATGTTCTGTAAAGAAGAGGATTAGCTACCTATTTCATTCTACAGGTTATAAAAGACAGCCATCTGGTAAAATATATCTGTTTAATATTCCTGATTTCATTTTGTGATGATGCCTGTAGTATTGCCTATCCTTCGCAATTTGTGTTTTAGCTTCAATTTTTATGAATGTTTGTGGTACTTTGATGTAGAAAAATTGACCCTCATTAATTACTTCGTTAATTAATTTATCGGCTTGCTCATTTCCATCGTTGTTATAATGGACTTTAAATCCATGATATTTGGAAGCCATTAGTATTACCAAGTAGATTATAGATGCCCTGTATCATCTGGTGAGTGGTATTATAATTCTTAAGTACTATTACTGTTCAAAGGCTGCCTGACCAGATTGTATTTTGGCTCGTGATTTGTAGTTTTATGGCGTGAATGATGGCATACTTTAATACTACTGCGTCCGCCTGAAATATAGTGTTACAGGAATGATGTGATTATGTCATCTTCATAGTGTACGATTGCAGCTCCCATTCTATCACCCTTCTTGGATCCATCCGTATTTATTTTTCTTGTCAATCTGACTTGTATAATGGAAATAAAACTATTTGTCTTCAAGTTAACCTTATAAATTCATCAAAATCAAAATTTATTTGAGCCACTAATTGTTGGAGGACGGGCTCTTACCATAAGGCAGTAAGATAACGAGAGCATAATGCAGCATATATAAATTATGAGTTTACTCAAACTTTGGTTTATAAACATACAGATTGGCTTGAATTTACAAATAAACAAATTTACATGGAGAAAATTCCAAAAACATTTTTCTCTAGGCCTTCTTCTATGCTGAGAAAAAAGTTCACCTTACTGGATACGCTGCATTACAAGCGTGTAAAAAAAGCCTCGGAGGACGTAAAAGTCAGGCTCATAAGGAGTAACCCTCCATGCGGTTTATAAGAACTTTGTATCTGAAATGCATTGCCAAACCTGCCTTGAATTAAAATTTTAACCCGAGAATAAAAACTTACACAGCAACACGCACAATTCAAAATGCTTCAAAAGATTATGACTCAACGCCTATGAAACCAATTACTTGATTTCTTCAGTTAAAAGTTTTTCCTTTCATTTCTTAAGAGTCTATTTTCTCTACTTTTCACCATTAATAGTTTTAAAACTATTTCATCTCTTAATTCATACCCCATCATTTCAATCATGTATTTAACTTAAGGAAAATCTTTAAATTCAAATAACGTTCGTTTAATAGTCATAGATAAAAGTAAAATCAATGAATGCCTTCGTTTATTATTTATAGTCTTTTCTTTTAACTGTAAAATCTTTTGAAACGAATTTTATAGATTATTCGTCATTTTTATCATGCATTCAAATTTACCTAAAACAATTAAATTAATAAAATAAAACTAAAACTTATTTAAAAAAAAGGAGCGGAAAAATGGATGTTCTTATTTAAATTAATAGTTACAAAATCAAACTACAAGGTAGTAAATTATCTAATAATTTTTAAAATCATTGTAAGTATTTTTATGTAAAATAAATTCAAACGTTGATAAATAGTATTCAAATAATGTTTTACTAGTGTATATGCTACAGATATTTATTCAACTAGCGTGAGCATAAATCTTTAAAAATACTGACATTTATAAAAAATATTATTGATTTATTTTTTGCTGATTAAACTTTTAGAGAGTTTTTTCTTTTCCAACATCAAACATTGTCGTAATCTAATTTATTGTTTGGCGGTATTTTGTATGCATTGCTTTATCTAGTTCTTTTTTAATATTATTTATCTTTTTTTCATAAATTTTAACAAAAAAGGAGAACGGGTATTTTTTTTTCTTGCCAATATCTTAAACAAGAGCCTAAATTAACTTAAATTTTCTGATGAAACCCGTACAGAGAAGCAATCGAAGAAAATACAAAAGTGTACCCTGCATTTCTGAATAACTCTTAACGAATTAGAACCTTCGAATCTAATGAAATGAAGCCCCAGCACCAGAACTTCGTTTCGCTCCTCGATAAATTTTTATTAAATTACACGTATGCATAGCGTTTCGGAACGTATTGGCCTCGTTTAAATTTCGAATTCTAATTTGGTTCTATTCGAAATCTCGACTATTCATTCATTAAAATAAGTAAAGTGGAAAAGAATTTATCTTTAAGCAAATTTGATCTCGATTGATTCTGCAGAGAGAGTTTCTTGGTGCTGCTGCATTATCGGTGTAGGTAGTAATAAATGATTTAAAACACGAACTCTCCAGATATTTCTGTAAAATATTCTTCGAAATTTGTAACAGAGTCTTAATTAGGGAAGTAATACAAATAGTGGCGACGCTATCCTTTTTTGAATCTAGATTTAAGATCGCAAACTTAATAGTATTGTTACAAATCAAGATTCGGAAATTATTTGAAAATCTAATTATTGTTTGTTTTTGCGTTATGCTGATTGAGAAATCAGGTTTTACGAATAAAGTTTGGATAATTTTCATAAATTCAAATTTAGACTTATTCCGAGTTTCTTAAATAATTAACACATAATTTTTCATTCAAAGCACTACATTTTTCATAAAATTCATTTTCTAACTTTGACATATGGTTCCGTCAAGCCTGGAGTCCGATGATTAGGTTATAAACTTTAAATTGTTGTAATTAAATTAATTATCAGTATCACTTTTTTGCTTTACTTGATGGTCTAGGCTTTTATTTGTGTCTTCATTTTTGCTTTACGTTCTCTGATAGAATACGCAATAGTGTAATGTATGGTTCGCATAAGTTTGATTTTCATCACAGTGCACAGAACATTTATATTAAAAAGAGGTGGCAACAAATTTGATACAAAAGTAGAACGCTTCGCTTTAAAATATTTGTCGTTGTTTATTATTGTTTATTGAAATACTTAAATACTTTTTTAAAATATCTTCTCGCTTCTTATTAATAATTCATTTAAACTGAACTGATATATATCTATATATATATATCTATATATATATATATATATATATATATATATATATATGTATATATATATATATATATCTATATCTATATATATATATATATATCTATATATATATATATATATCTATATCTATATATATATATATATATCTATATCTATATATATATATATATATATATATATATATATATATATATATATATATATATATATATATATATATATATATATATATATATATATATATATATATATATATATATATATATATATATATATATGATCTGCAGAAAACAAAAAACGTTCCCGTCTCCAGCCGTAATAATGAATTTATGTCCTTATGGTCATTACAAAAGAGCTCGTTTAAGTTATCTCCATTTTGGGCCTTGAGGCTGTTTGAAACAAAAATCCTTTTTTTTTTTGTTGTTGTTGAATCAAGACGAACCATGGAATGGGGAAAAATAGTGTAGTATTCAGCAGGGCTAAAGAGAATAGAAGGGCTGGTTCACTCCTTTGAAGTAGCTCTCGCCGCGCCATTCCTCCGATTTTCTCTTGTGACGTAACTTTGGCGCAAAGCTCGCACTTTTACTTCAAGAACGGAATGTTCGGCCTTACTAGCTCTTACTAATATTGGAGCATTTCCTTTTGCGAGATATTCTAAGACATTTGTTATTTTCTATAATGACTTTCCTCAGTTTTTGCAGTGAATTTACAAGAATTTAAAACTATTATCGAAATGCCAGTTTGCGCGATTGCAACTTGAAAAAATTTTGATAGAAAAACAAAAGGAAAAAATATAATTTTCCGCGTGTTCTCTAAAGTAAATGAACAACTATGTAAAAAACGGATTCCGAAATGACACAATTAATATAAAACACCAATACGTTTATTTTGTCGTTAAGAACTTTTATAAAAATTCATTATCTAAATGGAAACCACCTCGCTACTTCAAAAAGAAAGGCAGGTGAAAAAAATTAAAAAATGAATAAAGTCAAAGAAAATTAAAATTTAAATGAAAACTACAAATGAAATATATAGTATATAGTTGATATTCTCCTAATTTCAAAACATATTTTTTAATGTAGTTACTCTAAATATTTATGATTTTTTTTAAAAATTATATTCTCTTAAATTTAAATATCTATGAATTATATCATCGTAAATTTAAATATCTATAAACAATTGTAAAATTTCTAATGTCATTATGAACCTAAATTATTATTTTGCTTCAGTAATTAGCGTTTAAGGTTGATGTTTCCTAATGATAAAATATGAACAAATTGCTATTAACGGCATATTTTAAAATCAGGGATTCTAAATTTAACTCAACTTATTCTTATAAAAGAATATGTAGATTAAAAGAGGGTCGATATATGATTTCATTTTTCTTAATAATTAAAGCTAAAACTGAACTTTTTAAAATAAAGTATTTATATTGTCATTTTCGCCAACTAGTAAAACATTTTTAAAAATTTAAAATGGTATTTTTTTTTTAATATAATGGCCAAGAAAGTTTTTTTGAACTATGTTTATGAACGGAAATAATGTGTTAATTACATAAAGTTTGAAAGCTAATAACCAGAAAAAGTCGAACTTATTTTTACAAAGAGAAAGTTTCAAAGTTATCATAATATCTTTGCTTGCATTCTCCGAGATCTGTGGACACAGTGACGTCATGAGGAGGGAAATTGTAGCTTCAGCTCTAAGAGCGGAGTGAACTAGCCCTTCTAATCTCTTTAGCCCTGAGTACTCAGACGAGAAGAGAGAGATTTGTGTTCCTTTTCGTGAACATCACTAAGACCACCGTGTAATGGGTATAAACACCATAATGGGGCTGTAACCACCGTGGAAATGGGTATACATCACCGAAACGAAATACACTCTATAACAAAAAAATCGACGCACCAAGAATGCACTAAGACGCGCAAAATCGACGCTTGATCAGGCTGATACGACTAGGGACATATAGTGTTTAGCGACGAATCCCGCTTCCAACTGCGTCCTGACGATCATCGAAGACGTGTTGGCAGAGGGGGGATCCTGCCTTCACTATTGCACGCCACACCGGCCCTCAACAAGGCATTATGGTCTGGGGTGCCATTTCCTTTGACAGCCGGACCCCTTTGGTCGTCATTAGAGATACACTTACTGCACAGCGGTACGTCGACGACTTCCTAAGACCTGTTTTGCTACCGTTCCTTTCGCAGCACCCTGGGCTGGTTTTTCAGCAGGACAATGCCAGACCACATACTGCACGTATTCCTATGAACTGTCTGCAAGCTTGTCAAACTCTTACTTTTCGTGCCAGATCACCAGATCTCTCCCCCATCGAGGTCTGGGATATGATGGGAAGGCGATTGCATCTGGCACGGAATGTTGATGACCTCGTTTGACAATTGGATCGAATTATGGCAGGAAATACAGTAAGAGACCATCCGGGAGCTTTATTGGTCTATGCCACACCGTGTGGCAGCTTGTATCCAGGCTATAGGCGGGTCAACACCTTATTGAACTTGTTCCTGTAACTCTGCAATAAATTATTCAATAGTTCTGGAATTTTAATCATTTACTATTCTGTACATTGTCTTCCTATCCACCAATTTTCGTTTCAATCGAACAACTCCTTCTTGGCGCGAAGATTTCTTTGTTCTAGAGTGTATATTAAACGTATAAATTGATAAACTCTACTAATTTTGATGCCATTACAGGTACTAGGCTTTTTTCTCAAAGAAATTAGCTGTGAATATTACCATTACCTTTCCGAATTTTATGGAAATTTCTTAGAGTGTGGACTTAGAATGAAATCATTTACATTTCCAAACAATATTTTTTGTATGAAATGCACTGATGAAGAAAATATCAAAATAAAAGTTTTACATATTGAAGTATATTTACAAAGAAATGTGTCTAAAATTTTTTATAGACACAAAAGATTGAAAACATTGCGTGATTTTATGGAAATAGAAGTATTGCGATAATGAAGTGTTTTCCCAGACCGATCAAAAACATTTTATGCAAACAGTATTAATTATATTTCCTTGATATTTTGAGATTTTTTCTATCTTTATCCAGTTTTAAAATGGTCCTAGATGGATTTGCGTGCTTTCAATTAGAGTAAAGAAATGTCTTTGGTTTGAATTTAGGAGCAATTTATTTTGAGTCTTTGCTGCAACAAACAATGTGTTTATCACTAAAAAAAAAGTCTAAGCTATCACGCAATCTTTAGAAAGAATGTTACATTTTCCTAAATATAACTGCAATTCAAATTGTGAAAACTTTCACGTATCCTTTTGAATAAGCATTAAATAAAAAATTGAAAAATACTTAAAAACGCTGAACAATCATGCAATATTTGTTTATATTTTTTGGAATTCTTGATGTTTTAAAAATTGATTGTGTTGTAATGCCTCACTCATAAATATTGCTTGACTTCTTTTTTCAATTAAGGGGACAAAGTATAGACTAACAAAGTAAGTTTAACTCGTGCTTTTAGAGCCCCGGAATTGTTTTCTGTACACTTCAGCATGATTCGTGAGTTAAAAAAATTTAAAAATAAAGGTTTTCAGATTACATTCGAAAGCCTTTTTTGCGACAATATAGATAAGTCTGCTTATCCGCAAAAGTGTTTTCAAGTTTATATTATTATTTTTTTATAAAATTGATTGTACAGTTATTTAATTTAACGAAACATTAATAAGAATAACTTCTGTTCGAATGATCGGATAAATGATTCGTTCTCCTTCTTATGGTGCTAATACAATTAAATTACCGTTTGAGCGAAATCCGTAATGGCAAAACTTTCAAATTAGCGAGTATTAACCGGATCCCATAATAAATTTTCGGATACTACGGATACTACTTACAAATACAGAAATTGATTACGAATTACGAAATTGATTATCCGATTTAACAAAGGCGGAAATAAGCAGCATTTCTCTATTTCTTTCATGATCATGTAACTATTACCTTTCTGTAAAAGTACCCAATATGATCGCAGATGATTTACTCAATGGTCCCAGATCTCAATGCATGCCAAACGTGCTCATACATGCATGCCAAACGAAGTCAATTATGACAATTTACTTACATCAGACGATGATGCCAGTGCATATGTAGCATTCAGAAAATATGATGTTGCTCGTATGACAGAAGGAAAAAAAAAAACTCACTTCAAACTTACAAAGTATGCGCAGAGTATAGCGTTGTTTCTGTACTTAATGCTTCATAAGCCTGGTCCAATTAGGAAGCTGTATAAAAAATATTTATCGATACAAAAAAAAATTTCCAATTTGTATTTACATGCGTAATAGATAATGTAAAGTCTACTGGTTCTATGTTATTCACATAGGAAAAAAAACGGGATACGTACGCAAGTAATAAGTATGTATTAATAAATTAATAGTTCGTTTTAATTTAATAGATTTTGTGAGCTTTTTAAAAATTTTCATTGATATTTTTTCAAATATAGAGAACAAATATCTCAAAAGTGTAAAGTATTTATTAACTTATTTAGACGAAAATTTCCAATGTGACAAAAAATTTTTCATTAATGTTAAAATTTTAATACTGTAATTGAATTTTCGTTATTGCGTAGATATTGCTTCGGTCCCTTACAATTCCTTAAAACGGAATTTGACTGTAAATGGTAATTAATTTGTCCATACGATTATTTAAGTTACAAAAGCATGCGCGGAAAATGTGCGTTCTCTGAATAACCATCTGCTTTATTCAACTGATTTAAAATCTTGACTTTCAAAATAAGGAGGATAGCAACATTCTGTCTGCATAGGCGGGAGGGCGATCAAGTGCTTGGATCTCTGATTGTTAATTTCACTTTTTCCATATTTCACTGTATCTAGAAAACATCAAACACTCTTAGAATTTTCGGAAATATAGTTAAATAACAATTTATTACATTGTTATTTTACAATATTCCAACAAAGTAATCAAATGAACTTAAATACAATGGTATTCAAACTGTTAACATTGAGAAAAACCGTTTATTTACTGCATTCACTTAATACGGTTAGCAACAAAATGTACTGAACAATATAATGTACGGAACATTTGATTTTCATTGTTTTGAAACCACGCTATCTGTAAATGGTAAAAGAATCATGTAATTCGTTTATTCATGGTTTTTTTTAACCATACTAGTTGTACGCGGTTTCAAAGTCATGAAGGTAAATAATGTTCTTTACCGTAAACTTTATGGTTAATTGAGTAGACAGACTGCTGAAAGATTTTACCGAAATTTTAGATTTAAAATTCTAACAGCGTAAGCGAAACGAAATATATTTGCACGCACGTTTTTTTAGAACTCTTTAACACAAAGCATAATCCCTTGCAAATATAATTTTTGATACGTATTTATTATTTTTACGTAAAATTTTTAATAATATATATATATATATATATATATATATATATATATATATATATATATATATATCCAAAAACTTCCTGTACACAAAATAAAGTGTCATGAAACTGATATTTTGAGAGCTAGAAAACTTTATAGTGTATCACAATATTTTTAAAAAGAATACGTAAAAGCAAATAGCATGCTTGCACAGAAAATGAGATTCCTGTCGTTCCTAAAAGATTAAGCATTTTCAGAAAAAAAGAAAATGTTTTAGATAACTTGAGAAAACAGGAAAGAAACATATTTTATATTTTGAAGATTAAACAAGTTCTCTTATTGCAAGAAACTTCCCAAACTATACTTTTCTTCTTCTTTTCTAGGAAGATATAAAAAATTCATGTCTTGAAAATATTTCAGATATCGTTCTACTAGTTGTGATCTAGGATATTCAAGCGTAGTTGTAACCCACACACCACACTTAAAGCAATTTTTATACTTTCCTTTAGTAGAAGTACTAATTTCAAATGTGTGTTCTTCTTTCTTGGTCAGATAATTTTTTTCGTAATGCTAATTAAGGTAAAAAAATCGCTTCTATAAAAAATTAAATTTTGACTGTTTCATGTTTGGCGTAAATTACACAAAATTCAACATTGATCTAATGATCAGATTTTCTCATAATTACGAAATACGAATTTGGAACTAAATCGGTCGAATTTCTAGAGAACTATTTGGCCTATTTGTTATTTAAATGTACTGGTTGGTCGTAAGAAATTTGGTCTACTTATAGATTTCTAGCGGTGGTCTGCTAAATCGTTAGAGATGAAGTTTTAAATATAGATTGTTATTCAGAAGAGTGTGCAATAATCTGGACACTCTGGTATTGGTACGGAATAATACGGAGTTATAAACGTGGAATGTGTGGAGAACGTAGGTATATCCATGATTTCGGTATATCCAAAACGCGAGTGGTACCTCTTTCAGTTTGTTTGTTTGTGTTCTTAAGTCACAATTTGATGCACTTCCATCAGAGCGTTCTTTAAGAACAGGAGGAACTTGAGAATGTTTGTCAGTTGCAGGGACAGCCCTTTTATTTGAATTTATTTATTAAATCACGCAGAGCTTGCAGAGAATATGGGCCATGAATTTTGTGATGGTTTCAACGAGGAACGCGCAAAGTTTCTTCGTTTATCCCATTTTGATAAAAGATTTTTGCAATTTTCCTACGAACTTGCATTGGGAGCGTCATTTTGTCGGTATGCACGTGATCCCTATTTAGGAACCAATATTTCCACTCCTCTTTTTATAAGTTTTCTATGCTGAATACCCGACAATCGTCTTTCAGTGATAGTTGTCTTGACTCTATCATATGCACATTTCCGCAGTAATTTTGCGTAATATTTTTTGGCAGCACATACAACTGCTTTTTATGTGTCATGTACAACGTGTACATTATTTGCGTTACGCCACATATCTAGAACATTGTTTAAGATTTTCTCATACATTGAACTTTTTGTGACGTGAAAAATGGGTGTTGCCTTTTGAATGCTGCCTTTTGGCGCATCCTGGGAATGGACTCATGAAAAAGCGTTAAAGATTATTTTACAAACAAAACAGTGTTTCAATATCTAAAGAAAGAACTAGATGGAAGGAGAAAATCAATGAGGACTTAAAATTACTTGAAATTACCAATCACCGAAAAAAGCAACCAATAGAAAATAATGGCTCACAATTTTAAAAATGGTCAGAGTTCCAGTTCTAGGATGATGATGATAACAATATAAGAAATATTTTAGATTGTGCTTATGAAAATGGCTTTTCAAAAATTTGGTTTTCAAGAAACAAGGATTAAATTCATCTTTTTATATCGTCCAACAGATGGAAAAAATGCTTAAAGATCACTAATACGATGCTTGAGGTTTCATAGTGTCGAAGAAATACGCTTCAGTTTGTGCTAAGAAATAAGAAATTTCGGAGCCAATAAGTGTGTGGCATGTAATTTATTTACCGTTGACACATAATAAGCTGCTTGGTTGGTAAATATCTCATTACATGAAGCGAAAGCGAACAAAATTATTTTAACATGCGATTATCCAATGCTATATTTTTTTATATAAGGTGTCCGAAAACGAGCGATTTAAAGAAAAAAGAAAAGCTATAGGATTGTTTGATTTTATAAGAAATTTATTATCGAAAGTTTTAAAAATTAGCAACGAAACTGCCAATGGTTTAGCAAAAAACTTTTAAACAATGTTTTCAATAGAATCATCATTTCAAACAACATGGTGATACAGGTAAAGCTAATAGATACCGGTGGTAAAATTTCTGTTCTAATGAACGAAATCTTGCGGAGGAAAGAAAGTGTATCTAGGAAAAGTAGAAGAAAAATTTTGCAGAAGGCAGTGCTTCTGTTGACTAACTATTTTACTAATATTAAAACGTGGTGTTTATAAAACTAATTTCCGGAGAATAGATGTACGGTTTTCAGAGACTCTTGCAAACCGTATACTTATATCCTTCATTTTTTTTTAACTTCTCACATCGTCGGTTGTTTCTGAATCAGATATGTCTATCTGCGGGATAATTATAAATAGTATGTACCTAGTTTGTATAATTGGTAGATTTTAAATCAGTTTAACTAAAAAATAGTTTTGTGCACAAGCTTAATCTATTCGATTTCATATGATGTCTTGTCATATGTTTAACATATACTACGATATTTATATTTTGGGGCCCATGGCATTCAAAATTCACCTCAATGAATTTACTAATGTGTTAATTTAAAACATCGATACAAATTTAACTTTAGCGTTTGGGAAATTCAAGATTTGCTCCAAATTGAGTTGAGTTTATTTAAAATATTAAATAACAGAGTTGGAATCCGTGTGTGTTTTTCTGAATTATTGCCTCTGAACCAAATGGACTATCATCCAATTTTAGGACAACTTTCGCACAAAATATTTTTAGTCACTAAAAAGTTAGTTTTCTTTCCAAATTAAATGTTTGAAAAATGATTTTCTTTATTAGTTAAGCATTGACTATTTTTATATATTAAACTGACAATTATATATTTCTGACCCAAACGTAAGTTTGCGGTTACCAATGTTCAACTCCATAGGCTTGTATTTTGGACCTAATCCAGAAGACAAGGGAATTTCTATAGCAAGTATTGGGAGAAATTTGCTTTTGTGGAGGACTTTTTATGGTGAAACTAATTCATTTACACATTACAAAGAATGGAAAACCACGAAATCTCCAATGGTTTGCTTATCGTTCAAGTCACTCGAACCCGTGACCCGTCTACACTACTGAAGATATTTTACGTCAGCACTGTAGTCGTTGCGAGCCGGGTGCGGAATTCATATCAACCAGCCATCGCTGGTATTCGAAAATCAATGAAGTCTGTTATCTAGGTCCGTTTCAATTTTTTAAAAATGTTAGAATTGCACATTATTTAATATTTGTAGCATCTGCAGGATACATCACCGATTTTGTAATTATTTTTATCTGAAATCACAAATTCATTTTGTTTATAGTTTTTTTGAAATCTGTTTTTTAAGAAAATAATGAGGTTTAAAATCAACAGTAATTGAAATAAAAATATAAGAAAGCAATTTTTTTACTAAAAAGCAAAATTAAAGGAGTAAAGCGTATACATATTGGTTTCGCGTAAACGCAAGAAATGCCATTCTGTTACTGACGTCGAAGATGCTTTCTCATATAATTTTGGTAATAGGTATTACTGGTTTTATGATAACAGGGGCTGTTTTAGTTGATACCGAACACATTAATAAATGCTTTTAATATTGATGCCTAGGTACCTTATCTAAGTACTCTGATAATAATTCTTTACACCTTACTCAGAAAGAGAAAGTATCGGAATAAGTTTTGATTAAGAAACATTTTGAGCATTCGCATCATGCCAAATGATACAGAATATAATTAATCCTTATTTTGATGGAATGGTCTCATAAAACTTCATTTTTATAAACTTCTTTCGTTTTTCTTCGTTTTCTTGGACTTATAAAACTTTCGTTTTTGTCTTAATCTAAGTACATAAAGTCACCGGCAAAGCAGCAAATAATAATAAATAAAAATCAATTAAGTAATATGTTAACATTGTAAATTATATCCGTATATTCATTTCAGTTTTGTACGTTAGTTTCATTCGCAGTGCTGATTGATACTGATGTATTGATCCTTTAATGTATTTTTAACCCAGTACAAAAATTGTATTAGATACTTTTGCTTATAAGCAAATCCCAGGTAAATAATTTATGAACTAGAATTTAGACTAAAACTAGAACTAAGCTAGAACTGTTAATAAGAGCCTAAAATAAGTTCATGGACCATTTCTAAATGTTTAAACTTTTTCATCGACAAGACTTAGTATTCTTCACATACTCTAGATAGCTAAGAGTTTCAATGTCAATAAATCTCAAAATTTAGATCAGCTAACATTCTTACTACAGGGCTTCTTAGATATTTAAATCTGAAGTTTAAGGATCTCAAAATAAAGATACAGCTCTAAATAACCTAACCTAATATTATACACCCATTCTAAAAGTTTCAACTTTTGCATCTATATGAGATTCAGGATCAGCCCGATACATTAAATCAACTGAAGAAATTCAAAGTTTATGAGATTCAAATCAAGTTAAAATTTAGGATGAGCAAATACTATTTTAATGCTTTGTCTTAGATACTTAAATTTTAAATTTACAAGACTCAAAATAAACTGCAACTCTAAATAACTTAATATAATAAACCGTTTCTAAATGCTTTAACTTTTGTATCTATGAGTCTCAGCCCAATACACTAACTGAGCTAAGAGGTTCAGAGTCTAGATTAAAATTTGAATGAGCCAACATTATCTCCATATATATTTAAATTTGGAGTTTACGCAACTCAAAGAGGGAACTAAATAAGGGAACATAAAATCATAAACCATTTCTAAAAGTTTCAACTTTTGCATGTATGAGATTCAACCCAATACACTAACTGAACAAAGAGATTCAAAGTCTAGATTAAAATTTAAATGAATAAACATATTTTCTGTACATATGTCATAGATATTTAAATTTGGAGTTCGTGAGGCACAAAATAAGCTAACATAAAATCATAAACCATTTCTAAAAGTTTTAACTTTTGCATCTATGAGATTCAGTCCAATACAATAACGGAACAAAACGATTCGAAATAAGTTTAAAATATAAATAATTCAACGCTCTTTCTATACTGTATCTTATGTAATTAAATTTCGAGTTTACGAAGCTCAAATTAAGCTGCAATTCTAAATTAGCTATAATGGAATCTTAAACCATTTCTAAAAGTTTACATTTTTTTTGCATCTATGAGAATCAACCCAATACACTAACTGAACAAATAGATTCAAAGTCTAGATTAAAATTTAAATGAGCCAACATATTTTCCGTACATATGTCTTAGATATCTAAATTTGGAGTTCGTGAGACACAAAATAAGCTAACATAAAATCATAAACCATTTCTAAAAATTTAACTTCAGCATCCACGAGACTCAGTAACGGCACTATACAGTAAATCAACTAATATCTGACGTCAGATCACGTTTTTCACATAGTGTATTTTTATTATTCTTTTTTTATCTAATTTCTTCATCACTGTCTAAAATTTCCTTTGTGTACGTGTTTTTTATGAGATCCTCTGTAATATGGATAACCTTCTATCATTTATTGTACGTTGTAAAAATGTCTAGTGCTTTCGAATATCACATTTTGTTAGCCTCGACGAGATACGTTTCTTCAACGTTTTGCTCCATTTCCTTTATCGGTTCCTATTTCCCTTAAAATTGTAGTACACAGGAACCATGTAAAGGTTATCTTCTGCGTTTTCTTATTGCGTCTTTCGTTGATGAGGTCTTTTGTATCCTCAAAATTTCCTTTCCTCTGTGTTATTTTTAGGCGTTGCATTTGTTTCAACTTTCAAAGGAAGAAAATTAGATGTTTTGCTGGCGTAAGAGATAAAAAGCTCGAATGGTTTTTCCATTTAGTCTCATATCGTTACGTTGAGTGTGAACTATCGCCGTCCATTTCTATTAATCTTCATTTTTGTAGTTTTGTAAATACTGACAATTTACTGTTTTTATTTTTAATTTATAAATTGTCTATACTTTTTTTAACTTATTTTTTGTTACACTTGTTGTTGCTCCCATTTTAGATCAAAAGATCAAAATAAGATTTCAATTTTAGATTAGATGTTATCTATTCGATGAATTAATCTTTTACCGTTACTTTGAATTCGAACTACTACAGTTTAGTTAGATTACTTATCATATTTGTAGTTTTGTGAGAACTGAAACTGGGCAGTTTTTATTTTTAATTTATAAATTTGCAATATTCTTTTTTATTTATTTTTACGATTGCCGTTACTCCTAATTTAGATATATACTAGATTTCAATTTTAGATTAGATGTTATCTATCCGATGAATATCATTTTATCTTCTATAGTTACTTTGAATTTGAACTACTACAGTTTAGTTCTATTACTAATCATACTTGCAGTTTTGCAAATATTCGAAATTTTTATGCATAATTTTTTAAGTAAAGAAATATTTTTTTGTTTCTGCATTTCTATTTGGTCGAAAATTCTATCAAAAGATCTATCTTATATTTAAATTTCAGATTAGAGGTTACATATTAGATTTAATTTCATTTAGTTTTCTATCATTTCTTTAGAACTGCGAGATCACAGTCAATTTCAAGGGGTAGGTGCATGCAGAAGAACGTCACGATGATGTGAAAACTACCCAATTTTGATGTACAATTCGCAAAAATGAATAAATAAATTAAAAAAACGGAACACCTAGAATTATATTTGATCTTATAATCGGTTCTTCACGTTCTAGGAGTCGTTCTTAAGAGCTCGCGGGGTGACCTCAAATGCTAATGAATAATTGCAGACGATAATTTAAATTACGAAATCAGGCACAAAAACGTACTTTCTTTGATTAACTTTTTTAACTTTCTTTGATTTGACTTTTTTAAAATTTAATTACTCAGATTCCATGTGACCGACTTTGCTCAAATTTTGCATTCCGCCATGTCAAATTACCTTCTTCAAAATGATGCAAAATATTGTATACCTTACAACTCAAAAAATTTTCGACCATTATCAAAAAAAAATTAGTAAAAAAATATATAAATATTTAATGAAGGTTATTTTTTGCATGTAACTATCTTTGGACAACGAATTCTATAATTGTGTGCAAACATTTTTCGATTCGCTTGAAAAAATTTCGAGATAAAGCGAAACACGTAAAAAGTAAAATTAATATTAAGGGATCAAAATTTTAGTCCTCTCCTAACCTAACTATTAGGACCAGACTGCTACTACCCCCTATATTTTGAGAGTCAAAAATCTAAATCCATCCAAAAATAGGTATTTTATTCAGAGAAAGTACGTTTTCGTGTTTGATTTCCAAACTAAATATATCGTCTGTACTAATTAATTCGCATACTTGAGGTTTATTTATCGAGCCACTAAGAAATAATCACTGTTTGCAAACTGTACTGAATAGCTGCTTGCAATTTTATTTCATTTTCAAATTTTCGATGAATTTCTTTAAAAATGATTTATAAATATGTCTTTAGACATTCGACGTTGGTCTAAACTTTGATCAAAAACATTCTAATTCCGAATTAAAATGCAAAAACTAATGCTATTTTTTTCATTTTTTCCTTCATCAATCAGCCACTTTTCCTTAAGATAGTCTATTTTTATCAGTAACTATTTTTTTTTCGATCTTGAAAACGCTGATCCTGTGCAATTAAATTTTAAATCAACGGTAATCTTAGAAAAAAATTAATTTATTTTTTTAAATAAATTAATTTTTAATTTTTTTGTCGATTTAAATTCTTACCAGATTCTTCAACTTTAATTTTAAGTTAATATAGGATATCATCTCCTGTATCCTTTTAGTTAGTTTTTACTGTCACAGAATATTTCAATATAGTGAATATTTTTTTGCAATCTAAAAAACCCTGAGAATTTAATTTTTTTAAATCTAAACATTTTCTTATTAAAACATTTGTATTGTTTTAGGTTGGTTTTTTCTTAAACTTTTCTTTGATTGAAAATGAGACCAAAAGCTTTATAATAGATTTCAATTTCAGATTAAAAATAATCCAAAAGTTTATTTTTATCAGCGAGTTTTAAAAATATTGTTTACGTATAATTTTCGGTAATCTTAAAAACAATAACCATTTGAAATTTAATTTTATTTCTAAAAATGTTCTTGGAAAAATATTGTATTATTTTAATTACGCTACGTTTTTATTTTCGTTGTTAGTCATTATTTATATTAAAATTTCAACTTCAATTTCAGACAGGATGTTATCTTCATAATGCAATTTCATTTAGCCTTCTATAGTTTTAGTGGTCTTTCATTATTACAGTCCATATCAATAAAGAACATTTTTTTCAATTTTGAAAAACACTTACTATTTGCAAATATATCATGATTTAACGCAAAGCAATATTTTTTGTTTCCTTGTTTTGCCTTTTATCTGTTTAGTTGGATTTAGCCTAACATGGTTCATTTCTAAAACTAATCATTTTTAAATTTTTTCAGCAGTCATTGTTTTCAATTCCTTTTTGATTAAAACTCTTTCACGACATTTTTCATTCTATTAATCACTTGATGATAATTGGTGTCCATCTAAATTGAGTTTAGAAGTTTCGACTATGATTAAAAATTTGAAAAAAAAATTTCTTCAATTTTTACATATATATCTAACGATCGAAAGTTTCATTTCCTGGATATATTCTAAATTGTTACATTTTTTGCGTGTAATTGAAAAGCAGTAAAATATCCTGAGAGTTTTTAGTTTAAAGGAAAAGAAAGTGTGTAAATGTTTTATTCTGAAAATTGAATCATAATTTAATCTTATGATAATTGAATCACATTTCAGTCTTACAATGATTGAAAGAGACATATCATATTTCAATTGACGATTTGCAATTTAAATATATTCAAATAAAGTTAAAGAACGATAGATTGAGTTAGAGATCAATATTTTGAAAAAAATCACCCATGACAGCTAAATATAGTTTAAAATGTATTTTTTAAAAGTGATGATTACATAAAAATAGTGATTTGTAGTTTTGAGCTATTTTTTGATAGATAAGGAATTTCAGTTTTATAAATAATGTAATTGTCTTTTTCTTTTTTTTCCCTGCATCATATGTCATTTATCATCCAGTCATTATGTCATTTTTCATCCAGTCACGTTGACATATTATTATATGGGGTATGTATAAAACATGAAAGTGCTTAAATTTTTTAAAAATTTCTTTGACAAATTACGAGTTATTATTTGAATAGGAATTTCATAATAGTATTAAAATATTTTTAAAAAGTTCTGATTTCCGCAATGTTGAATACATTAAATTATTGCATCCATTGTACATGTACAAAATAAAAAAATAATTAACTTAAACAAATATTATCCAATGATTAGATTTTCGTGTCTTATTACTCAATCCTAATAACTAGAAGTTCTAACCCTAAATATGCTAATAATTTAGTGCAGACGATATTTTAAGTTAAGATATCATATATAGTATTATATTTTCTCTAAATTCATCCTTTTGTGACGGATTTAGATTCGTGACCCTGAAAAGATAGCGGGTAACCATAATCTGAAACAGATGGTCCAAGTAGTATATAGATGAGCGGTCAAAAGTCGGAGCTTCATAATTGTTGTGCATTTCACCATATCAAAGAACACGTTTGTTTTTTTCTTTCTATTTCTGATTTCTCTATACTTCGCATTTTATCATTCAAAATAATTCAGATTGAATTGTTGTAGAAAGGTGTATATCTTACAATAGATTTTTTTAACCTTTTTTTACGCATTAGATGAAATAGAAAATGAGCATATATTCTAATTCAAAAACATTTTTTTTCGAATTTTTGAATGTGATACGATAAATAATGGAGAAAAAAATAATGAATTTATTAAATTCTCAATGATTGCTGTTGTAATTGTTGTCGTTGGCCATTGAGGCAGAAGGGGGAGTGGTTTTTCTTGTTTTCCAGTTACGCCATCTATGGCCAAGAACTCGACTGCTGCCACACCCATACGTTACAATCGCTTATAGGGCGGACCCATTAATACATCCACTCATTCGTCCACAGATCGTAATTTTGACCAGAACGATCAATCCCTAATTCAGTACCCCCAGAGTCATTGATTGAATAAGCGAACATGGTGGACTTTGAGACCCGACAATTTTAAACGTGTACCAGTCACCATTTACATCTTCGACCAGCAGGATTCGAATTCTCGTTTTCCCAAACGTGAGTCCAGAGCCCTGCCAACCAGGCTATCCGGGACAAATTATGGCTATCCGACGATAATGCATTTTTGCCAATACTAAATCCTTTTTAATTTCATATCATAAGAACCTGAATTATAACAAATTAAAAAGCAATGGTATAAATTAAGTCTCACAACTCTAAGCAAAAATCTAATCTCCGCATTAAAAGACTTAAAAAGGAGTCCCGTTTGATGTTATTCACTTCCTTTTAAAAATTTACAGTCACTTTATTGAAGTACTAATTTATGCAACTTCAGTTATCTGTTTAAACGCTCTCACTTAAAGATATATTTCGGGTATGTGTGAAGTACATCGTTAAAACGGATCTTAAATAGCACATTTAAATGATAAACATTCAAGTAATTTACCACTTTCCGCCTTCAGTCTAGATGTCGCACCATTGTATTTTTGCAGTTAAAAAAAATTGAATCCCTCCATTACATTAGAGTAAATGACTTTTGAATTGGTGTTTTAAAGATTAATTGCGTCTCTAATTGGAAATCAAATAATGCTTTTTCGATTCTCAAGTGTATAAATTATCCTTCCGCCCGTCGTTTCTTTGTACTATTTACAGACTCATTCATTTGTAAATGAGATTCAACTGAATTACATTTTACTTGCAGATAAATTTAATGAGGAAAGAATAAAAATCTACAAATCATAATTATAATTTTTGAGGAAATTAATAGAAACACCACGAAGCTTGCGTGGAAAAAAATTGAATTACTTGTGGTTTCAGATTTGTACCTAAGTTCAGGAATTGAACCTAGAAAAGGAGTAAATATGGGCATTTTGTCTTGGTTTTTATGACATGCAGTTTAGTATTATGATAATATTGCTAAATTTTACAACTTTTACCAAGTTGTAACACATATTTCATTCACATTTATTAGACTATATTTTATTGTTTATTGTCTCAAAGTCATTATCAAAGTGCTTTGGTCTCTAAAATGGCAGATCTGTAAGACCTTCAACTTTTGTTAATAAAAAAAAAGTAATTAAAATAATAGACACACAATTTTTACACCTCCAGAATTGTTTGAAAATGTATAAAATATCGAAAAATAATCGTGAACATCGAAAATTTTGATGCCCATGTAAGTATAAACAAAAAAATAAAATTTTTGAACTAATTTTTCTAGGTTTACATACATTTCATTAAAAATCTTGAAAACGACGAAAGTATCCTTTATTTCATAAACATATAAACTTATTGAACCTATTTTTCTTTTTTTTTGAGCAATTTTTTGTTTTTAATAATTTCATCCATATTTACCCTTTATTCTTCATCAAAAATTATTAGTATCATAAATGAAATGAAAAATTTTAATATTAAGTTAAATTATTACAAAATGTATAAAAAGCCTTACTTTAATTATTTTCTGTCAAAAAATATCTTCAATTAGTAAAACATTGGGGAAAAACTACGTTCTGATACGTTAAATTAATCCAATTTAATCCAGTTAAATCAATTAATTAATCCTGAGGTTACGGTTTGACACGGTCTTGACATCGTCTGATTACGGTCTTGACATCGTAACTGTAACCTCATCGAATGACAGTTTGTGATTATAAACCTAGAAAAATTAGTTCAAAAATTTTAAATTTTTTTTTATTCTTATAAAGGCATCAAAATTTTCCATGTTCACGATTATTTTCTGATATTTTATACATTTTAAAACATTTCTAGAGGTGTAAAAATAGTGTGCCTATTATTTTTTATTATTTTATTTTATTCTCAAAAGCTAAAGGTTTTAGAGATCTGCCCATATATTACCGAACTTTTAGGCATTCCCATAGAGCTAGAAACATGGTCAACTTCCCCATATTCCGATGGCTTTGAATTTTTTTTTCTCTGTAAAGGTTAAACTCTTCTCTAAATTTCAAAGAAATATTTAGAGATTGAAAAAATATATTTAATTTTTGAACAAACACATTTTAAAAAAAATTTTCAGAGAATAAAACACTTGTACAAAAGTTCCAAGTTGAAAATAAAGTAATTCCCCTCTAATTTTGTAGTCTATTGCATTATTCACGAAGGAACTTTATATCTTAAACTATTTGGTCAATAAACTTTGGCAGAATACAAGCCGTTTGGATTTCGTTTCCTTTAAAGAAAATAACTTTGAAAGAAAATCTCCTTGTTCAACTGGACACCCTCAGCTTTATAAGACATCTGTAAAAATCCAATCTAGGACATGGAATTCACGAAAAAAAGTTTTTTGTTTTTCACAAAGTGTCGTCTACACAAAAGAAAACCATCAAAAAAACTTCCGTTTGTGAAACTAACCAATGTAACAGAATATGGATCTTCAATTCCTTACAAGTTTCATCAATTTCCTTTTACGAACGCTGAGTGCTGAAGCTTTGTAGTTTTGCGCATAGAAAAAATATAGGAAAGGAGTTATTGGGTGGAAACAAAAAGAAGATTAAGATCTTAAATCGATGTTTGTTCTAGTTTCAAAACTGCTTTCTTTCTCGGTCTTTTCTTACTTTGTCCACATGTTTTCTTCTTTTTATTCTTTATAAATAAGTAAAAAAAAAATCTGTGAAACATAAAGAAAGTCTTAATCCTAACAAAAGCGATTCAACGAAAAATTGTAGTTTCCTATTGTTTGTCCTTACTAATATATTCACTAGTAAGCCAGAATAAAAATTCATAGATCGATATTAATATGAGTTTAATCGAAAAGATTAGATGAACTCAGCTAAAGTAGTATCTAAAATGAGAAACAAAAAACGATGGAAAAATATTAAATTAACAATTTGGGGGAGGGGGAATACTCAGCATTTATTCTCGCTTTTTTTCTCAGAAAATATTTATTCTCTTGGAAAAACCATTTTAATATTGACCTATCATTGGGTTCAATAAATAATAACAGCTATAATTAATTTATAGTAATTATATGCAATATAATTAAATATAACTAATTTTAAATTATCATAATTTAGTTATAATTTATTTGTAAAAAAATCATAGCAGGTATTTTTTTAAAAAGTAATACCGTTTATTTCGATAAAAAAAAAGCTCACATAAAGAAGTATCTTTGATAAAGGGCTAAAACACCATGGAAAATATTTTTTCCCTAACTACCATTGGAATGTAATAATTTTAGTGAGAAAATAAAATTAAAATTAAGGAACTTTTTTGAAAAACCGACGTTTAATTTAGCCATTTTCCTTAGAAAAAAATTTATTCCCGCAGAAAAACCGTAGAAACAGTGAACCATAATTAGGTTTAATATTATGGTGCAAAATTGAAAAGTTATAAACTAAACCATGTTTTTGCTCATTTTGAATCAGAGAATCGTATAAAATTACCTTGCAATAAGGTTCAAATTTCCTCCTTATTAGAACAATATTTCAGCAATTATGAACGATTATGGCACGTGTATTTTTTAACGTGAATTCAAAATCTAAATATTGTAAAATCTGAACAAGTGTCCACTTCAGGGACACCGGTTTGATGGTCCACTAGACAAGACGTGAAATTATAAAGAGGAATTTTGTTCTTTTTATCAATTTGCTTCTTGGTTATTAGGATTATAAAAAGCAATGTGATCAATGTGAATGTGTTCAACTGACCCAACAAATGTGACTAGAATAAACTGGCTTAGACAATGTGAATCGTATCAACTATTTTAGAAAATGTGAATGGGATATATTTAAACAAGTTGTCAACTTAACAGGTTTCATTTTAGATGAATATCATAGTGTTTAAATTTTATTTCATGTAGATGAGATTTTCGGATTTGAAATTAGGTTTTTTGAAGATATGCGATTACGCATATTGTTCCAGATTGGATTTTTACAGATCCAAATATCCAATCCAAATATGCATATTGTTCCAGCTTTAAAATTTATGTTTAATTTAGAGCATGTAGATTGTTAGTTTAATTGTAAAAAAAAATTAAATGAAATTGAAAGATTAAAATTTGAGACTTTTGTATTATACGCAAACAATGTTATTGTATCTCGTAAATACTATCAATTTCTTTCTACTATTATTTCTGATTTATATTTCTTTTCAATAAAATTTCAGATTTTGAGGATCCTGAAATTCTTTTTTATTATTATTTACGTTGCAAGATTGAAAACTCAAAACACTTTAAAACATAAAAAAATTATCTTTTTTTTTAAAAAAAAGAAAAGAAAAATAAGCTTATAAATCAATTGTAAAGTTGAAGAAAGCTTTTAATCATATTTAATTTCTTACAAAAAATATTTCAAGAAGTCTAATTATTGAAAGGCATTTTTCTTCTTTCAAAATCTTTGCAATTCCTTTTAAATGCATTAATCCCATTCGGAACACCGAAAATCACAAAATTAAAGGACAGAAACCAAATAAACTACTTTTCTTTTTCATATAATTAGAAATGTCTTCGAGGCAATCAATTTTTCTTTTTATTTTAGTCGAGTTTGTATTTGCTTCAATACTAAAAAAAATAAATTCATTATAAATATAGCTGTTCAAGTTTTTCGCTTTTTAGACTTTTTTTCATTTCCGGCGGCATATATTTAATCAAAATGATCATATATGGCAAAAATGAGTATTTAAATAAATTAGTATCTGCGTTTGTTTTGTTAAGGTAGTAATTATGACTCCCAACTGTAATTACTGCGGCAATTATAACTTAATTTCCAGCAAAACTTTTTATGCCATCTGAGAATTAAATTAAAGCAGCATTCTATTTCTAGGAATATCACTAATGAAATGGTCATTTGTAAGATTATCAAGGCTATGAGCTTGTGTAAAATACAGTCTAATTAATTAAAATTCTTTTTCCTGCATTTTGTTTTAGTTCCCAAAAAAACTGGAAAATTTAGAGTGTTTTTGTTTTGTTTCTCTCTGGGGGCTCAAAAAACACGATAAATTTCATTCACTTTAAAAAATATATATAAAGAGGAAATAACAGTTGAAGTGATTCAAGAGCTTAAAAAGTAAGCGTGCACTTTTAAGACTTGCCAGGCGGGAATGAGAAGAAACAAAAGTGATTCAAAATATACACAAATAAAATTGCTAATGAAAAATGAAAAAATAAAAATGAGAAAAAAAAACTAGAAAAACTGCAGTGGCTTATAGAATAACGAATCAGCGCATTGAATTTCCATGGAAAAATACATTTCCACTGGAAAATGCATTTCCACGAGCTATGGACGAGTGGTGAAGAAAAAAGGTCATTAACCTTCTCACTCCCGTGAAAATGACGGGGTGAAGTTTCGCCCTCTATTTCTCACTCCCGACAAATTTCCGGGCTGGAGTGTTTAATAGTAACGCGCCAATAAGAATGAAACGATTTCATTTCTTTTGCCCGGAAAACATTTTATTTCTCATTTTACACACCAGGTGGCAGTACCAGGAAATTTTTAAGTTAATTGTAGATAGTTAGTTTATTTTAAACTAGATGTCAGCAGACTAATCAAATGCGGGTATTTAGCAAAATAGGTACTTTTATCATCAGTTTTCCTTGAAAATTAACTAATCGTTAAGGGGTTAACAAGGGAATCAGCATCCATGGGAACAAAAAAAAGATTGCAGGGCATCAAGATGAGCTGATGTGACTGGAGAGGGGGAAATAATTTTGGCATCGTTGAAAATGAATTTATACGGAAGATTCAAGAAATGTGCAGCAATCGATGACTTTTCGTATTCCTGATAACGGATATATCGTGTTCATTAAGTTTCATTTTTAGAGAGCTTCCAGTTTGTCCGATTTTGTTCGTTCTGACTAGAAAAGTGGAAAATTCCCCAGCAATTACCAAAGCAATTAAGGTCTTTAAGAGACTTTGTTTTGTTAACTGCTCTAAAATGACCTTAACGCTCTAAAATGACCTTAACACCAAAACGGGAGAGTATATTAGCAATTTTATTAGAAACGGGAGATAAACTCCGTAAGAATTTAGTTTTCTGTAAGATTTAGAAGAACGTAGGAGTTTGGGTTTTGCGTGTTTAGCACGAGCCGAATCATTATAGAAGGGTTAAATCCTCGGTCAGCAGCAAGCGAACGGAAGGTGTTAAGTTCGGAGTTAGGAGTGTTTGACTGAAGTACAATAGCCCTCGGCATCGCAACCTTACGTTGTGTTTGTTTTTCTGGCAGTGATTCTGGTCTTTCAGTCGGTTTCGCTGTTCTGGTAACCAAATAAACTATAGAAGCATAAACAGCCTATTAATAGTAATTATTGGTAAAAGGCATAAACATCAAAAAGTCAAACTTTACAAATAAACGGTAAAATGAATGAAAATTCTGAAGAACTTTCGAATTACTTATTCAGCTAAATTTACTTCTCAGTTTCGAATTACTACTTACTGATTGGTTACATAAACTGTTATTTCGAATACCGGAATTTTCGGTAAATCATTACCATATGAACAGAAAAGTTAACAAGCAAATGATTTAAATACTTAGTACTTGTTTTCATTCCCGGAATTATGTTTTCTTTTCTTTTTTTTTTAACCATCTTTCTTCTTTTCGTGCATTTAGAGAATAAAGAAGTTAACAAAGTAGCTTTAAATATTTTATTTCAAGACATGAAAAGACACGTTTTAATTTTTTCTTGGATTTTGATCTGAATTCATGGATAAGAAAAAAGAATTCCGAAATAACATTATTATTATAAAACATAAATTTTATAAGAAAACACATTAGTTTTTACATTAAATACAATTTATTTTTATCGTTTTTTTCCAAAAAAATGCTATTGAACTTATTTGTTTGATAGATATTCTTATTCAAATATATATTCTAATCTCCCCATAATCATTTAAAAACAACTGATTGGATAAAAAACAGGTGAAAAAAAATACATTTTAGATGTTTAAATCTGTGAATATACAAATATTTCAGCTTAGTTAAGTTCCACAAAAAATAATTAAATTTATTATTTTTCTTTCTTTTACTGTACCACTTGAAATACATGCAAAATAAAAGCACGAAGGACAGTGAAGCAAATCCAAACAATAAGGAATATATCTGATTGGTTTACTCTGTTAAAAATTCTATATCAAATTACGGTGAAAAGTGCCAGTACTCAGGGTGACGTTACTTTCACCGTAAAATACATTTTTACCGGAACATGATGCGGAATCTAATATGCAGTATTTTTATCAGTGGAAAATCTAATATGCAGTGTTTTCACAGCAGTAATTACAATGAAATACCTGAATTACTTTAATTAAAGAAATATCACTGTAAAAGTTACGATTTTACTGATGATGCTCTCAAACTGCCTTCATTTTGCTGTAATTTAGTCCAGAATTTTTCCTTGGGTAGTTTATGAATCTTCTTTGAATATTCACTGAAAAAGACAATTTCTTAACCAAATTTTCTGTTAGAAATAAAAAGAAAACAAATAAATTCATTATATTCTGAGATTGAAAAAGATAGTATCTGTTTACGAAAATAAATGAAATGTAACACATTTGTGTTTGATCTGTCAACATTTTTAAAGATTTTTCCATTCTCTTTCGAAGTGCTGTGAGGATTTCTTTGAGGACACTTAGACAGTTGATTTCCAAGGAATCAATTTCTCTCTTATCATTCAAATTGCAAAGAAGAAAATAAAAACAAAAAGACGAAATAAAAAAATTAGAGGACTATAAGAAAGCTGGAGGATTTACATTTAAAATTCCCTGAATATATAGTTTCTTTCAGGCAACATATTTTCGAGATTTCTTTCTGGCAGTGAATATTTTATTAAATATATTTGAATGTATCTTTTAAATCTAACAGCTATTTAACTATATTTATAATTCGATTTATTCATAGTTATTCTGTAACTACATGGAAAAATCCTTTTTAATTATTTAAATATCGTTTTCAGCAATTTGTTTTTATTATTCTTTTTTACCTTCTGCACTCTTTATTTTTTTTTACATTATTATACATTATTATACTCTAAACATTATTATACTTTATCATTAAACATTATTATACTTTATCATTAAGCATTATTATACTTAAAACATTATTATACTTTAGAGTAAAAGATTCTCTCTCGGTAGTTGTCTAGAGTGACATTGATGATTATGGCAACGTGGTTAAACTATTTACTGGTGTGAAAGTGGTATAAAAATTTAGGTGCATGTTTTGACTTGGGTTAACAAGAGCAGGATCAGAAGTTTTTTTTCCCTTTGAAATGTATTTTTTGTTGTTTCCATGGCCGCAAACAGAACGAAAATCTGTGGCAAGTGGATGTTTCCGTATGGGCAAAGAGTAGAATCTAAACAATCCAAAATTCCCTTTTTTTTTCAAATAAAAACTTATTTATTTTTAAAGTAGAGGGCTGATATAGGTACAATTTAGATCGGTGGCAAAATGTGAGAATAATCCCCCGACTTCCTTACCACGCTTCCCAATCACCCAAAGTCTAGGATAATATATTAGAGTGTTTTAGAAACCACTAGCACACGATTGGACCTAGCGTTTGGCACAGAAAATCGAACCCTGACCCAAGCCGTGGTACATAAAATAAATAAGGTAAATTAATCTTACAACTGCCCACCATGAGTAAGGGGGTCATGGTGATAAAGACTACAAAATTGCATAACCAATGGATGATTAAGTAGTGTAAACAGTACAGTGCACAGGCAGCCTCTACTTCCCACACAAGCTGGTATCAGTCTATCTGAAACTGCGTAGACTTCATTTCGCTACTAGGAGCGAACACGAGTCCTTCATACTGACAGTTCATTTCCTTACCCAATGAACCACCATGTAGCGGTACATTAAATAATTGAATACAGATTGAAAACGTCTTATTAGAATTATTACAATATAAAACGTATCATAAATTTTAAAAAAAAAGAAAAAAAACAGGTGTTAAAAGGAATGAGTGATATTATTTTTGACAAAAACATAAAATAACCGGTTTAAACATAAACAAAGACACTTGAAATATTTTATTTTGAGTAAAATAAAAGCAGGCATTTTAAATAACTTATTCCTGCTTTTTTCAGATTTTGTGTTTCCCGTGAAAGCAGGCAGGTTATATTTTATTCTTATATTGTTCTTACTTTGTGTATTTTCAGGTGATTGTGATCCAAATAGAAAAGATGCAAGAGGGCCAATATTCCGTATGGAACCACCATCACGTGTCGAATTTTCCAACAACAGTGGCACGGAATTGAGATGTAGTGCAGATGGATATCCGACACCCCGCCTGAATTGGTTGACTCGAGAAGGTGGCTCAGCTCGAGATATTCCGGGATTGCGCCACACGAGATCCGATGGAACACTTGTGTTTCCTCCTTTTCCCAGATCGGAATACAGACAAGATGTCCATGATGCAGTCTACCAATGCCTTGCTTCGAATCCTGCTGGAACAATACTGAGTCGCGAAGTGCATGTTAGAGGAGGTAAGTACGAAGCATCACATATCCTTGAACTCTACCATCAAGTTTACTTTATATTCGTTGCCTTTCTAATTTTCCGAGTAAACGTTGACGTACGGTCTTTGAGTCAGCCAAGTTCACTTTTTCAAAGAAATAGATTTTTTAAAAAAAAATTTTATCTTCACATTTTTGGCGTTTTCTATGAGCAGTATTAGATTTCTCTATTGAGAAATCATAAGAGCTGTCGCTGCTTGGGGTGTAATTTAACGTTACGTTTTGTTTTGCGGCAAAAAAACTATAATACTTTGAATGTTGAAATTACTAAAGTATGTAATAAATTGTACAGGGCATGCAATGAAATAAAAAAATAACATTCAATAATTTGTTCGAGCATTATAACTTCGTAAATTTAATGGAAAACGTACCATACGAACAGCTCTGTAGGCCGCAAGAATGCAACGACAGTGTTGAAATTTGGCATACTGAAAGGTCCGCATGAACTTAACAATAAGTTTGCCTTTTTTTCCTTATTTTAAAATTCTAATTTGTCTGAAAGTTGAAAGTTATTGCAATTAACGCTTATTTGCAAATATTTTTCTGTCCCGCAGTGGACTGATCGTTAAGACACGGTTCCCAGCAGATCACCGAAGTCAGGCATCACTGGTTGCGATCAGTGTGCGGGTGGGTGACAACTTGGATCAGTCTGCGAAGGGGTGCGGTATTGATCCTCGTTAAACTGTGCTATCGTAAAGTGCTCAAATTCGCATGTAGGTCGTCGGGTTATCGAAGTGGGGGAGCCCTCCCCTCTGCAGAGGATCAAAATTGTGGTGGCATGTCTTCGGATCATCCTCAGGGATGTTTCCCAGACCGTCGCCAATAGCCCATTGTGCAGCTCTAGTGCGACGTAAATGAACTACAACAACTACAACAACATTGATGCCCCTCCTTTTTTGAATTCTTACCATTTGTTTACACTCTCTTTATATATGTTTAAATATGCTTATATATCTCTTTATATATGCTTATATATCGTTAATAAAATAATTTTTATTCATCCATTCAAGTTCAAATACATTTTTTTACACTTGTATTGGATAACACTTGGTTTTAATCAAGTTTTTTGAAATATTAATTCATGAATTAAATTTAATGAGTTAATTTTAGTTTGATATGGGAGAGAAAATTGCAATTATTTAATAAAAAGTAGCTGAAATAACATTTTTCGTTGTTTATGTTTCGTTGTAACATTTTTCATGTTTTGTTGATAACATGTTTCGTCGTTTTTATTACTTGTTTTAAGTGCAGATGAAATACATCTACTTCCTTACTTTTATCACATTAACAAAAAATTCTTATTGAAAGCTGCAATAATTGTACATTTTGAAACCATAATATTTTGAGTTTTTTTATGAAAAATATTGACGATTAAGAAGAAATAACCAATGTTGAATGATGAGGTCAGACGAACGGAACGAGCAGGGGCGAAGTTTCCCATATTTAAAATGAGGATTAGCTTAAAAAAGTTATAAATTCAAAAACATAAAAATGAATGTTTTCAAAATAAGAAACAATCAAAGACAACTAAAAAATAATGTTCTGTAGAATTAAATATAGAAATGTTAACTCTGTGCTGAATATAAGTAAAAAAATAAGTAAAACAAATAAAATAATAATAAGTAAAAAAATAAAAGATTGATTAAGCTACATGATTAGATTACATGAGTAAATTGCATGATTAGTTCAAAATCATCAAATTCAATATAGCCAAGTATTTTTTCCCTTCCTGTGCCCTTCCTGTGAAAGTTCTGTTGGTACAGAACTTTTTTTTTGGCTTCAATCATCATTGATTTTACATAATTTATATAAAAAAGTAACTGTATACAAAACGCTACTACAAATAACATTAGAATGGGATTTCAGATTGGTAAAGCTTTGAGTGTTAGAAAAAATACACTCTCTTACAACAATGGAAGAGACACTTTCAGTTTTTGATATTTTTGTTAAATTTTCTCAAGAAAAACTGAAAGAGCGATTTTAAAACTTCAATGGTGTTTTGGAGACATTTTAAAGTGTTGTTTTTTATTCTAATTATTATTTCCAATTTCGCAACTTGTAAAAATAATTCCGATTTGAATTACTTGAAAATTTTTACCATATATTTTAACCAGCATTTTTTAACCATACTAGTTGTAAACGGTTTCAAAATCTTAAAGGAATAAAAAACATTTTTTTACCGTAAACTTTAGGTTTAATTGAATGAGCAGACTGCTGCCGGTTATTATACGATAATTTTAGTATGGAAAGTCTAACAATGTACATTTGTTCCTACTTAACATATTATCTATATATATATATTTCTCTTACACGGCGATAAAAAAAAAAGCCTCATTACAACTCTCCGAATGGCAACGCTAGAAAATCAACCAATAATTGCCGCTAAAAATGTCACATGCCAAATCTAGGTTGGGTGGCTCAACATATAGCGCTTCTAAAAACGGATACTGAAATAACCAGGGTGTAAAATATTATGTGCTTATGCGCATCGTATTTTTTGTTAAATAATTTATTTATTATATATCAGTTTATAGATGGTAACGAGAAGAGTTTTGTGGTTGCTATGGTGACTAATTAGAAGGTAAATTGTTTTTTTGAGTGAGTGTGAGATTTGTTTTTTGGAACTGCGATGCTGTAATTTTATTGTTTAGTTAATAAATATTCCTTTTATATTAAACGTGATAGTAGTTTCCTTAATTATTTGATTCGAAGTCCTTGGAGTTTTATTTGAGGTCAGTTTATTTTGTATTTTTTGACAAGAGAGAGCATTCTCACCAAACGAGATTTCTTCCGAAATTCAATGTTTTGTTTATGCAGGGTTTTTCCATTGCAATTTCTCTTGTTTAAATTTTTAATAGACTTAATTATAGCCAAAATGTTAACCTTTTTAAAGAGATATCAGTTTCAGAAATTTTATCTTAAGATTTTGTACTATAGCACATTTCTAATAAGTTTAACGAATTACATGTCATTTATTTGAATTCAAATTTATTTTAATGACTTAGTATTTACTAAAAAGATTTAATTTTTTTTTAAAAAAAAAGTTTTTATATGTATTTGAATGATTGTTTTGAATTCTTAGAATTTTGTGCATTTGCAATGTACCTAAGTTAGTAGCGAGCGAAGCGAGCTTGGTTTGCGAAGCAAACCATATAAGATTGCGTAGCAATTTTCGGGGTTTGGCGAGCGTTAGAGAGCAGGGGGCACAGCCCACTAGTTCTTCTATAATTTTTCTATAGAATTTATAATGGGTTAGCTTCGAAGCATGGCATTTGCGGATGCAAAATATTCAATTATAGTACCTTTTTGCAAATTAATTCAATATTTAATTCGGAGAAATTAAATATTGCGTGTATATTTCTGCATTTTTATTAAAATATGTTTTAGTTATACAAACTCATATTTTTATAAACTTCGATAAATGCACTGTTTTTTTTCCAATATTGAATATACATGTAAAACTGAAGGAAAATTTAATTTTTATTTGAAAATAACTGGAATATTTTTATCGTTTTTATTCTTTTTATTTTCATATATGATATTGTTCAAAATTAACATTTTAAATTTAGATTTATTTCTTACCTTTTGTTTACACTCAACAATTGAAAAACATAACCGTTACGTTAAAAAACGAAATACTAAAAATCATATATGTTACTTACAACGCATTTTTATAAAATTCTAACACATTCAATATTTTTTACCATTTTGTTTATTTATCTTCTCGGTATAACATTTAGAAATTTTTAATATATTCAGATTTTTTTTGAAGGTGAATAGTAGCAAAAAAAATAAAATAGTGTTTACTGTTTATGTGTTTTGCAGCATTGGAAGATAGTTAATTATTTAAATGTATTGAATAATGGACTCTAGAGATATATTTAAAATTTATATGAATATTCCAATATAGTTAATGTTAAACAATACACAAAAATGTCCCCAAACAATAGTTCTCACTTGTGATGAATTTTAATCGCATCGGAAAATCATTTGTTATTCTTAAATGCATTTGGATAATGAACTCCAGATATGACATTTAGAATTATAATAAACGTCCAGATTTTATCGATGTTGAATAGTACACAAGCATTAAATGATAATTAGACAATAGTTTTTGCTTATAATTTTTATAGGATAACAGTTTATTTAATAATTATAAATATATGGGAAATTCCTTGTAGGCAGGTACAGCGTAGTTGGTAGGGCGTTGGGCCCATGTCCAAGATGTCAGGAGTTCGATCCCCACAGGCCGAGGGCTCCCCGTGTCATCCATGTTAACATAGCAAATCAATATCTCTTCGGGTTCTGAATTGATGATTGATCGTTCTCTGGTTCAGGTCAATATTATGACCTGAGCATGAATGAATGAATGAAGTTATAAAGGGATCCACACTATAAACGGGCTGTGGCGTGTGTGTGGCTGAAGTATTTGTCACATTTACACTTAATGTAAAGTGACAATTAGGTCTTAATAAGATCGAATCCTTAATTTTATTAAAACTTTATTCTTTTTTTTTTCAATGTAGCATTTATATTTATTTTAACTTTCTGGTTGACCTTTCCCATGGTCGAATCGGTCATCGCCCTTCCTGTGTCGACAGTCAACCCCTCTGGTCCCTCCTTTCATTTTTTTAGGGGGGCCAACTTAACCAATCTCTTTCCTTTTGGTTTTGAAACTCTCCTCCTTTTTAAATTTAATTTGCTGTAACTTTTCTAGTCCTACACCAGCTAAGGAATTTTTAAGTCGATTTTAATACATTCTTTTTTTTTGTACTTCCTTCTGGCTAATTATCTTTTTTTTCTCCGAGATGTGGACTTCGGTCCGTATCGAGGAAATAAATTCTTTTTCCAACATCCCAATTTTTTTTACCTGAAATATCAATGCAGAATCTTTAAAACCTTTATAATTTTCAGTAATTTAATGTTCTTCATATCAACACTTTCGTATATTTAAATTTTCTACGTAAATCAGTAATTTCTGTAAGTTAAATGATTTCGTACTTTTCTTATCACTCTTCAAATTCACCTTTGCTTGTGAACCTTTATATTACCTTTTTCTAATTTACTCTTTGTCACTCATTCCTCCCCAAAAACCTTGTCATTAGTGAAATAATATCTCTAAATTCATATTCAACTATTTGTTTTATGTGCGATTGCGTGATTTAAAAAAATAATAAAAATATATTCTGTTGCTCATGTTTAAATCTTCAATTTATCGTTTTTCCCCATGTTTAAACCCATCAATTTTTCCTGTATGTGTGGTGAGTACCTTTCATTTATTGTTTCGGGCATGCATATTTGACAATTTTGGAAACATCAGCTTGCTGTATTAAATCATATATTTATGTTTGGATATAACATGACTTAATCTTATTAATCTTTAATCTTTAAGTATTTTAGTTTCGCCCTTTTTCCAAATTTGGCGATACCAATTTTATCCAATTTGTTCAAACCTCACGCTTAGTGACCCTTTAAACCTATTGGATTATTGTTATACCACGATTGCATTGTACAACTACTTTCCTTAACGATCACATCCCCCTTAAAATAATTACCCCATTGTACAATTTTCGGCTTTAAATTACATAAATGAATCATTTAACTAAATTTAATCATGATTATATCCAAATACAAGTATTTATACAAAGTATTTCAACCCATCTATCATCCATTTTAACTATATTAAATAATTTTACGTTATTTGCACCAAATTAGTATTTTATTTTTACTCTAACAGTATTCTTAACCATAGATGGCGCCACTGAAAAGCAAGAAACACACTTAAATTCGATTGATTTCTCTGATCAGGCTTGCTGATATTGACAAGTAGTATTAGAAAGGCCAGGATAGCTTGGTTGGTAGGGCACTGGACACAAGTCCAAGAGTTCGTCGTGTCGATCTCCACCTGCCGAACAGTCCCCGTGTAGTAAATGGTAACTGATTTCACGTTAAATCTGTCGAGTCACGAAACCCTCTATGTTCCCATGACAAATCAAAACTCTGGGGGTACTGATCCAGGAGTTTCCTTGTCTTCAGGATTGGTTCAAAATTACAAGGCTACGAAGCTGAACATTAGCAGTCGCAAGCCCAAAATTGGGTCTGCTGTTCAATGACGGATATAAAAAAGTGGCATTAGAAACAACAACACAACACTTCTAAATGTGTTTTAGATGTGAATAACGTTTAAAAGTGTGATTAGTGTTCAAATATTGTCAAATTTTAGAAATATTTACAAAAACATTACGAAGTAATCTTCGTTACTTACAATATCTTTTTTTAACATTTGAAAACATTTAATGTTAATAAATGTTTTGAATGATATTTTCCAGATGTAGCATTACTAAGAAATAAATTGTCTTAAAGAGAAAAATGTCGGTCATCCCGTAATTTCTGTCGATTATCATCTGGGGAAAGCTCTAACAACTATTGTCGTTAAGTACGAAGTAGTTGAACTAATAGCTCTCCCTAAATGGGATTCTACCAAATCATATCCGAACACTCTTGGATAAAAAAAAGAGAACTCCTTTCACATAAAATAATATTCACTAATTCCCATTACTTTTCTGTAATCTATACATTAATATCTCTATTTAATTTCAACAAATAGTATTATGATGAATACAAGAATATTTACCAGAATTCACATAAAATTACATTTATGCCACATAAATATTCTTAAAATATTATAATATTCACTAATTTCTTTTTTTTTTGTAGCAGAAACGTCTAATATATTACACCTTCTACATACTTTTAAAAATAGTACTCATAAATGCCCGAATATTACCCAAACATCAAATAAAATGACAATGAGCTTAAAAAATTATTTTGGCATATTCTAATATTCACTAATTTTCATTTTTTCTTTGACGAAAGTATCTAATATTCTAAGATTTCTAAATTCTTTTGAATATAGTACTCAGATAAATGAAAAAAATTACCCCTCATCATGTAAAATAATATTTATCTTACAGAAATATTTCTATGCATAACAATATACACTAATTCCTATTACTTATTTATAACGAAAATGTCAAACATATTACTCTCTCTCTATTTATTTTTCAAAAAAAAGTTTTAAAATAAATACAAGAATATTACTCACACATCAAATGAAATAACATTTCTGTGATAAAAATATATTCATATATATCAATATCTATTACCTTTCTGCAAAGAAAACGCCAAAATCTATGTAAAGAAAATATAAAACACATCACACTTTCGATTGACAAAGCAATAAGGCACGCATATTGTACGATGTCTTCCTGATACACCATTAGAATTTTCATTCTAAAATTAAGGTAAAATAACCGGCGCAGCATTCTGTCCACCCTTAAAAATACGGTAAAGAGCATCTTATACCATTACGGTTTTGAAACCGTTTACATCTTGTATGGTAAAAAAACCATGAATACGAAACTATGTGGTTTTTAACTATTTAAAACTAGCATGATTTCAAAAGCGTAAAAAATAAATTTGAATTCACATTGGAGCTAGGCTTTTCGCTAGGTAATGGGCATTGCGATGGAGTTAGGTTTTGATTGAGTTGAAATGAAATGACTCATGAACCACGTAATGTGTTAGTTTATCTGGTTGTTTCACTACCGTAAGAGGAAGGGGAACCAGTTATTTTTGCATTAAGCAGCTTTAAGGTGCTGCCATTTATGAAGTAACAAGAGTGACGAATTATCTTTCTTCGAGAGAATCATAGTCCAAGATCACAAATTGGGGAGTGCTGAATATGAAAACTCTTCATGAGTTGAAGATGATTAGTCCTCTCGGCTTTAATATGAACCCGGCCGAAAGGAACTATATGGTTTCGTTAGATGGGTCTAGTAGGTGCGATAAAATATTTCTTGTTGTTTAATCATGTTAGTTGAAGACAATTAATAAACGCTTTTTCTCACTTCAATCACCTTTTTTTTCCACCTTCAATACCCTCTTATTTTTGGTTGTTTGGCAGTTTTGTTAAAATATGTTAAAATAACTATTAAATAAATTACTTTTTAACCATTTTTTTCGGGCAATTTCTAACAGTGCATAACATTTAGAATTTACATAAATATTAATCTTTTGTTTCAGGCTGAATATTACGCAAAAATTATAAAATTAGTTTCTACTTATATAAATTATAGCATTGGAAAACATTTTATATTTCTGAGATAAAGAAATTAAGTCTCTGAAGAAAATTATAGTAAATTCATTGATAAATCAGAAATTTCATCTAATAATTCAATAAATACCCAATTTCATTTATTTCTGTTAAATTTTTTTAGCGTATTTGCGTATAGAGCTCAATTTCAAACACAGGTGATCTGACGTAACATACTCAAGCTATTACTCGAGTTCACAATCGGGTACTTGTACTTACAAGAAGAAGATTATGAATACCCACACACGTGACCTGTGATATCAGCACCTAGCTGGTCGTATATGAGTAAAATTCCATGTTAAAATTGAGCTTAGATTTTCCAATTAAGTTAGAATGATGATTAACGTGAAGTTAATTAAATACAATGCCGTATCGCACATTACTTAGATTTATTATTAGTTTATGCACTTTATTAAAACCATGAAATATTTTTTCTACCTAGCAACTTCGAATGCATAAGCATAAATAGTTTGTTTATGTTCTACATGACTTCATGCCTGTCTTTGTGTTAAGTAAGAAATATATAGTGAAAATAATTGAAATCTCTGTGAAGGAATTTTTGTGTAAGAATATAGAATGTGTCACGTAAGTGAATTGGTACTTGACGGGCTTTTCTACAGTCTGGCTATTACAGTTTCCAAGGAAACATTCCGGTACATAATTATCATAATCTCGTAAGATAGCTAATGACTCATATGACACGATTCATATGAAAGCTTAAACTAATACTTACACATGTAAGAAAGCTTCGAAACAATATCGTTTAACATGACTACTTCTTAAATATTTCCGATTGCTATGATGAGGAAAAAGTCATGCTGTTGCAATTTTTTAGACTACAAACTAAGTTTTAAGAATTAAAAAATGAACTAAATATATTGATAAACAATGTTCAGCTTATTATTCTCTAAATAGCAACTTTTTACTTATTTTTTTCCTTTTGAAATATTGCATACGTAGAACTCTAATTATCTGTTCTGAATTCTTGCTGGTCAATTATGGTTTTAAAAATTAAATAAAAAAAGCAAATTTGGAGGTCTAAATAACTAGTTTTAACTATAATTGCTTTTTTTATAAAGTTTTAAATTGTGTAATAGCTTTTAAAAGCCATCATGATGTTTATACATTTCAAAGAAAACAAAAATGCTCTAATAATAGACAAAATGTTGATTAATTTCACCTTCTCATTTTGGCTATTATAAGTTTATTAAATTTAGTTCTGTACATTCAAGTAAAATCTTAAAAGGTTTTTTTTTGTTTCCCCAATTTTCTTTGTCTGCTCCTTTTGTTAGTCTAATACCAATCAGTTTAAGTGGCGAGTTTTTGCTATTATCACGTTTTTTATAAAGTATTAAAATGCAAATAGCAGTTAAAATATATTAAGATATTAAAGTACAGGCAGGGATAGCCTGGCTGGTAGAGTGTTTGGCTGGTAGAGTGTTTGGCCCGTGTGCAAGTGGTTGTGAGTTCGATATCCGCCTGCCGTAGACTCTCTGTGTAGTTAATGGTGACTGGTGCACTTACATCTGTCGGGTTACAATGTGTTCCATGTTCCCATTACAAATCATACCACGGGAGCTGCTGCATTGGAGATTGATGGTTCTCTGGTCCAGGTCAAAGTTACGATCTATGGATAAATGAATTGATGTATGAATGGATCAGGCCTACAAATGTGACGTATGTAACTGAAGTCGTATTCTTGGCTATAGATGGCGCCACTGAAAACAAGAAACGCACCCTTTGCCTTAAATTCGCTCAGTTTAAACGAGCAGGCTTGGTGATGTTGGCAAGTGACATTAGAATCAACAACAACAATAAGTTAGAGTATTTAAAAAATAATTCTTTTTTAAACGAAATGTAATTTATTTTTTTTTTTTTTTCGTTTTGACGTTATAAGCTTACTAAATTTAGTTTGGTACATTCAAGAACAATCTTAAAATTTATTTTTTTCCAGTCTAATACTGATTAGTCTAAGTAACTAGTTTTAACTGTATTCTCTTTTATAAAGTTTCATAGTGTCAATTGCCATTAAAATATATTATGATGTTTAAATAGTTTTTTTTTTGAAGAATAATTTATATTAGAAGAGAAATGTTGTTCAATTTCCACTTTTTCGTTCAATTTCACTGATTGGTCTAAGTAGCCAGTTTTTACTATAATCACTTTCATAAATTTTTAAAGTATCATGCATTATAACAGTTAAAATACATTATAATAGTTTCCTTTTATAAAAATAATTCTTATTAGAAGAAAAATGTTGTTTAATTTCTTTTTTTCCTGTTGGTTATAGTAAGCAAATGAATTTAAGTTTGGTAAATTGAGGAACAATCTTAAAAACGTGTTTTAAGTAGTCTAATACTAATTCGCCTAGTAACTATTTTTTTGCTAAATCAGTTTTATAAAGTTTTATAATGTAAATTGCCGTTAAAAGACGTTATGATGCTTAATTTTTTTTTTTTAAAAATTCCTATTATAGGCAAAATGTTGTTTAATTTCTCTTTTTCGTGCTGGCTATTATAAGCAAATGAAATTTAGTTTGGTACATTCTAGAACAATCTTAAAAGGTTTTTTTCTGTGCTTGTAAAATGTAAGGCCTAAGATTTTTTTACGTGCAGACCGTAAAGAAAAGCGTATTTTGCATCGTAAAATGCAGAAGACTTGTCTAGGGTAGTGGGAAAAGCAAAGGTTAATCTAGAAACACGCGCTTTGTTGGAATGAAATAAAATACAAAAAAGTCCTTATTTTACTGCCGAAGTTGATTAAATTTTGCCTTAAACCTTGCATCCTGCTTAAAAATTTAAATTTGAGGAGACGAAAGAGTTTAATACATTTTTTATCTGCCTTGTTAATAAAGCTTCTTTAAAGATAGAAAAGAAAAAAAAAATAGTAACTGCGAGAATTTTAAATGGAGATGTAGTTTTTTCTTCTTAGACTTCTGCAGAGTTTTTGGACTCAGCAATCATTTTAGTTTCTTTTAAAGAACATTTTTTTACTGTTAAAGGATTTCAACTAAATTGACAAAAGTTTTTTTTCCTTCTTTTTTTATTACTATTAACGTGTTTTAACATTTACCTTTTAAAGAAAATTTTTTATACTGTACGGCGTTCGGCCGTGCATAACAAAAAAATATATGCTCAGAGTGTTCCTCCATTTGAAGATTATTTTCCTAGATTTTTTATATGGAATTTTTTCTGTTGATGAACTTTTAGATCATGTAAAAGTTATTTAAATACTTAACCATGTCGACATTTCAAAGAAAATCTATTTCTTTTTTAAATTAAGTTATTATCATAAAATTTTTGATCAGAAATTTATCCCATGCAAATGTTATTCACGTACTTATCAATGCTCTGTCTCTCAGGAAAACATAAATGCCAAAAATTCAGTTGCCATTAAATAAAAGACAGGGAAAAAAGTATCTCCGTACTTGCAAGTGTCATCTTATATGCAAAACTTATGCATTTCCAAAATTATTTTGCAAATAAAATATTAAACTGGACCTTACAAACGGTATTTATCTCATTACCGATACTGCCTACTTCGAAAAAATTACTAAATTCACAAGTGTAGTTGCCATTTAAAATTAGTAAATTTTCATTTTCGACCATATATAAGTTATTCACAAGTATGCGTTTTCTAAGGGAAGCATCTGAATTTAAAATATTTAATTGCTATTAAATTAATAACTAACAATTTAGATCCTGAAAAAATTATTTGCATATTTACTAGTGCAATTTCGTAAGATAAACTAATATTAGTTACAAAAATTATGTTACAATTTAAATAATATTTAAAAAATTAGGCCATGTAAAATTTATTAACGGACATACCATTAATTTCACGACTTTCAATACCTTACCTACTATTGAATTAATAATCAGCAGTTTACATCTTAAAAAATTTATACGTATTCATTGATGTCTTCTTATGAGATAAACTTATCGTTTCAAAGTTTGTTGCTTCAAGGAAATTAATAATTTGGATAATACAAACGTCACTCAGGTAAAAGTCACTAAAGTGATGTCTTCTTAGGGAAACTTATCAATTTCATTTTTTGAAAAAAATCATATTTAATCGATAATTGTCTATATGACAAAAGGAAACTGGCAGTTCTTACTGACAGTATCTGGTTGAGATAAATTTACTTACTTCTATAGAAATTGTTACCGTTAGCTAAATATTTCACAATTAACTTTCAAAGATTTTTTTTTATCTGTGCTATTTGTCGGAGTGCTATTGCTCTAGAGGAAAATTTATTTCCAACTGCGTTATTCAGAAATGAAAGATTTTATTTTTTCTAGGAGCGTTCAAATTATTGAGCATTTATCGATGAATCATTGCTTTTAATGCTGGTCGTTATTCCTAAGTGTGTTTTAAAATTCTGCAAAAAATGTGATTTAAAAGTTTTCTTGAACTGAAAAGTTTAAATTTATAATTTAAATTAAGGACTGAACACATATCAAACATTTAAAAAAAAATACTACCAGAAAATATTTTTCAAAAAGCTAATTTAGTTTAGGTTGCACTGACATCTTATTATTATAATAAAAGCAGCTATAGCAATGCTCAGTTCAATTAAATAGAGTTAGGAGGTTCAATTAATAGCAGTCGGGTGGTTGAAATAGCATCAACTATGGAGATGAATTCTTGGCGCCTGATGGATCCTCCAGTCATGCGAAGCTTTTGAAACTTTAAATTTGCATTTTTTTTCTAACTTAGAACACTAATTTTTTTCAATTTTGATGATGGTGGATTTAGGAGAAATTTTGATATTACTTCTGTAGTGATATTTAGAAATTTTGTAACAAAAGTATATCGGTTGCCTTCAAGTTTAAAGATGGTTCCATGGGTCAATTTGTGTCAACCGGATTTTTTGCTATCAGTCCCTGGTCTCGGACAGGTCGTCTATTGACGAGTCCTGCTTGCTTGAACCGAGCCCAAGCTCGCTCGCAATTCTTTCTTTATCGAGGCAAAGTAGTAGGGGAGAGTGGGGTCAATTGTAACAGGGTACGATTGTAACAGAGCAAAAATTTCGAGTGTCGGGTTCTAGATTTGGTTCCTAGGTGGCGCACAAAGTGTATTTAATAAATCTACATGTACACCCCTGATGGCAATCATTTTTATGTACTTTTGAAAGAGTTAGATCACAAAAGATATTTTCATGCCACGCAAGTACTTTTTTTGGTATTAGAATATTATATAGTAACAAAGTAATTTTGTTTAAACAAATAAAAATTAGTAACCGAATATGTAAGTGGACACCTTAATTAACATTTCAATAAAAAAAGATTAGTTTTGTTAATTAACTAGCGTTGTTTTTAACAAATGAAGCTGAAATGGCGTCTTGGGGACAATTGTAACAATAAGTAAAGGGACGATTGTAACAGCTGAAAATAAATAAACTTATGCTTAAAAACCATTACTTAAGTCTTTAAGAACCACCAATAGTTTCCTATATCATTTATATTATGTTGCATGAGCATTATTTTATTTGTCAACTTTCACAGCATAAATTAAAATTTTTAACCCCTTAAAGTTAAAAGCTTAACCCTTTAGGTCTCTGCTCATTATTATTTTTACTCCTAAAATATTACTACTATTTTGATCAATAAAGAAATATATCACAACTATGATAATATGTATAATTAACTATGTTTTAGTTGAATTTATGAACTGTTACAATTGACCCCGTAAGTGGGGACAATTGTAACAAGTGCTCGACTGTCAAAAATTGTTAATAACTAATATACTAACATTTAAAATTAGGTATTTATTTTTTTTTCTAGTAGAGGATAGTCTACTTTACTCGTCTGTCAATTAATACTAATAATATATTGGATTTTTTGTTAGTTAAAAATAGTTAAGTAAAAAATGTTACAATTGACCCCACTCTCCCCTACTCATTCTCGTATGTAACTCAGAGCCTAGTGCCGTTTAGTCAACAAATGCTTCGTATTCTCGCACTGTTGCGGTGAATGCCATTAAAACAGTGAATCTTCTAAAAACCTGAATATGGTTTTAACTTCCTAGTCATGACGATTCTGAACTTAATGTACTCGTATCAACATCGCTATGATTTAGTAACACTGTATATGTATGTATATATATATATATATATATATATATATATATATATATATATATATATATATATATATATATATATATATATATATATATATATATATATATATATATATATATATATATATATATATATATATATATATATATATATATATATATATACACATATGTATCGGCGTGTTTTTTTAAGTACAAAATGCTTTATTATACATTGATATATATTTCTTATTCATAACAATAAATACATAAATATGAATAAAATTTGAACACCATATTGTAATTAGAAAAAAGAAGAACAATATACTACTTATTATTTTAATTTTGAAAATGCTAAATCGAACTTCAAATAAATAATTTAACATTGTTCTTAAACGTATTTATTGAAAAAAATATATTTTTCTTGAAAGTTTTGTTTTATTTTATAGACTTTAAATAGTAAGTTCCCCAGACAAAGAATGTAGAGGCAGAAACTATTGACAGGCATTTGGAAAATAAAACAAAATGAAAAAGCTAAAATTCCAATCAATTTTTCTTGCATTCATTGATTTCCTTTACATAAGTAACCTCTTTGAAGCGGTCGGCCTTTTTTGCACTTAACTAAAGGCTACAAGGAAATTTTTTTTCACAACGTTCCTAGTTTTTGTTCTTTTACTAGTCATAAACTTTTCTTTCTAAATATTTCTATTCATGATTTATTGTGAATACGTTCTTTACAGCTGCTAGGACAAGCTTTTAAGTAACTAAGCGATTAACTATTTCTTTTGAACTTTATGTAACATAAAGCTGTTTTGAGGAATTTATGCATATTTAAATGATATTCCTTGTCAGCCCTATAAGCGTTAATGCAGCATTTCTACGATATTTCAGTTGTTTTTTTTTCCTTAAAGGAAAAAAGAAATTGTCCTTTGTTTCCGTGAAGGAAAAGTGAGTATAAAGAGAAATTATTTTTATTTTATTTTGCACTTTTTCCCAGAGTCATTGTGTGTATAAGACTTGGTTATAAGAGAAACAAATACTTATTTATTGGAAAGTTTAATATGTCATATACTTTTCTTATACACTGAGAAAAAAGCGTCGCCAATACTACGAGAATATGGTTAAATTTAAATTGTTTCTGGCTCCATGAAAGTACCAAAAATATAGGTAATTTTTCCACAGTGCTTTAATAATGAATTAAGTAGAATTAGCAATAAAATATTGTACAATATACCATAATTTGCAATATGGTTTCATAAAATGAGATAAAATTTCATAATTTTATCATGAGCATGGCATAAAAACCTTAGAACATGACATCAGAACCATCCATTCTTTTAAATATGCTTTTCAGTTCTGTATTTTTTTCAATCTGTATCATAATAATAATAATAATAATAATAATATATATATATATATATATATATATATATATATATATATATATATATATATATATATATATATATATATATATATATATATATATATATATATATATATATATAACCGTCGTTGAACAGCTGACCCAATTTGGTGTTTACGACTACTAATGTTCAACTCCGCAGCCTACTAATTTGAATCAATCCAGAAGACAAGGAAACTCCTGGATCAGTGGCCCCAGAGGTCTAATTTTTTATGCGAACGGGGAGAACTTTGAAACTTGAAAAATTTAACGTGTATCAGTCACCATTTACTACACGGGGAGTCATAATAGTAACTGTAATTTTAAAAACAGAATTTCTGGTAAACCCTTACAATATGAGCGGAAAAATATACCAGATGAATAATTATTTCCTACCTAAAACTGCCACACGGGATCAATTCAACCCTATAGAAATTTAAAAGTTTTCCAAAGCAAATGATTTCTTAATTTAAAAATATTGTTAAAACTACAATCTATAAAAGTTTTTATATATTTTTTAAAAAATATTTTTTACTAACATTATGATAATATAACAATGCAATGTGATATTACATTACAGATTGTAATTTTGAAACGACCGTAAGTCACGAAAATAATAAAATGAACGAGTAAAAACAATACGCATTAGAACACAGCATGTTTTAAAATATTGAAGTTCCATTATTAGTTACACATTAGCATAGGCGGGCTAAAGTATATACACATGACGTGAAAGTGACAGCAAAACATCGATAAATCAATTACTAACATCTCTCATAGCTATCAGTAAAACAAAATTTTCAGAAGAAAACCTTGTTATTCAAAAAGTGGAAAATAACTTACAAAGATAACTGCTGTTATTTTGTAAAGAGCTAACTTTCAAAAGTAACGGTTATTATTTTAAAAGGGAACTAACTTTCGTTATTAGAACACTACATTTATTTCAAAAGTTGCAAATATCAAATAAATTTAAAACAATTTATAGTTATGGGCAAATATATTTGAATTTATCTTAGTGAACTATTCCACAAAGAAGAGTTAATTCTGACGCCTCTAGAAATGATAGAAAATGAAAGGAAAGCAGAACAAACGGCAAAGAAAGAAACATAAAAGCTTAGTTGAAGTAAAGATATTTCCAGATGTACCTAACCAGTCTACGAGTACTGGGAATCCACGAATTTAGTTCGACTGCAAGTCACGCGAACTTCAAATCATAAATGAGGGAAGATATGTATTCCTCAAACATTCGGGTGATAGATGTGGTTAATTGATGCTTTGTTTTAACCCAAATGCAATGTATCTGCTTTACACAAACAATATTTACCCGTTGCATGGAAGAAGCTTCAATTATTTCTGCGACCCAGAAAAACTGTGTCTTTTCCGATAGAAATTTGTAATTCAAATCACATTCGCTGACGTTTTTTTTTGTTGAAGTAACTAACATTTTATCATGCAAGTATGCGTGACAATAGAAATGAATAGAACATTTACTTGGATGGTTTTGGAAAGAGAAAGTATTGATGTTTTTATTTGAGTCGTTCTCTCAACAATTGTTTGGGTGCATTTTTAGTAATAATTAATGCATCAACAATTTTTATTTTATTTTCTGAAAGAAGTATTATTGAATCATTAAAATAAACAGTTGATGAATAGTAGCCATTAAAATTTAGGAACTAATTCTAATCATATGCGCTTTCTCAATAAAATGTATAATTCATTTAAAATGTTTTGCCACCAGTTAAGTTTCCCTTTTAAAATAAAACCAAAATAAGTAGGTTATGTTAAAAAACCAAAAAAAAAGGGTTAAAAATGTTTAAAAAAAATTAAGAAAATATTTTGGGAAACATATTTTTTTAAATATTTTCAAAATATTAGCTGGTTTTTAAATACTTACTTATGGTAAATTAATAATTATTATTCAATATTCAAGCGATTTATAATAATTGAAAATAATTAATAGTTACTGTAACTAAAGATTATAAAAAGGTAAAAAGTGATTGATATCCACTAATATTTGTCAGATTTTGAATTTTTTTCCCTTTTTCTGATTTAAATATTAATATTTAATCACAAATGCCATATCTTTTGATCGAATTTTAACAAGAACTCTATGTGATATTATTTTTAAAATATATAAGATTACATTAATTAATTATGTAGGATAACTCAATTTATATAGAAATAATTTCAGAATGGTTTCTAGTAATCAATTTTTTTATTTTTCTATATCAAATTTAGACTGTTTATTTTAATAGTATAAGGAGTTCAGGAAGAAAACGAAACAAGAAATTATAAATTAGGAAAATGAAAATCCACTGACGAAATAATGATAATAATAATAAACCACAGAGTTAGTAAATATCTACCACAAATCTGTAGTCAAACGTTTACTATTCGGCTAAGATTAGTAACGCATTTATTATAGCTTTTCATTGTGAATTTTGGGAGGAGAAATGCGAAACTTTTAGAAGAATTGAATGTAAAGACACCTAAAAGACGAAATATAAAGACTGAGTGCAGAAGATTGCGTGGCTCTTTAATTGAGTTTTTTCTTAAATAATTTTAAAAGTGCACTAAATGGAAACACCAGGTCTTTAAAAATACAGTAATAAAAACAATATATTTGATAGTTCCAGGAAAATAAAGATAAAATATAATCTAGAGTGTCTTCTTACTTTATTTTCTTAAAATTACTCCTGTAAATTTCGCTTCATATTAAAAAAACTCAGTTTTAATTTCATTATAATTTTGCATGAAGTCCCTGATAATTGATTTTCAGAAGATTTTCTGGCATATTTTACAAAAGTTTTACTACCTATTTTTCACGATTTTTTACTATTATTTTGTTAGGTTTTCATTGAAATCGTTAAGAGATTACTTTACTTATGCTGAAACATGCTAATAAACTAAAATTTGCTTTTAAATACTTTTAAATATTTGATAGAAATGCATTTAAATGTCTAATCTATAAGGAAACATATTGTGCTTTGTTGCAGAAAAAAGGATTCTTGTAGAGTTTCCTCGATGCCTTCTGTTTTAAAAAAACCAGAAAGCTTAAAACGCTACTTGAAAGATATTATAAAGTATACCTCATAATTATTTAAATTTTAATATTAATAAATATTTTTTTATTATTCATGTGATTAAATGAGGACAAGAAGTATAAAATATGTAAAAATACCGAAATATTGACTTATTTCATGTTAAAAAGTGCCAGTCTAATAATCTGCAAATAATTCAAAATGGTGACTTTAATAACAGTTAAAAAAAAAAGTAGATTGTTTAATGTGTCGTATGAAGTTAAGCAAAACTGCTAAAATTGATAGTGATAAAAGAGTAGCAATGAAATTCACTGTCAATAAATTAGAGTGCTGTTTTTTACTAACCAGTACAATCAAGAGTATTGTTCAAATATCATAGAAGACTTTAAGTTGTAAAAGAATAAAGCTTTCTATTTCTTATAAATTTTCTATGTTATCGATATGTTTATATAGATAATCAACTAATTAAATGCATTGTCCGTTAAAGTTGCAGACACCTTTCGACTGGCTAGAAAGTGTTTAAATTTTATTAGAATCTACATGCTAGATGACAATACAGGCTTTAGTAGTAGAATATGGCATTCACCATATTCCACATCTCATTTACATCGTCGTAAGTGTTTCATCGTCAATTAAAATTTTTAAAATTTTCCGACTCACTAGAATGCTAGGATGTCAGATTCGCTAAAATAACATTTCTTTCATAAATAATGTAAGTAAACATTTTCATTATGTTTTCCCCGACTGAAATTTTAAGCCTATTAAAGCCCCCCCAAACGGCCAAAAACTTAAGGGAGGAAGATAATTAAATAAAACTATGTTTTTTAACAAAATTATTATTTGTTCGTATTGTTCGTATTTGCTCGTATTTTGTTACGTATTGTAATTACTTTTATTTGTCCATTATTAATATTTTTATTATTTAGACTTTAAGAAGAAGAAAAAAGAAATATAAATTTCTTTTTTCAAGAAAACCCGTTAATTATCGTCCTGTCCGAGGACCCATGCCCCATTCCATACGCCAAGAAATAAAAATTAAAAGTAAGGGTTCCCAACGGATGGTTAAGAGCATGGGAAGAGATCCATGGCTGGCGATTTATCGAAAGAAAAAATGGTCAAAGACAAAGCCAGCCCCCCGTAATCTATATTAATTTTGAAAATAATTTGGCTATGGCTGATCGCCAAAAGACTGTGAGAGTTAATATAACCATACAACTGACACGGTTTTGTGGTGTGAAATGAAGAATAAAGAGTTATAAATAAATTCCGTTTTTGATTTTGTCGCGACAAGGAATTTATTAGTGTTACATTCGTATTGAAATAAAAAGTTAGCTGTTGCATTGATTGTTAAGAAAATAAGAAAATAATTATATTAGCATTTTATAAAGTGCAATAAAATTGAATGATAGATCTAATTTAATTAAATTTGGTTAAAAGTGGCTAAAAAAATTAATTTAAGAAATTGAAGAAATTTTAAAAGCTAGGAAATGTGCAATATCTATATCTATTATGTCGTCACGCAGCTAATATTATTGTAAACAATACCTTCAATGAGTGAAATATTCTTTTACCATAGGAAGAATAACATATACTTCTTAAAAATCTTTGTTTAGTTTCATGTTATCTTTTATGTTTTAAAGTTTTATGTATAATTCATGGAATGAAGACTATTCTTAAATCAGTTACGTATGCTTTTCTAACACAATACGACGTCTTATAAGAGATCTATTTCAATATGTAGTAGTTGCTGGAAGATACAGACTTTATGGAAATGAGAAAACATAAAAGTTCAGTTTTATTTCAAAAATATTAATATTTTCGAAAGAAAAGAACAAGTCGCATTCTTCTGGAATAGTCCCCAATGGATGTACTCAGTCTGTGAAATGAAAATATAAACTACAGATCCGGGTCTTTTGCCGTTTGCTTAGCGCTATCGTTTCCGTCCTCTAAACATATTGAAAACTAGTCCGATTTAGTTTAAAGAAAAAGTAGGTTTCGAAAAACATATTTTATTTTAAGTCCTCGCCGAGACTATACCGGGACCTGAAAAACTTTGAACCTATTGCAAAATTTTTGAAGCTTAAGCTTATGAAAGAGAAAGAAAAAAAAATAGAGGCCGCTGCCTGGGGAGCCGGGAAAATAAGAAAAAATAAAATTGAAAAATAGAAATTCTCGATGTTGAAAATCAACAAAAAGGATTCACAAAGCCACCCTTTTCTTGTATGCACTCACAGACATAGATATCTTACAAACATAGATATCTCATAAAAAGAAATTTATGTGATGTTCGCTTCATATCTTTCTTTTATCAATATTTTCCTGTTTTTTTATTGGTTGGCTTAGACACTTAAAATAGGATATCAACAATTTCGGAAAACTTCTTCCGTTGTTTATTCAGCGTTTTAAATGTGTTTGAAGGATTATTTTCGGAACAATTGTTGTATAAACGTCGGATAAATCAAAGTTCACTATAAATAATGGATACTCAAATATAACGAAACTTTCTTCGATCTTGGCGAAACCGCTTCCTGATATATTCTCCGAGCGAATATTTCGTCAAAATGACGAAATAAGTATCGTCACTTCTTCAAGTTTACGAATTATAACATAATTGTAAAAAATCATTTTATCATTCCATTCTTTTCAAAAAAGAATAAAAAATTAAAAATAAATAACTCGTATTTTGCCTAATGTATTTAACAATCACTTTGTCGTCTATCCCCATCTAGCTGGGATCAGTGTCACCTCAACAACACAAGAAAGAACAGAATTATAATTTACACACTCCCGAAGGTGAGCTGAACTCAGGATCTCCCTCATACAAGGGCGATTCCTTAACCTCAATACAGGAAGACACTTTATTTTCTTGTTTTAGTCTTCATTCTAATTTCGTCGTTCTGGTTAACAATCTCCCACAATGCCCTCTGATATCGTTTCGAGTAGAGGAAAAAATTTGCGAGCAAACATATATTTGTATGCAAGCAAATATACGTTTGAGAGTTAACGTTTCGTCACAAATCGTGTGATTTTGTGACAAAATGATCCTCAAAATTGGTGAAATACAGTTCAAGGATTACTGAATCGTCAAAAATGAAAGTTTTATTTTCGAGAGTGCTAACCGTCTGTGTATTTTTTTTTTAAAAAATAGTGTATCGTAACACTAAAATACCACTGCTTCACACCGGAATGTGTTTAGTAAAACACCAGCGATACTTATTCGTGTCATCGGTCACCAAAGATAGTCCCTGGTATAATTAAATGCCGGGTACATTTCTTTATATAACTTTTAGCCACTTATTTTGTTATTCATTAAACATCACCACCTCTTTTGGTCATGAATTATGTGTTCGGTGTCACTGAAATATATTATAACCATTAAAAATGAGGAACAGACTTCAAAATATATTTTACTTTACAATTTTAAGTAATATCATGCAATTTGGGATAAATGCACATAAAAAATCTTAAAATAAAATTAGTTTGCAAATTAAACATAGCTGTAGCAAAAAAATAATATTAAGACGAATTAGATTTAACTGAACATAAACTGATAGAAATCTTAATGTCGATTCTTTTTTCAAATTTCATTCCGGTTATTAGCGTTTTTTTTGTTTTCAGTATATTGAAGGGATAGGGATGTATATCGCTGTGAAGGACGACTTCTATTAAGCATTTTTTAGCTTTTTGTAAGTTTCAAAGTCGTGCCAAAAACATCTTAAGTTTAGAACGTTTCGTTTAATTGGAAATAAGTAATTGTTACTAAATAAGTAAACAGTTTATGTGGAAATGTCCAATCAACCACAATTAAAGTAGATAGACAACCTTGTATGTTTTTTGGCCTCCCTAAGGGTAATAACACAACAGTTGCTATGAGAATCATTCACGATGTTAATTAGATATTCGTAACTGTCTAAGATGGTTTAAGTTCTAACCTAGAACGTTGATCTTTTCGACTTGTATCGAAGAAAAATGTAATAAATTGGTGTGGAGGATATTAACTCACCCATTTTACGTTCTGCAATGCTGTGTAATCTAATTTTTATTTATTCCAATTGCTACGGTATTTAAAAAGTCGAAAAATAAATTATAATTTGTATCATGTAAAAAAAACACCATCCCTAGATATTTTGTTCAGAAACAGATTTATTTTGATTAATCCAGAGCAGACACTCTCTAGTTATTGGTTAAATGTCTGTTTATAACAAAGGGGATTGCATCATTGATAAAAAGTAAAATTTTATTAAAAATGCATCTGTTTGAATTTAGTGCAAAAAACAATATTATCAAGCACATGGATCTTACCAACCTTATGAATCGTATCGATCACGTGGATCTGATCGGCCAAATTAAGCATATCACTCATATTGATCATATTTATCTTATTGACCATACCATTTTAATTGACTGTATAAAACATATCAACCATATGGATCTTATCAATTATATCGATCTTATTGGCCATAAGAAATTTATCAATTATATTGATCTTATTATTCATGCGGATCTTACAGACCTTAGGGTTTTCAACGATCATATTTTTCTTCTTGACCATACCGATTTAATTGACCATGTGAAACTTTTAATCATGTGGATCAGGATTTTATCGCACATATGGATCTTTTTGTCCATAAGGTTTTTAAAGACTTTATAGATCGTATCAACCATATGGATCTTAACCACATGGATCTTATTGATCAGATGGAGCTGTTTGAAAATATGAAACTTATCAATCATATGGATCTTATCGAAAATATGCACCTTATCGATCATATATATTTCGTGCCTGAAATCTAGTATGACTTCGTCAAACCTCATAGGATAAGCATCGACGAACTTTGTTTTTAAGAGAGTGTTTGGAGAAAAGTATATAGTAAATCAAGTAAATTTTTGCCTTCAAATTGCGATAAAAGCTTAATTTTTTAGCAAATTCAGAATATATTTATGGTATTAATTTTCTTTTCTTCAATAATAACAAAATGGTATAGACATTCTCACGTAAGAATAAGAAATCAAATGTCTGCTTTAAAAAAATAAAATTGAATGCCAACATTTTGTATATACATTTACACTAAAATATTCTTTAGAAAAATATCTCCATTACTAGAATTAATTCGCATGTCTATGAGCACGCTATGAAATTCATTAGTGGCTATTCTCGGACATGACAAACATGGAAAAAATCGTTCCTCTTCTTTCAAAGAACCAATTTTCCTTACGAATCATGAATTAAACATAGATTTAATTTCTCCTGTAATTACAACTGCTCTAATGAAATAGAACACTTTAAACTTTGAGAAACTTTTGTTTTCGGTGCCGGTGCCGGACGTGGTGACACGGTATGTTGATTGATTTTTATCTCTAAAATAAAACATTAGTTGCGCAGTTGTAAAACTAATGAAGTACTTTAATCAATGCAATCATTTTAATCAATTCATGAGGAAAAACTGTATATGTGATCATGAAACTAAAAGTTTATTTTTTTTAATTTGAGCATACGTATGAAATTAAAATTTAATTTTTTTTTCAATTTTAAAGATAGATAAAAAGTATTTAAATATGTTGATATTACTCTTTTTTATTTATACGTATCTTAGAATTATTTATCTTTTAAATAGATATCATGTATATAACCAAATTTTAACTTAAAATAATGATGCAATTTTTCAGAAATTGTAAAAAGATAACCGATGCCCGTTGCAATACTACTCTGTAAATTACCATGCAAAAAAATCACATTGGCTTGCTTTTAAGGTTCTGGTCAACTGGTGCACTAATACATTGCAATTGCTACGAGCATTAAAAAGGATTATCCAAATTTGTTTTATTCTGTTATTTATATCTCTATACATAATGCATTTAAACACTTTCATAAAAAATTATTTAAGCTTAAAAGAAACAAAGTTTCTAAATTAACTTAATACTATCTCGGCATTAGTGATCATTTTAATCGCAAATAAACTTTGAGTATCGCTAGCTCCTAAAATAATTATACCAGCTTACTTGACTTTAGTGCAATTTCCTTTCTTTAAGAGATCTTTCAAAAGCATAAGTAATAAATTTTATTATTTACTGAACAAAATGAATATTCAATTTAGTGTATTTTAATTTAGTATATAGTGTAGTGTAATTTTAGTTAAGTGCAATTTAATTTAGTATATAAAATGAAGTACAATTGTCTAAAACGATTATCGTGGTCAAAATGACCGCAATAAAGAAATAAAAACATTTCTTTGAAAAAGCAAATTAACATTTCTTCTCTATTACAAATTTTTATTGGTTCACATGCCTCAGTACATCGACATTTTGAGAATGATTTTTTATACAATATAAAGATTCTCTTCCTATTCGCTATTACTCGCCGGACCCCAAAACTTTTAACTCATATTCTTAGAGATCACTTCAAGATCGGAGTTCGGGAATTGGATTAGGAACGACAAATTTACAATTTCTCCGAGCAAGGACCAGGATGGCCTGGTTGGTAGGGCACTGGGCCCATGTTCAAAAGGCCAAAGGTCTTATGCCCGTCAGCCAATTACATGTAGTAAATGATGGCAGATGCACGTTAAATTTGTCGGGACGTCGGGTCACAAAGTTCTCCGTGTTCCCATAACAAATCATGCCATTGGCGGTACTGACCCAGGAGTTTCCTTGTTTTCTTGGTAGGGCTCAAAATTACAAAGCTACGGAGTTGAACATTGGCTCCCTGCAATTAGTAAATGATAAAGATAGTTACAGATGTCCGCTCCTTAGTGAACATGTCGTTATGAAAATAATGAACCAGGTTCTTTGTCAGGAAAGAAATGTCTAGCAGATGTTTTTTCTTTGTATCTTGGAAAACTGCTCACGCTTTATGGGCAACATTCGTGACTATATTATGGCAAAAACGCAAACAGCTCCCACCAATTTCAAAGCTCTAACGTGCACTTCCCTTTCGAAATTGTAGAAAGGATAAGCAAAGCATTACTATATAACCGCAATAATAATTCTATGCAAGTAAAAATGTTGGTTGCTGTAGTTTTAATTTAAAATCAACTATTGAGAATGTGCCTGGATAGTGTGGTCAGTAGGACGCAGGGCCCATGTCCGAGAGTTCGTTGGTTCGAACCCAACCGGCCGAAGTCTCTCAGTGCAGTAAATGGTGAAGTCCTCCATGTTCCCATAAAAAAAAACCAATACCCCTGGGGGTACTGGATTGGAGATCGATCGTTCTCTGATTCATGTCAAAATTACGATCTGTGGATGAAAGAATGGATGTATGAATGGGTTCACCCTATAAAAGGGTATGACGTATGGGTGTGGAAGAATTTGAATTCTTGTCCAGATATGGCACCGCTGGAAAGCAAGATTAATCGCACCCCTCTGCCTGAACAGGCATACCAGAGAGAGAGAGAGAGAGAACTATTGAAAATTTAAAATTACAGAGGATCTGTAAGAAATTAACCATATTTAAATAATAATTGAGGAAAATACCATATATCTCCTCTTGATTGTGTTATGTCGTCTGCGTTTTGCGCAGAATTTCCTATTTCCCCTTATGTACTATTATTCTATACATTTAATGCAATAAAACCGATATCGTTGGTAAATTTAAGTTTAATTGAAAAAGTGGAGTTAAGCTTAAGAATAAGGAAGAGTGTAACTTTGATAAATTTTGACTATTTTTGCAAAAAGTATTTTTGAAGAAATACATTATACTTTTCGTTATAATTATGTATCTAACCATATATAAAAATCTAAGGATGCTGTTTTCCATTATTGTCGGAGCATTTTCATTGGCCGGAAAATCACGTGGTAGGATTCAATTTTACCTCTTTCATTTCCATATTGTTTTAGTTGTCATTAACTTTAAATTAACAACAGTTATAAAGGTATTGTTTTTGTATCCCTAATTTAAAGGTATTTCATGTACTGTTACTTAACACTACAAAATCGAGCTATAGGTTAAATACTCCAGAGAGCTCCAAAAATGCCCGTCAGTAATCATCATCATCATCTGTACTGCTATTATTACACTTTTTATTTAAGAGTTTAAAACAAACATAATTATTTATTTTTATTATTATTATAACGTATATCTGCATTGCATTTTAAAATTCATATGAGATAAGATTCTGCATTCATGCGTCTTACATTTTTTAAAACAAATTCTCTTATTAATTTCAACACAAATCATTATTTCAAAAGAGCATGCAAAACCAAAATTTTGACTGAAAGATTATTTTTTGAAGTTAATAAATAATAATAGCTGGGAATATACTCATTAAGAAAATACTAAATTTCCTTGGAGTCTGTGTGGCATCGTCTGTCTAAACAAATTATGTTGTTTAAATTCCCCTTTTTAGATGCCGTTCGATTACGCAAAAAAAATCTTGCCACGAATTCCCTTTCAGAATCTTTTGATAAGAAGCTGGACAAGCCGGAATTGAGTAATTTTTCATGATATAATTGCAGATATACACCGAAGAGCCCTCCATCTATAACAGTGGGCACGCCCAGGTTTTTATGGTTTCTCGCCCAGGAACAATGTTTTCATGGGGCACATTAGGACCCATAATCGTCATAGAACAATCCCTGACGTCTGTAAACTATTTTAACATAGTTGCAGATCAGGTTCACCCATTCATTGCAACAGTTTTTCCTGCGGGGGATGGTGTTTAGCAACAGGATAATGCACCGGGTCATAAGGGTTGAACCGTCATGGATTGGTTGGAGGAACATTCCAGTGACTTTCAAGTCATGTCCTGTCTTCCAAATTCACCTGACCTTAATCCAATAGAGCATTTGTGGTCCTACTGGGAAAGCCAAATTCATGCTGCCACGCTACCCACTCGCAATGTGAGGGAATTGCAGAACTAGTTGGTGACCGCTTGGTACCAGATACCTCTGACTACATATCAGCACCTTGTGGAATCAATGCCATGATGGGTGCTAGTAGTTTTGAGGGCTGAAGATGGTCCTACATGTTATTAGCATGGTGGTCATAATGTAATGGCTCTTCGGTGTATATGTGTTTCTAATGGCCAACACCCAATGTCCTCCTAGGGAAATCCTTCGTTCAAGAGTTCGCCATAAGATAGAAAATATAATTGCGAAGATGCCAATTTGTAGGTCGTCTGTTAAAAATACTTGTCTTTTCTACAGTTAATCTCATTTTTACTACATTTATTTTTAATTAACATTTTTAACAAGCGATATACAGTCTATCATTTTATTAAAATTGAAACTACGTTTACATTTTCTTTTATCAATTTAGTTAAACGTATTTTTTATTATTTCCATGAATTTGTCTATTAAGATCTAAAGCAGTTATACATTCAATTTTCTTAATGAAAATACTAAAGCATCTGAAAAGATATACACGTAGGCTTTGGTTTGCGATATTTAGAGTAAGAAAATATTCTTTCGAAGGAATAGTTGACGCTGTTGTTCGAGAGTATAAATAAATAATGCATATGGTTCGTAGGTATGGAAAGAATAACAAACAAAAAAAATACAAATAAAAACTTCTGTCGATGCTAGAAGAATCTCATAAATTTTTAGACATCTTAGGGAAAAAGAAATATAGGAGAGATAAAATTCATACTAGAAATCATTTACAACAAGTATTTATAAAACAAACTGTGATGATTTCAGAAAAATAAATGCAAATACAATCTGTTTTCTTTTTAACATTCCTTTTTGATGAAAATGTACGGTAATATTTATTGGCGTTCTTAAACTATTTATTGCTTATTTGTTTTGCTTCAGATATGCAAATTGAAATGTTTTGTAAAGAAATGTCTACATGGAATACTTTTTTTGAATTTCATTAAATTTTAATAAGACATCTCAATGATAGTATAAACTTGAAAGTTCATGAAAAAAATTCGATTTTATTCTTTAAAATCTTAAGAAAAATATTTTGAAAGTTTTGCATGTCTGATTTATTCTACAAAGTATATTATTAAATAAACACATTTTTGAGAATATTTAAAATATTAAAATGTTTTAGACATAGATTGAAACATTACAATATTAATAGCTTCACGTAGTCACTGTAAATAAAGTAACTTTCAAATTTATTTTTAGTTTGCTATGCTTGATAAATAATTTGACAGTATTTTATAGAAGTTGTTGTCTTTGTTTCTAACGACGCTTGCCAATACCAGTAAAACCTGATTGGTATAACCAAGTGAATTTGAGGCAGAAGGTGCATTTCCTGTTTTTCAATGGAGCTATCTAGGGCCAAGAATACGGCTTTAGTTACACACACATGCCAAAGCCCATTTTTTTACTGGGCGGACAAGTTCGTACAGTTGTTCACCGACTATTTATTCACCCACAGATCGCAATTTTGACCTGAACCAGAGAACGACCAGTCTCCAATTTAGCACTACCAAAGGTACCGATTTTTAATGGAGGACTTTGGAACTAACCAGGTCATCCGGCACCTCCTTATACACGTTAACAGTATTATTGTAAAAAAAAACACATTTTTTTTAATAATTGGTTATACTATTTCTCTATTTACATATATATATATATATATATATTTTTAAATTCCGAGTCAAACATAAAGGTTAAAAGCATTTATCTATGATTTAATAGTTTAATATCATAATTCAAAAAATGTTGTTAAAAATATTGCACATCTGGAAATGTAAAGCACTTAAATTGCCTATAATTTATAAAAATTAATTTATTGTTAACAGAGTAAATGGAATATTGACTCAGGGGAAAATTGGTCGATTTATTAAGTTAGTGACGTCTGTGATTGTTAACGTCGCAAAAGAACTTTTTTGATGCAAGCATTGACATCAATGTATTGACAACAATGTGTTTTTCGCATAATTTAAACATTATCTACTTTTTTTAACAAATGTTGTTTGCAAACATGTTGGCGATAAATGTTAATCATAAAAAAAGACGACGAACGCCATAAAAAGACATGGCAATAAAAACACGTAAGATCTATTTCAAATTTACAAAGATTGTTTTTAAGTTATTTGGCTATTTTACTAATACTAAATGATTATCTTGATATTTCAGAAGAAGAAACTTTCGATTTTAATTTTTGTTTGACATAATTTAATTCATGCAAATATTGTAATCAATTTGCATTTAAAAAAAATACTATGATTACATTTAAGTGAGAGAAATTGAAATTATTATTTGAAGTGAAACCAAGTGACCATCTCCAAACAGACCTCCAAAGTAAGTTGAAAAACTGTCCAGTACAAAATAGAAAGAAAAAAATTAAAAAAAACCTTACTTCACACGTCTCTGCCTCTTTATTTCGTGTTTCAAAACACACTGCCTTTGTGCCTGTTAAATTAATGAGTTTTGGTTCCTCTTTCATTTTGCCTAAGTGTTACAGAAAATCTGATATTTCAGAAAATTTTGCGTTTTGGTGATTGCTGATTTTGCCGGTAGTAATCGATATTTATTGAAACGCTTTGTCAAAATTTTAAAGGAATTTTTTAAAAAAAAAGAATTTTAAAATATAATCTTTAAATTCTTGGCTTCACTGGCAAAACGGCATTTTTCTTAACTTTGAAATCGGTGACTTATAACTGTCTTAATATTTAGTTCAAAGCTTATTTAGTCTCGTAGTGGACTGATCATTAAGGCACGATTCTCAGTAGATCACCGAAGTCCACCATCATTGCTGTTAATGTGAGGGAAACTTTTATCAGCCTGCAATGTGACCAAGGGTGTGAGGTATTGGCCCTCGTTAAACTATTCTACCATTAAGTGCTCAACTTCCATCAGGCTACTGGAGGGGCTGCCATCTACTCTGCAGAGAATCAAAATTGTGATAGTATGTTTTCGGATCATCTTTAGGGATGCTTCGCCAATTGCCCATTGTTCAATTCGTAAATAAATATAATTGCATCAAAAGTTATTCAAATTGTCATTGTGTATACATGTAATTTTAAATTGTCCTTTCTAAAAAGAGTTTTTTTTTCAGTTATCAAGCAAAGGTTTGATCCTCAAGTATATGATGATTTTGTTGTAAGAGGTAATACAGCTGTGCTCCGTTGCCATCTCCCAACATTTGTTCGAGAATATGTGTCTGTTGATTCATGGATAAGGGATGACAAGCAAGTTCTGAAAAGAAACGATATGAGAGGTAGGATATTAGAAAATATGTGCATTAAATTTGCTTTAACAGAAGTTTCAGTAAATAGAAAAAGGCGCTGTAATGATACAGGTGATACTTACGCGGAGTTAAGAAAAATGACCAAAATTTTTGGTTGTTGACCTCCACCAGTGAAAATTGACAATCGCATTGTTGCTTTGTAAAACATCCGAAATATACACTAGGTCTAGTTTAGTGCCACTACCCGGTATACAATTACCTAGTGTGCCCTACATCAATGTTTTTTAAGGTTCGGTGCCACTACCCGGTATGTATTTAACCTGTACTCCGAGCACTGATGTTTCTCCTAATCCATCCTCAACAGAGATTGAAATATTGAATAAACTTTGTGCATCTTTATTCAGTAACACAAAAAGAAATTTAGTACTAAATATGATATAAACAGTATAGAATCTGCAGATCTACGGCTCTGGAGACGCTTTTGTTCTGCAAGACAGAGTCATTAATAAACAAGATACTCTCAATCTCAGCAAAAAAAAATAATAATAAAAATTTATTAAAGATTTGCGTTCAATTTAGTGTATATAATGGAAATGATACATTTTTATGTATTTTAATATGCATTTTACGTATTTCTAATTTCATCTTATTCATCTAATATTTTTAATTTATCTAATATTTTTATTCAGTAACACAAAAAGAAATTTGGCTCTAAACATAACATAACCCCCGTTGAATCTACAGATCCAAGGATCTGAAGACTGTTTTGTTCTAAGAGACAGAGTCATTAATAAACGAGGCACTCTCAATCTTAGTAGAAAGACAATCAAAAATTTCATTCGAGAAGCTCTTTTCCGAATCTTTCAGAGAAAACTCTCTTCTGCTGCAACAAATTTCTCCGAGAAGCGCCCCTGCTTTACAAGGCTGCCAAGATACTCTGCAATTCCATTAAACATTAGCTTCGTCCCTCTCAGCCACGGACCCTGGGGAGGTTCGACCGATAGATTCAGAATTACATCCTCTTCAGAAAGTGAACTGCTGTGTCTTTGCACAGCATTTCCGTGATCCAAGCACTGCCAAACCCTCTTCTAATTTAGTTAATGCATTATTTAGACTTTCCGCACAAAGAAGAGAGGTTTAATAAATTTCACACAAGAAATTCGGGGCATGTTATTATTAAATATTTAAACTGTGTTTCTTTTAATACATATAGTCAACAACTATTTTTTAAAGGATATTAAATAACATTAATAAAAGTCTGTATATTTAATAAGTTTGTTAATAAGAATTCTATACGTGACGAAATACGTGACGAAATGTCTCGTTTTAAAATTTTAGCACTGCCCCTTTCATAAAATAATTTTGGATTTAAGCATCAATGATTGAGAACAGTGATAGTAATATTTGTTTTTAAAGTATTGGTGCGTTATTTAGACTCCTACTTTAAGGAGATAGGTTAATAAATTCCATTCAATAAAGTAGGCTGTATAATATTTTGCTTTAAATTTTAACCATGTATCACATACTAAATAATATCTTGCAATGTTCATAAATTTTGCTTTTCAAAAGGACTTTAACAATATTAATAATTAATAAAAGTTAGGCATTCTCTAATAATGCCCTCTCTATTTATGAATTTTTTTTTATATTTTTGTATTTGGAAGAGAAGTTAAGAACATTTACACAGTAAATAAATGCCAAAATATTATGTTTTCATTTTAATAGTATAGCCATTTTTTTTCACCAAAAAAAAAAATTCTAAATATTGCTGAATCATATTTTGGCAACACCTTAAGTATGAGAATAATGTTAATTCATAATCAATTTTTCTAAATTTAGTTTATTCCGCCTATTTGGTAAATTCAATCTTTACTATTTATTGTTGACAAATAAAACTGAACGTATATAAAATTATTTCTCCGATAAACACTCAAAAAACACGGAGAACGAAATCCTATTAATGAAATATATGGTAAAAAGAAATAATTTCGGTAAGAAAAATGTACAGTATGTAAACCATGTATCTCATGTATTTAACCATGTATTTCATACTAAATAATATCTTGCAATGTTTATGAATCTAGTTTTTTAAAAGGACTTCAGCAATATTAATAATAAATAAGAGTTATGCATTCTCTAATAATGCCCTCTCTATTTGTGAATTTTTTTATATTTTTATATTTTGGCAAGAAGTTAATAACAATTACACAGTAAATGAGTGCCAAAACATTATGTTTAAATTTTAATAGCTTAGCCATACTTTTTTCACCTAAAAAAATCTCTAAATATTGCTGAATCCTATTTTGGTAACACCCTCAATATGAGTAGTAATAATGCTAATTCATTATCAATTATTCTAAGTTTAGTTCATTCTGGCTATTTGGTAAATTCAATCATAACTTTTTATGATTGACATATATAACTGAACGTATATAACTAATACCATTGAGCCATAAACACATTAAACTTTATTCTGTTTTCTTTTACCATGCTTTATTCTTAGTGAACAAATGCTTCAAATTGTATTTAAATTTTCCGGAATTAATTTGTCAAGTAGACATAAAGTAGATTTTTTGTAAAAATAATTCTATTTTCCCTTACACAGTTGTCAAAGATCTTAATTCTTCCTATTCATGTATTCTTACAACGTTTTTATTGATTATTTATTTATTTACTTATTTTTTGTTAATCTGGGTGGGAGACAACATTCAGAGCATTATATGTTACAAAAATAGCACAAATTACAAGTTCATTTTAAAGCTATCTATCACATTTTGTTCGAATGTTCTATTTAAATTTCTTTTTAGAAAATATAACTTTAAAAAAAATATGTAAGACGCATCGATTCTTTTGGAATTACTTTTATCCAAGATGCAGTAACATAAACTACTATAAAATAGCCTTTTTTCAGTTTTGATACACGATTTTACGGTTAGGTTTCAGATTTGTCTGATTGTTACTTTGTGCAGTTGGAATCGACCACTTTTTGCAAATCGTATTTTAATAAATCTAATTTCCAAAAGTAGATTTTCTATTCAGGTGCTATTTGATGTTTCCTGTAATTTTTTTCCAAATCTAACACGGAAACTAAAATTTATTTCTTATAAATTAAGCTGATGATATAGAAGTTATAATTATATATCTTACACCTGTATAAAAATTTCACACACATAAAAGATTATTGTAATTTCAAATTTTAGTTTATTGGAAGTTTACTGAAACACGATTTTGATAATGATAATAGTCTTATATGAGGGGATCTATTAACGACTTAAGATATTCGAACGTCTTGACCACCAAAAATTTTCGAAATTTCACTAAGAAAAAGCTGAAAATTCTAACTCTTTAATAATTTGAGCGATTTGTTCTAATAATTTAAGTTTAAAAACATGAAGATAATTGCCAATTTTTAATGTTATATCTAATTCAATGAATAAAGGAGGTGCATAATATTTTTATGCGAATTAACCAATAGTTTATTTTTCATAACAGTAGTACATTATCAAAATATTCTGAGTTGAATCACAATAAAATTTAAGAACACGTATTTTAAGAACTAAGATATGGTTTTTCTTGGAACGTAACTGTTATCTTATGTAATTTTAAACATTTTTTCTTATTTTTCAAGCATTTATGAAACATTTTTTTCTGCATTTAATATCAATGAAATGGTTTGTAGAAAATTGAAGGTGGTAGGAAATAAATAGGTGCAGAAGAAAAAAAAGTACCAAATTAATGTCCAATAAATATCACCCTTAATATATTTTTATCAAACTTGAGAATTGCTAATCAGAAATAAAAGCAAGAAAATCTAACAACATCGGAGGTTGCAAATTAATATATAACTGAAATTCAGGAAGAAAAAAACGCTCTCGGAATCTGACAAATTGCACTGCGCGAAAGTGCACGTCGATGCACTTTAATCGGTTGTTAAAATTTGAAGGAATTTATATAAATTTTCCTTCAACTTCTCTCTGTTTTCTCTCGCGATATAACCTACCTTGTTGTTATACGAAAATAAAGAACAATAAAATATGGTTTTATAATCTGAGCTAAAATTTGGTGCTTTCATCATTCCTTGGAACATGGCTTAACACTATTTATTTGGTTAAGCTTACTTTTCAGTTTGTATTTTTTACAAAATGTGTGTCAATAAGAATTGATTTATTGTTTATCCTTTTTCTTTAGGCCTCTCTTACAAAATGAACGAGAAATAGATATTTCCAATGTACTCACTCCTATGACACACTTCAATGCACTCACTCTTCAATGTAACATTCCTTCCTTACTTGTGATTGGTTAAAATATTAAAAAAAACATTTTTTGCTCTTTCTAAGATACTTGTTATCATGACTAAGCGGAGAAATAAAATGGAGGCAAAATTACCATTCCTTATGGCAATGTACTTTCTGGTTAAAAAAAACAAAAACATATTTTCTGGTTAATAAAACTTAAAATTATAGTTTGTATTATCACACGTAGAGAAATAATTAAAGAAAAAAGAAATATATGAAAAAAATTAACTAAGCAAATGGTTCTTATGCCATGCTCTAAGCTGTCATGATAAAATTACCAGATTATATCATACATTATAAAACCATATTTTACAGTAAATTTTACCAAAATCATTACCAAATTCCATCGGTAAGAATGACCAAAGTTTTTGGAGTTACCATAAACCAGAAATATGGTACATTTTATCATATTCTGATAGTTTCGAGCATATTTTTTTCTCTCCTTGCTTATGTTCATGTAACGCTCTTCAATGTAACACTCTTTCCTTACTTGCGATTGGTTAACATTTTAAAAAAAGAAATTTTTGCTCTTTTTAAGATACTTATTATCATGACTGAACGGAGAAATAAAATGGATGCAAAATTACCATTCTGTATGGCAATGTACGTTCTGGCTAAAAAGGACAAAAACATATTTTCTGGTTAATAAAACTTAAAAATATAGTTCGTATTATCGCACATAGAGTAAAAAATGCGGTAAAAAAAACTTGAAAACTAAATTTAACTAAGCATATGTTTCTTATGCTATACTCTAAGATGTCATGATAAAATTACCTAATTTTATCATACATTAAAAAACCATATTTTACTGTCAATTTTACCAAAACCCTTACCAGAGTTCATCGGCAAGAATGACCAAAGGTTTTGGTGCTGCCATAAATCAGAAATATGGTACATTTTACCATATTCTGACAGTTTTGAGCATTTCTCTCTTTGTTTATCTTCTTTTCTTAAATATTATTTTTTATAAGAATTCTAAAAATATGTAAGGTCACGGATCTCCCCGAGAATATAAAAAGTAACCGTTTTCAAATTGATAAATTTATCATTTCAAAATGAAAAATATTTTATTCATTTTATCCTTTAGGCAGTTCTTACACTGTGCTCAATTCCGGAGAACTTCTTATTCATGGTGTGTTGGAAAAAGACACTTACAGGACATTTCACTGTCAGACTCGTCACCGCTTGACTGGAGAGATGGTTATGAGTGTTAGCGCTGGAAAAATTGTTGTTACAGGTAATTTTGGTTTAACGCTTTTTTTTTTTGTCAAATAAATCGAGAACAAAGAAATTGAATCGGTATAAAGGAAAGTTCTTTCGTTGTGAAAAGGTTTTATCCTCCTGAAAAATGAGAGAAAGTATTCACAGATTGTTATAATAAATACTTTCCTTTTTTTTGAGTGTCTGGTTCAGAAACTAAAATTAGAATCAATGCAAGTTCATAATCCTAAATCTATTTTGTTTTATTAATAAATGATAAAACAATTCCAAGATAAAAATAACTAAAATAAATATTGTTTTCCCTTTCTCAAAGTGCGATTTTTAGCAATTGTTAAAATAGTACGAAAGATGTTTCAAAAATACCAATACATATGTTATTTAAACTATGAATACATTAATTGAAAATATATTAGCATCTAATCTGTCGATAGAGAGAAATCAGAGTTTCTAATTCATCAAGAACTGTGAATGAAATGGTAGGCATTATATTTTAAGTAATATTTATGCCTTAATGAAATAAAACGTATATTAAAATTTAAGCTGAGATTGCAATTTCAAAACATTGCATTTGTTTTAAAAATGCTTTCGGGAAAGAGGGAATACACATGAAACATTTATTCACTTTAAAAAAAAAGAATGAGAAACAGAAAAAAATTGTAAAAAGACTAAAATAAATGTTTTAAATCGCATTTTTCCCTTGAAACGTTACTATTTATTGACTTATAAAGAACTGATATTTTAATTATTTATTTATTGCCAATGAGCTGCACAATCGGCCTTGCCGATGAGCAAACCTAGTGCGTTCTCCAGAGGTGGTATCCACTCTATCAGGACCACCACAATGGGTGAGATACCGTTGGTCATGCTAATTTGGACGTCTAGTTTCTGCCACACTAGATGGCAGCACCGAGACTCTATTTGGATGCTAAAGTGCACTGGGAATTTAATTTTGCCAGAAATGCCAAGAGCCAATAAGGCACTCCAGGGATCTTATACATGCCGCATAATCATACGACGTGCCGCTGAGGATTTTCTGCAACCCGAAAATCCGGTGTCTGGGCCGGGGATCGAACCCGCAGACTTGGGCTCAGAAGGCTGACGACAAACCAACTGCTCCACCCAGCCACATATTTTAACTATTGTTTTAATTATTGCTTTAATTATTATTTTAATTATTGTTTTACGCATTTTGGACCCGAAAAAAAAATGTTAAATTGTAGAAATGTACCTTAAGTAAACAGTGAATCATTTATGAAACATTACCTATTAAACAACCTATTAAGACATATTAAATAAAATAATTAATACCTATTAAATTAAATAAAAATCAGACCTTTTAAATAAATTAAAGGTTTGACTGTTTGCTTCTTGATCAAGTGTCAGAAGTGCACTTTCGGCCTGACAAATGTGCAACGTGTACTTATGCAGCAAGCACAAATATAATTTCTTGCTTTCACCTCAACAAATGAGATGAAAATTTTCTGATATGCTATATTGGATACCTATCAACATTTGTACTATTTCTATAAAATTTATACTTTTCTCATGTATTTTTCATTTGAATACTTGAATATTTCACTTGAATCTTACTAAATAAAATACATTGAATACATCATTTGAATCATACGTGGAAACGTTACTTGCAGAAAGTAACGAGTAAAGGTACAAGTACTTTAAGCCAGAGTAACGAGCAAAAAGTTTTGATTTTGAAAAGAATCGAAGAAAAAAGTAAAATTAAAGTACTGGTACAAAACAAAAAACTTAGCTATTTTAAAGTGCATTCAGAGGAAATTCAAAATTCAAAGTAATCGTAAATTTCGTTACAAAATGAAATTACTTAAATTACTCAAATTAAAATTTTATTAAAAAAGCAAAAAAAGAAATATTTAAAATGCATTTGATTTTAATTTAAAAGTATAAATTTTTAAAATACAAGAAAGTATTACAAAATTCTATGCAAATATTAAATGTTGAAAGGTACCAAACGAGAAATCAAAATGCAATGTTTGCATATAAAAAGGAATTTTAAATTATGCTCATTTTTTAAAATAATTAAATCTTTCGAAATTTTGTTCTTAGTTTCAGAAATTTTAGTAACGAATTAATTTGTTGAACAAATTCGATAAAATTACAGTTTTTGTTTAAAGAAGTAGGAAAAAATAAATTGTATTCATATACAGGTAAAATTCTTTAAATCCATAAAATTCCTAAAAATATATCACCTTTTCGGGAAATTGCAACGCTTAAAGATGCTTGGAGAAATAAGTTAGCTGTTAAAGAATACATAATGCAGTAAATTTAAAAATTAAAGAATAAATAAATGTCAAATACTGCGGAAAGAAAATGTTTTTAAAGCTAAATTTTTTTGTAAATATTTCAGAGAAAAAGTATCAATTTTTTTCGACATTCTCGTCACAAATACTTGTACTTTTTCAAAAAACGGTAATACAAAAACAAGTAATAGTACTAAATCTAACAAATAACGACGTGCAAGCGTTACAAGTAGCAAAGTAAAAGTATTGCCATGTATGTATGTTGCTAGATAAAATACTTTGAATACTTCATTTAAATACTTTAATAAAAATAAATTTTGATTGCTTAGAATCAGCATTCTGTCTAAAAGTAGAGAGTGCCAAAAGAGGTATAACCTAAGCATTACTAACTTGGCATATAGCAGCTCAATATAAAACACGATATTCTAAAATAAGTAAGGAATTTCTAAAGCAATTTTGTGGGACAGAGGATCCAGCCGATTATGTTTCTACAATTTCGTCATCATCAGTTTGATTGTACGGCAATCTGATCATCAATGAGCACCGACTACATTTACATGCTACTCAGAGAGAAAAAAACATTTCTCCACGCTTAATAGTAAATGTCAGTACTCTTAACGAAACTACGAGTATAATTCAGGTTACTAAAAACAAAATATACTGCATTTGAACAATTTATTGGTAATTTCCTGCGCATGTGTGTAACGGTTTACCGGAAGTTCTTGTTTTCTAAAATATACTTATTAGCACACATTTAGTTAAAATTACAAAACTGGAAAGTAAATTTAATCGACTAAATTTTTAAGCCATGCTCAAAGTAAAAAAAAATTACCATCCTTTTTTAACATTTACCAAGTTCAGTAATGATTAAAAGAACCATATTTTGTAGTTAATTTAACCAAAATCATTACCAAAAGGCATTCGAAAAATTTCTGAGCTTTTGATGTTCCCGTAGAGCCAGAAACATGGCAAATTTTATCTTATGCTGGGAGTTTCGGCAATTCTCTTTTTTCAGCTCATACATTCTGGCTGCTACCTATCGATTTAAAGTTTAGTGATCCTCTAGCCATAACCACTGATAAAATGTACTTCAAAACGATCGTTCAGTGCTCTTCTTAAGTACTATGCGATTACGAACGAACGAAATGTTGAACCTGCAGTGGTATGTTCGTACTGCGATGAAGATGCTGGCAGTGATCAGGCATTTGGGTGATCATAATTTTTTCTAATTTTATTTCAGTAGACAATTTGTAAAATGCGAAAATTTCGGCAAAGCACTTTTTTTTCGAACGAAGGTAAAAGCAACATATAATAATTAAATATGAAGCTTGAGGGAAAATGTTTTGAGGTTGTTTCAAAATGCTTAAAAATGCCAAATGCTTAATAATGCCAAATGGCGAAGCGTTAAGCATATATGACTCGGTTTGAAAATTATTTTTTCTCTATTTCTAAGAGAATCATTATCAAAACAAAATCCCTTAAATGAAAGTGAATTAAATGAGAAAATATGTCCTCAATTAATTTCAATACGACAGTACCTAGGACAATTTTTTTTTCTCCTTTAAACGAAAACAAATAAAAAATAAATATATAAAGCTTTTCCTTTTGTTTATATATTATTTATATATATATATATATATATATATATATATATATATATATATATATATATATATATATATATATATATATATATATATATATATATATATATATATATATATATATATATATATATATATATATATATATATATATATATATATATATATATATATATATATATATATATATATATATATATATATATATATATATATATATATATATATATACGCTTCAGCTGGACAATGCACAACCGCATTACGGCCATACTGTTCTGACCTTCTTTGACACGGAAAATGTTCGCCTGTTGCCCAGGCAAGCACGCTCTCTTGATCTCTCAAAAGTTGAAAACGCCTGGACAATGTTTGTCAAACGATTGCCACGTCATCTTTCTTTAATCACTACGATCGATGAATTGTGACATCATGTTGAAACTGCATGGAATGCTGTACCCGTACATGCTTGCCAATCTCTGCTTGACCCGATGTCCAGGAGAATAACTGTTTGTTATTGCTGCCAGGGGCAGCTGCTCTGAGTACTGATTTATTCAGGATATATATATCTAAATATCCTGCAATAAATATCATTCCTTTAATTGCATTCCTTCCTGGTGTAGTAATTTTAAGTAGTATATATATATATATATATATATATATATATATATATATATATATATATATATATATATATATATATATATATATATATATATATATATATATATATATATATATATATATATATATATATATATATATATATATAGAAAAATATAGAAAAATTTTAGGAGAGACCATCAAAACTTCTCCCTGAGACCGGGTAAACCTCCCCACCAAATGCCGTAAAGATCAAATAAGGAATCACGGAAAAATATCAAAATAAAAGAAATATTAACAAAACAAGTAGAATCAGATGCACTTGTACAAAACAAGTAGATTCAGAAAAAAAAAACGATAGTTCAGAGAAAAGCTATGTATATATACTATAACTATCTTTTAAAGCTAACTGTTTTTTATGATATAAAATAAATTGCAAATTTAAATTTAAAGCATAATTTTTCATTTATATAAAATATCAAAAGTTATATTATTCATATTTTGTAAATTTCTTTTTACACTTAATTATATCAGTAGGCATAATTTTTTTACTCTAAATTTCATTCATCGATCTGGTTTTTACGACGCCAACAAGTGCCTTTTCCGCAAAAAGAAAATGACACTGAGTAAAATTAAATTCGATTCGCGGAAAAACACCTAATTTCGATGTCAATTTGGGGTAAAACCAGTAAGAACGACCAGCCTCCATTAACGATCATTTTACAGTGAAACAGAAAGTGGTCGCTCCCGAGAGGTTTCACTGTCTAGATATATATTTAAACGAAAAAGTATAATGTGTGTATTTCTTTTCTTTGTGAAGTATGTAGTCATTATAAGCCTCAAAATGTTTTAGAGTAATTGTTCGTGAACGAAAAAAACAAACAATTATGTGAAATTTTCCACAAAGCTCCACCCAAAGATATTAGATTGTCGTAAGGGATATTTTGATTATATAATAAAAAAAGTACGAACTTAGATCGTTTTAAATCACAATGAAATACTTTATTTTCTAGACTCAATCGCTGTTATTAATATGCAACCTGAACTCTTGAAAACCATGGCGAGCAGAAAAATCTGAACTTGAAATATATTTCAGGTTATTCTTTTCAAATACCATTTAAAATTTCGTCTTCACCGACTGCAAGTTTATGAAGTACCATTTCCGAGAAATTCGATCGATAGAAACCATTTATTGGATTCGAATACTCAATATGCGGGATTATAAAATCCCTCTTCAATGCTCGGATCGCATTTCATTTCGTATCCCTCTGAATAAATATCTCAACCGAAAAGCTTAAAAATGTGAGACAACGCTTCCAATAAATATATGTCTCATTTGATTATGTTATGCGCATGAAAATCGGGATTGGATTTCCTCGCAATGGCAAGAAAAATATGATATAAAAAGTAGTAAGAAAATATTCATTTCTCATGAAAAAGTAATATATTGATAGTTTGTTCATTTTCAATAACGTTATTTTTCAATTGTATCAAGAAGATTGAATATCGGAATTAATCAATAAAGGTCCGTTTCAATGCAAATTTTGCAACCCTAAGCTTACTCTATTCATTCAATAGACATAAAATAGTTTTAGAGGAAATAAATCGTACATTTTATTGATAAAAAAAGAATAAATAATATACTGCGATAAAATTGAGCCGTGATAGCTCAGGGGGTAGAGCGTTCGCCTTCCAATGAGGTGATTCGGGTTCGAATCCCAGTGACAGTTGATCGATACGAATTCCGCAACCGGTTTGCACTGACAACAGTGTTGACGGAAAATATCCTCAGTGGGTGAGATCGTGCATCAAGGGTTAGAGTCCCCTTGCCGTCAGGCTAACTGTGGGAGATCTTCGTGGTTTTCCTCTCCTAACGCAAATTGCGAGTTATTTCCATCGAAAATTCATCCACGTAGGCTAATTCATCTCAATACTTGATCCAGGAGTTCCTTTGTCTTCTGGATTGGGTTCAAAATACAAGGCTACGGAGTTGAACATTAGTAGTCGCAAACCTAAAAATTGGGTCGGCTGTTCAACAACAGTTATGAAATAAAATTTTAAATGAAATGCTTTTATTTGGTTGATGTCATAATAAAAGTAAAACAAAATATCAATAAATTAAAAAAGATTATTTTTATTAATTGAGTATTGCATACGTGCAGAAATATTTGGTCAAACTCTTTATTACAGATTTTCTTGATTTGAAATATAGTAAATAATGTGAAATTTTATCTCTAAACGTGCTTAGTATGCTAATCAACAAGAAAGCAAAGCCAGCGCTTTGAAAGTTTCTTTAAATAAACACAATTTCCATGTCTGACAGGTATAAAGTGAAAGGTGATTTTCGTTTCAGTGACTTTCCAACTGCAAATTAAGTATTGGATGAATTTTATCATTTACTACAATATTCTTAAGTTAAAAAGTCATTTACTTCTTCCCGATCTCAATTTTATATGAATAAACTATCATTTTAATGACATTTGTATTTGTAAAATTCTTTCACGAAATATATAAAAAATAGAATAAGCAACTCAGCTGCGTGAAAAAAATTAAATTTTATCTGAATTATTATTTTATAAAAGTAATGAAACCACAGTCACCAAAACCATTGATCACGACTTAGAAATACTTCGTATTATTTTGAAGAAAAAAAAATGAGCATTACTTTTTTCAAAGCATGAAACCTCGTTTCTTATTCCAACTGCCTAAATAAAAAATATATTCAGCATTTTTATTATTTAAGAATTACTCTTTTTTTAAAAAGCAAATGCTTTCAGAAAATTCTAGAAGCTTTTAAATTTATATTTCTATGCAATAAGTAATTATGTACCGAAAGTTATAAAGCTTGCTTAAAAAAATCTCATAAATATTTAATTTTTAAAGTCTTTACTCACTGTTTATATTTTGTTATTAAAATAATACTTTGGTTTTTAAACATATAATTGCTTCATAATTTAAGGCTTCCTCACACCTAAATATACAATTTCTAAGTTTTAAAGTATATCAAAAAACTTCCGTCTGTATAAAAAGAATGCAAGTTCTGGTGAAAAATTGAGTCTAGATCTAAACAAATAACATTATTTTTCAGAATGTTGAAAAAATATAGCTTTTATTAATATTAAAGAAAAATTTACAAAATTTAAAAACAAAAGTATTTCTAAAAATTTTTGTCAGGATAACAATTAAAAAACAAAGTTTTAAAAATTGGGTTTTGCATAAAAATTCAGATTTGATCTAAAAAAAAATCTAACATAGTGTTTTTAAATGAAATAACGATTTAACATAAACTAATATAGAAAACAAATTCTACACTTAGAATAAAGTAAAGGAAACGTCTTCATCATTAATGAATTGTTTTCAAATACCATAATTTATATTCGAAATATAAAGATTTGTACTGTACTTTCCATTATACACTGTTTTGTAAAGATAACAATATAGAGGCATGTGTTAAATATTATTCACCCTGTTACTTAAAGCAGAACGTGCATATCTTAGAAATCGATTCACTATTATATCAGTAGCATCGGCAGCTTTTTTTCTTTTATTCCTCTAACAAAATTGCTTTGCTAAAAACTGCCCTCACGTGGTTCATTTCGGTATTCCCTTTCGTAAGTAGAGAACGTGCCTTTGTTAAACTAATTGTTAACAAAGCATATCATAAATTTATGAAGCACGCCGAGTTATCATATTGTTGCCTTAACTGAAATGCAATATTGAAGAAGATTATGTTATGAGAACGTGATCTGGAAGCTAACGAGTCTCTTTCTTTTATAATAATTAGGCTCGATTTATTTTCATTTGTTTCCCGATGGGAATTAGTTAACAATATCTTCATTTATATACATTTAAAAAATAGATCGTTAGAATGGAATAATTATTACTAATGCTTTTATTAAAACTGTATTCGCATTCATATTTTAACTTAATTACGGATAGTTTATATATTTTCTTCGTGGATAAATACGACCCATGTTTTACAATTTCTTTCTAAATCATACGTAAACATTAATTTTGTACAATTATATAATTGACAAAATAGTTTTAACAGTCACTACAGAGTAGTTTAGCATGAGTTCTTTGAAAAATTATTAAATTAAAAATAGGCAATACTAAACGTTCAACGATTCATATTGCAATTGTCGTTTTAATGAGTGATTTGCTAGAATTTCTAATAGGAATTAATTTATTTAAAATTAAAATTTGAGAAAAAGTAAACTAGCCTTTAATGCATATTTTGTATAGTTAATTAATATTATAAAGCTCTTACTGCCAAACTAGTTAAAGCTTTAAAGAATTTTAGTTTTTTATAAATCTCTTACGTAATTAATTAATGTTACAAATCTCTTACTGCTAAACTAGTTAAACTAGTTTGATGGTGATGAATTACCTTAATATTGCTGGTTAGAACATTTAATACAGATGGTTGAATAACTTAATTTATCTGGTTAAAAAATCTATGGATGTTGATCTGTCACTTTTTAATAAGGTTTGAACCAATGGTACGTTAACGTTATACAAATCGCGACTCATGCCAACATGAGCGTTTACGTAAAATACACCTAATAGTATGAGCGAGAGGTTAGAATTCGGGATTACTAAAAGATATTTTCGTGGGTTTATTTCAGTCAATGTTAAGATCAGTCAATGTTAAGATCAGAGGCCGGGATAGCCTGGTCGGTAGGGCGCTGGGCCCATATCCAAGAGGTCGTGGGTTCGATCCTCGCCGGCCGAAGACTCCCCGTGTAGTAAATGGTGACTGATGCACGTTAAATCTGTCGAGTCTCAAAGTCCTCCATGTTCCCATAACAAATCAATACCTCTGGGGGTACTGATCCAGGAGTTTCCTTGTCTTCTGGATTGGTTCAAAATTACAAGGCTACGGAGTTGAACGTTAGTAGTCGTAAACACATGAAATTGGGTCGGCTGTTCAACGACGGTTATAAAATAAAATGTTAAGATCAGAGCTGCGGTGATTCGACAGATAGAGTGTTAGTCTTCATATGAGGTTGACCGGATTCGAATCCCAGCGATGTCTGTTCAATATGGCTCTGGGAATAGAGGGTTTGCCTTGAGCGTTTGCTTTGTCCAATATGGTGCGCCAAGCTCGAATTCCAGCAATGGCTGGTCGATCCGAATTCTGCATCCGGCTTGTACCGACCACAGGGCTAACGTAGAACATCGTCAATGGTAGACGGATCATGGGTAAGAGCCCATTGCTGTTAGGCTAACCGAGGGAAGATTTCATGGTTGTCCTGTCCCTGTAACGCAAATGTGGGTTAGTTCCATGAAAAAGTCGTCCACGAAGGCAAATTTCCCTATAACTTGATTAAGGAGTTCCCTTGTTTTCCTGGTTGGGTTCAAAATTACAAGGCTATTGAGTTGATAAAAGCTATTGAGTTGATAATCGTAAAGCCAAAAAAATTGGATCGGCTGTTAACGACGATCATTATAATGTTAAGATCAAGGAGTTCCCATATCTTCTAAATTACTACACAGAACTAAAGAGAAATATATTCATAGCCGATAACTCACCATCTCCTGGGTAGAGAGTGAAAGAGCTTTTCACAGTAAAATAATAGCATATGACTGTAAATATGCTATCTCTCCTGTACTATACATAATAAAAATTTGCACTGAAAAAAATAAACTACACAATGTAAAATATTCCGCATCAAATTATGGTTAAAAGTAACTGAGTTACAATATGTAACTCAGGGTACCAATAATTTTTACTGTAAAATTTCATGTTCACTAAACATTTTAAGGAACAAAAAAAAAATTTATGTACAGTAATTTTAACAGTCATATCTACCGTAAAATTACTGAATCTCTGTAATTAAGTAGATAATTATAACTGTAAAAATGACGGTATAAAACTTATAGGTGAAAATGATTTTTACAGATGTTGCAATCATGGTGCCAGAACTTTTTATCGTAATTTATTCCGGAATTTGTTACAGTATAGATGCAAAAAAATTTAAGCTAATTCATAATAATTATTTCGCAGATATTTAGACTGTAGAAAAAAAGTATGTTCAAAGCTTCCAAAATATTGTAAAAATTACCGTGTTCCCTGCTCCATGGGAATGGCTATAAGCTATGTAACTTTTGCCGACGTACTTCAATAATAATTTTGTTAAAATTAACAAAAAAGATCTAATCTAATAATACATGATAAAATTTGGTAAATGTGATAAATTTTGGTAATTTGATCATGATAATTAAGAACATGACATTAGAGCTTCATTCATTTGGTTAGATTTACTTTTCCGTTTTGTATTTCTTACTGAAAGTGCAGTAATAAATGCTATAATTTTGAAAACTAGTATTTCCGGCAAACGCGTTATAATATAATTTGAAAATTTTCTAAATGAGTGGTTTATATGTCGTTTATTTTCGTTTTATTTAACATATTACTTTTTTCATTTTTTTAATCAGGAATGTTATTACCAAACAATACTGTGATTTTTACTAGATTATATCCCTCCATGTAATTCTAATTTTAATGTTTTTGCATTTCTGAACACTCTCACTTTGCAAAACTTCCAAAATATTGCAAAAATTACCCTGTTCCAGGCTAGAAAAGCTAAATCACTATTTTATTTTTAAATATGATCAAATTAAAAGCAGTACTAGTTTAAAGTTTTTAAAATTTTTTTTTATTTATTTGAGACTGTTAATACTCTTGTAAATTTGTAAGCATTCCATCTCATCATTTTACCTGATAAAATTTCATTTCTTTTTTAAACAATCTAAAATTATTATTTTTAGTTTCGATACATTACCTGAAGTTTTGTATCAGTTTTCTTATCGTACTGATACACAATCAAAACCATTCATCATTCCTTGTGTTGTACAATATCTTTTTCTGCATCGATTATCATCGATAAGTGCTTCAACTTACTTCTTTGCATCAAGGAAGGCCGTTAATCTTATTTTATGATGTATAGAAGCGCAACGTTAAAGTGAAAAGGTTAATATAATTTTTTTTTCTTCAGTGGTTGATAGAATAAAAAATTACTTTTTTGGCACATGACCCATGGGTATAACTAATCAATACGTGCCTAGAACTTATGTGTTTTATGTCAAAAATAGCACATTTTTTGTAGAATGATTTAAGAATAATAGCTGTGAGCTATGAAAAATATTATAAGATACTTGAAGGTTTTCAAACGAAAAAAACTAGTATAGAATTTTATTAAAAAAGTATTGTGAGTTTAAGTCTGTATAATGTAGGTAAATACACAGTATCTAAGGGCAAAGAATTCTTTTTTCTAATAGAATAGATGTATTACAGTAACAAAATAAGTTATACTTTCGGATCTTTTAAGCTTAAAGTGGTGGATATTTTAATCGTTATTTCGTCAACATTGCACAATGCATCAATAGGATACAGAAATTTTTTATGGCGCAAGATACAGAAACGACTGTATAGCGTCAAACTCAAACGATGGAATGTAAGTTTAACTTCGTTGTGAAGAACTAAGTGCATAGAGTAAAGTTAAAAATAAGCCTCGAGATTGTGGATCACGCATTATCCAGAAAGTGACAAAATGCTCATGTGGGTAAATATAAATGGATAAAATCTTGTAATAATGAACTTGTATTGAAATATAGTGTATAAACAGAGTGGAGATGAGGATCGTGGTCCCCAATATTTCTTGAAAACGAAAAGCAACCTGTGAGAATAAAATAAATATTTAAAGTGACAAAATGCTCATGTGGGTAAATATAAATGGATGAAATCTTATAATGGTTGGTTGGTGTGGTATCCTCTATTGAATTATATTTCATGGTGTGCTTGAATAGTTTTTGTTATTTCTATGTCATTAAATGAATACAAATCCTCTTCTGTGGGGTATTTTAAGAGGTGAAATCTTATAATAATGAACTTGTATTGAAATATAGTGTATAAACAGAGCGGAGATGAGGATCGTGGTCCCCAATCTTTCTTGAAAACAAAAAGCAACCTGTGAGAATAAAATAAATATTTAAAGTGACAAAATGCTCATGTGGGTAAATATAAATGGATAAAATCTTATAATGGTTGGTTGGTGTGGTATCCTCTATTGAATTATATTTCATGGTGTGCTTGAATAGTTTTTGTTATTTCTATGTCATTAAATGAATACAAATCTTCTGTGGGGTATTTTAAGAGGTGAAATCTTATAATATTGAACTTGTATTGAAATATAGTGTATAAACAGAGCGGAGATGAGGATCGTGGTCCCCAATCTTTCTTGAAAACAAAAAGCAACCTGTGAGAATAAAATAAATATTTAAAGTGACAAAATGCTCATGTGGGTAAATATAAATGGATAAAATCTTATGATGGTTGGTTGGTGTGGTATCCTCTATTGAATCATATTTCATGGTGTGCTTGAATAGTTTTTGTTATTTCTATGTCATTAAATGAATACAAATCCTCTTCTGTGGGGTAGTTTAAGAGGTGAAATCTTATAATAATGAACTTGTATTGAAATATAGTGTATAAACAGAGTGGAGATGAGGATCGTGGTCCCCAATATTTCTTGAAAACAAAAAGCAACCTGTGAGAATAAAATAAATATTTCAAGTGACAAAATGCTCATGTGGGTAAATATAAATGGATAAAATCTTATAATGGTTGGTTGGTGTGGTATCCTCTATTGAATCATATTTCATGGTGTGATTGAATAGTTTTTGTTATTTCTATGTCATTAAATGAATACAAATCCTCTTCTGTGGGGTAATTTAAGAGGTGAAATCTTATAATAATGAACTTGTATTGAAATATAGTGTATAAACAGAGTGGAGATGAGGATCGTGGTCCCCAATCTTTCTTGAAAACAAAAAGCAACCAGTGAGAATAAAAGAAATATTTAAAGTGACGAAATGCTCATGTGGGTAAATATAAATGGATAAAATCTTATAATGGTTGGTTGGTGTGGTATCCTCTATTGAATCATATTTCATGGTGTGATTGAATAGTTTTTGTTATTTCTATGTCATTAAATGAATACAAATCCTCTTCTGTGGGGTAATTTAAGAGGTGAAATCTTATAATAATGAACTTGTATTGAAATATAGTGTATAAACAGAGTGGAGATGTGGATCGTGGTCCCCAATCTTTCTTGAGAACAAAAAGCAACCTGTGAGAATAAAATAAATATTTAAATTTTCATCGCAGTCTGAATATAGTATAATCCTTTGATTTGGTGGGATTTAAGAATCATCAACAACCTAAAATTTGAAATGAAAATGTTCAGAAACTGAAGTTAACATAACGAATCATAAGTAGCACCACTCTTCCGTTAGATCTGAAGTTCTTGAGTTCCATCTTAGCAGTCAACTACAGAGAAGTGCTAGCTTAGGTGCTGACCGCGTCGTCTGATGGAGGCCAATCTTACGTAAAATATAAAGCTCTTAAAAATGGGGCTAGGTACCATGGCAAAACGCTATTTATGAAGGCTGACGTGATGTACTGAAATTACATACTTAAAATTCTCAAATGATATTGCCAACATCTCATTAAACCGTCTTTCATATTTTCTATCATGATCATTATTATTTTTTTAGTTTTAACTAAAATAATTTTTATCGAAAATTTTTACATAAATTCACTATTTTATTTGCTCTATTAATCTTGAGTAACAATGCTTAAAAGAAACAGGCGAAGCTAACTGAAAATCCAATAAATTTTTATTTCAGCAGACTCTTCAGATTTCGCTTTATATTAGTTTCAAACTTAAAAAACGTCATTTTTTTTTAAGTTTAGCAAATGATTTATTTTTAAAAGCTATAAAAATTATGAATGTATCATAAAACAGCAATAAAGCAGTTTTCACAACCTAACATTTTTAAAAGACTTCCATTGCATTCTTTTAATAAAAATAAAATATAAATGAAATTAGATTTTGGATGCTGGGATTTGTTTGACAGTAAATGCAATTGAGTATTTCTTTTCACGTACAGCGGACACAAGTAAATGAAAATCAATAAAGTAATTTTTGCTTTTTATGCCTCCTGTATTGCGTGCTTTGTGAACCTTTGGTCTTTTATCTCCTTTCACAAGATTTTCTCTCTCTCTCTCTTCGCTATCTTAGATTCTGTTATTTACGTTCGTTGGACGGAGCTTTTCTATTAATCCGATAAAACATAATAACTCGGAATTATTTCTTATATCACAGTGTGTGTATCCCAATGCTTGTTTGTGTCAGCATTTTCTGTCAGGCTCCATAACTACAGCATTATACGACCCGTTGTAATTGAAGAATATTATTGACGTCAGCAGGTTATTGAATGTCAGAGGCAATTCGTTTTGCTTTTTAGGTAACTGGATTCGTCCTACCCGACTATGGCATCATAAATGCTTTAAAAATATTTCATTTTTTTAAAAAGATTGTTAACTTATATATTCTACTGAGAAAAAAAACAATAATTAAAATAATTACAATTATTTGACTGCTATAAATATAGCAATATTTTTTAATGAATCTAAACCTTTTTGGAACTCAAAACGTTAATGAAATAATTTTATTTTTTTCGGTTTTGAAAAAACTCAAAACATTTTGTCAAGAAATACTTTATTTCAGCGTCAAATCGAGTGATCAGATACACTTTAAAGAACAAAGTTAAAACTTAACATGCTTTCGATAAAAAAATCCAAGTCATCTCACATTAAAAATACTGACACTCAGGGTACCGGTACCTTGTACTGTAAAATCCATTTATTCCGAAATATGTTACTTCACCAAAAATACTTACAGTAAAATCTCTCAATCACTATAATCAAATAAATATTATTGTAAACTCTAAGGTAAAATATCTTCATGGCAATAAGAATTTAAGGGTAAAAAGTGATTTCTCAGTAAAGTGAATTTTGTGGAAGATGCACCGAAAATGCCGGAACTTTGTACCATAATTTGGTCCTGAATATTTTACAGCTTATATGAGAGAATGCTTACACCATACTCACGCACATTCACACCATTCATGAATTATTTTCAGTAACGAAAACACTTATTCTGGGATAGTTTTCGATATCTCTAAGAGACAGTATACATATATGAAGTATGATATAATAAGTATGAAATATATATAGTATGATTATATATACATGATATGTATGAAGTATGATTATATATATATGATATGTATGAAGTATGATTATATATATATGATATATGAAGTATGAAATGGGGAGAATTTCTTTCACACGCTGTTGTTCATCCTATCCGCTACTCTCTGTCTTCTATCCGTCTAATTAGGTTTGACTTAATATCCTATCTGAGCTACGCTTATGTATGACTAATGTATATATGTTTCCAAAACTAGTGATTCTTACTTTATATTGTATCATTAAACTAATTCAAATGATTCTTGCACGCATCATATCTTATTGTAGTTATAAGTTTTAGTGCTACTGAATACCAAAATTAGTGAAAGCTACTTTACACATAGTAATGTAATGGGACATTCTTAGTGTCCTGTACACCAAGATATATAATTGATTTAGTGAAACCTAGCAGTGTAAAAGAAGATTCTTGGTGTTTCACAGCACCAAGGAATGTCATTGATTTAGTAAAACCTAGCAGTGTCAAAGAACATTATTGATGTTTCACTGTTACAAGAAATATCACTGATATAGTGAAAAACCGTATTACCAAAAGTTACCTGTGGTGTAAAGTAGTTACCTTAATTTTCAGCTTTAAAATACACAACATTTTTTTTTTACAGTTTACATAATGAAACTTCTTTGCAAATTGTTTTAAGTCATTTTAAAATTTCTATAAATTCTAATTTATTAAAATTTCTATAAATTCTTGTTGCATGAAAGAAGAATCAAAGATAGTGTATATCCATGACTCCAGATTGGATGATTCCACTACAGAATGTGCTGGTGTTCATGGTAGCTTATTTTCCTTATACGCAACCACTGGCCTATTTGTAATTGCTTATAATGATAAAGTTAACTGCTTATAATGATAAAGTTAACTAATGATAAAGTTAACTGCTTATAATGATAAAGTTAACTAATGACAAAGTTAACTGTTAAACTGATACCGCTTCCTGTCACAGTTACAGAGTCGTTTGAAGCATTTTTTAAAGGCTGTTTCCTCATAGGATTCCAGAGACACCTTCCAGCCTGCTGACATGTAGTGCGATTTTATTTCTTCGATTGCCAATCACTGCTTTCTGCTTTTAAATTGAATCTCAAGTAATGGCGAAAAAGTAACTCCTGAACACTATGAAGATCATGGTAGTTCTGCTTTCATTTTCCAGACGAAGAAAGAAATTGCTAACAACTTAGACTAACTTATAATTCCATTACTAAAGGTTAAGAAAGTCCTCAGGTACTCCTTTTTTTAGGAACTGAAATATAAATAAATAATGGATGAAATAAATTACCCGAATGACTTATAAAAAAATCTGTTGCAATATCACCTCTTATGTATGGCCATGACTACCTACGTAAGCACCTCAAATGTATCAATGTCGCTTCTGAATCTCTTCGCCCCCTATGAAATCTTAAGGAAGATATGAAATTCGACACATATTTGTATATGCCGTGCAATTCTTCACTGTCTGATTTAAGAGCACCTTTTTGTGTCTGAAAAAGCCGTGAGTTCATACATATAAAAAAGTCACTTTTTAGAAGTGTCGTTATGCATTTTATTTGTTATTCATTGCATTTTGATGTTGAGCTTGCTTGCTACAAGCGATAAAGAAGTTAAAGAAAAAGTTTCAGAATAAGTATCTCTATAATGCTGAATCGCTGCTGATAGGTTTGAGTCAAATGAAGTAAAACGTAATACGAATGTTTTAAAAGCTATTCATGAGATAGTAAAATTATCTGTTCCAAAATATAAAAAAAATATTTCCCTCTTGGTAATAAAAAATGAAATTATATTTTCATCCATATATTCTGGTTTATAAGTCACTTAATCGATAACTACTATTATGCGCACATGGAAATCGAACTTCAAACGTGTTAGTGGCTTCTGGCTTTTATACTATAACATTTAATAAGATTTCTATTGTGCTATATTAGACGATAAACTCAGACTGTATCAGTTTCTAGAACTCAAAGTCACTTGGGAGTCATTTTCTCATAATGAGAAGCTGAAGTATCGTTTTGGCAATGTAGATCAGCTGCAAAGAAGGCATCGTGTTTACTGTGATTGCATATTTACTGTGATTTTCATAAATTAATGTATAACAACAATATTACAGTGTGTACTTTTAAGAGTAAGCTGATTATTGCCAGTGACAAGGAAAAAGCAGAGCTATTTTATTTTGTTGATCCAAAGCAAAAGTTCAAATATACATAGATATTTCAATAAAATTTCCATAGAATATCAGTAGTATAATCAGTAGTACAAAATATTTTAAAATTAAACATTAATCGTAGTTTTTGATGGTTAAAAAAAGCAAAGAAATATGCGACTTCTTTCATTTGCTAGAAAGAATTATGATAGGAGATATTTGATAGTTTTTGGATCAGAAAAAAATGAATCTTCGTTGATGTTCGAAAATTGCTTTCGTTGATTTTCATTATTCCTTTCTACAGTTAGATTTTTTGTTTGTTTTTCTTGTTCATAAGTCTCAAGTTGAAATATTCACTTATATTATTATGACATTTGCTTTAAAAATAAATAAGAAAATAAAAAATGAAATAAGATAAACTTAAAATAGGTTTATTTAGGTGCAATTGTTAACGTAAATGATTTAAATGTAATCAATGACTCTATGAATCGCATTTTTAGATGTACGCAATCTCTCTTACGTTAGTGAGGGTAGATTGCGTAAAAAATTTATTTGCAACTATAGTTTAACTTACCAACTGCTCCAATTATTGTAACTGCAATTTAAAATTAAGGTTCAACAACAAAATAATAAGAAATTTCAGTATATACTATACCTGTTAAATAATACGGAATATTTCGTTAAAAACGGGGCTATAAGTGGACACTATAATATGATTCGCCAAACAAAACAAATTTTCACATGTTCTTTTTTGCTTGCCTTTTTTTAAAAAAATATTAGCATAATTTTTTAACACGTTTGTATTTTCTTTATTCAGGTTACATTGAGCGTTATAGATAAATGCAAAATTTGCGATTTAAGTATTACGTTTCATAATTTTTAAGACATATATATTTTATGTAATACAAATAAAATTTAATTGTATGTGAATAAATATTCTTTTGAATTGTAATTATATCCATTATATAGTCGTTAGTTCTTATTAAACTGTCTTAGTTTATTCAAAAGTTTATTTAAAATATATTTTATTTACTTTTTTAAATAGTTAAAGGATATTTTAAAGAATATTTCTTAATAGTTAGAATGTTTAAAATACACGTTATTCAGCCAATTCATATTTAATTGATTATCCCTCATTGACAAATTTATAAATATTTTAAATACACTTTTCGTTTTAATTGTTATGTTTTTAGCATTTTGTATAAGAAAATAATTGTTGCTAGTTTAAAATAATGAAGTATTTAACTAACTTTGTTTCTCTTTAATGAATAAATTCAAATAAACACTTAAATTTACATTAGAATGCACATTATTATTAACGATAACAATTAAAATGAATGTATGAGAAGTTCGCAGATGTCGTTTCAGATTTTTTTTAATTATTTTGTAAAGTAACATTTATTTTATATTACACACTTTAAAGTACATTCTTTGTATTTTATTTCAAGCGCGTATATTGTAAAATAAAATTTCAACTAAAGGTGATTGCAGTATCTAAGAGTTTATGATTTATGATTTAATACTTTTTGTCATTTGAAAGAAAAGGAAAAACAGCAAAACTTTTTCTTCAGATATAAATATAAAAAAAGGTACAATGTAAACAAACAATTTGTAAATTGTTGGTATAATTTAGATCCTTAAGTAAATCCATTAAATACTATGCTTCAGTCTTTATATAGAATAAATATTTAAATAGCTATGACAATTAATTTTTTACCGTTCTTATAGCTTATAAATCATTTTTGGAAAAATGCGTACAATACATATACATGTTTTATTAAATTTAAAAGGTAAATAAATAAAATAATGTTATAAAGAAGCTTCAAAATATTATGATGATAGGAATGTTTGAATTGTGTTTGTGTTTTAACTATAAGCTAATAATTTTAATTTGTGCTCATTTTGTCAAGCTTTTAATTTCGTTTTATTTATGTACTATTATTGGATTATAATGATATATTTATTATAAAGCCTAAATTTATTCCAAAATGTAAAATATAACTGCAATGTTTACCTCTGGAACATGCAAAACTATTTTGACTAGTTAAGGTAACGTTAATTTTCTAGCGTTTTTATCGTTAAAAACATTTCAAAACATTTCAAATTATTTAATCTTTAATAATTAATATCAATTAAGATTTTAACAAACAAAAAATGTAAGGAATAATCGCATTTAAATATTTTTTTAAGAGAAAAATAATGTTAAGATTTATAACTTAACTATTTTTTTAACAATACATTTTGAGTGTGAAAAATTTAAAATTTAAATTTGTATTCAAATATTGCATGAATGTTTGAGACTGTAACTAATGACATGACATGAAACTATATGCATCGCATCATAAAAAAATGTTTCCAACACACAAGACTAGTGACATTTCTTGAGGGTGGAGAAATTATTTCCAATGAGAAAAAGAACTTATATTTCGATTGAAGGTGAGAAACGAAGATCTTCTCAATTAATATATATACACAAGAAAAGCAAAAAAATTTCCAAACCCTTTCTAGCACTGGTCACTTACAATTAAGACTAATAATAACAAGAAAAATTTAAATTCCTGAAAGTTAATTTTATGTGAGTATGTCTTCAACACTTACAATCATTGAAGAATCACTATTGTGTTTTATAGTAACAAAAAAAGCACCAAAATCCTTAAAAACTAGTTTATTTGGATATAATTCGTAAACGCGGACTTCTGGTGGAAAGTGAATGAATTAAACACACAGTAAGCAATTAACTGGTTTTAATTTATTTTTAATTTCTTCTGTGTTCTTCCCTATTTAATAACAATTGTTCAAATGTTTGAAATATCCCTGCTCTTATCTTACTAAATATTAATCTGTGATCTCGCTTACGTATAGCTATTTTTTCATCTTACTTTGTAAAAAAATAAAGAATTATATATTAATGATGATCATTGCTAAAAACCCTGGTAACGCAAGTTCCAATTTGTAAACTACGTATAATCTCTATTTTAAATATTATATTTTATCTCTTTTAAGCAGATTAACGTAGGTAAGACTAAAGGTTTTACATAAATTTATAACAATAAAAAGGCTGAGGTGAAAAAAGAGCTATAGTAAATGCGATGTAGTAGCAAAATAATACGATAGTAAATAATCATTCCTTTCAGAGTTCATTGTTTTGTTAATTTTTTAAGCAGATAAGTTTGGGGACAATATATCTATAAGTTAAAAAATATAATCACATTACAGCTAGTTACATTACGACAATTGCGCCGGCCAGGTGGCCAAGCTGTTAACGCGCCTGACTGCGAAGTCAATGGCTGCGGGTTCGAATCCCGCTCTGGGCATGGATGTTTTTCTCTCTTGTGTTGTCCTTTGTTGTGTGTGATGTGTGAATATGACCCTATGAACGGGTTTGTGGCAGTGTGGCGTGGGCAATGTTACTCGCCTCCGTGACTTTGGTTCACAGGTGCCCACTGGGTAACGCGAAATGAGTAACACCTCTGGCATCTTCTAAGGCGAAACGAATAAAGTTCAGTGCCTGCCATTCAAAAAAAAAAAAAAAAAGAAAAGAAAAGAATACGACTATTGCATTGTGGGGAGAGTTAGTATCGACAATGTCAACCTTCATCGATGAAAAGGTACCCCAACATAGAGTCGAGTTAACATGTCTTATATACTAGTGAATTGTAGTTGTAATTTTGTAGTGGTAGACGCACAACAGCATGTTAGATTGCAACATAAAATTAATTTACAGTTTTTTTTTTCCTTCCATTTACAAGCTAACAACCTTTAACACGATCTATCAAGATATTTTTCTCTTTAAATCGAAAAAGAATGATAAAGGAAAAATTTATTCCCTTTTTAGACGAATTTGTGACCAGTTTATTTCTTTTCTGTCAATTTTTTTTAGAATACCCTATACTTTGTATATAATCTTATTTATATGTTACATATTATCTAACGCATAAATTATTCATTATCTTAATTAGGCATTATACGTGTTCTTATAAATTTATGTACATTTCATTTTTCAGATAAATTATTAATAAAATATTTTAGCATCTAGTAAAACTACTGCCATATTTTTTTAATTAATTAAAAGTGATCTATTTTACTTGAATACAATCTGCAAGAAAAGCATTTTTTTTTCTTTTTTATTTGGCACCCAACGCATTTCTTCCAAAATATTTCTTCCCTCAAGCTTGTGATTGCTGAACCATGAAATAACATCCTCATGAAAGAAATGAAACAAAAAATATCAACTGCTCTGTAAGGATTTGGGACAATGACTTTTGATTACATTCAAAAAACGGCCCACGCAAAGAGGCATGCATGTAAATTTTTCGAACAAAATAGTAAACAAAACAGAATCTGCATTCCTTATCCGTTTTCCGATGTTTTCACTCTGGTGAACTTCTCCTGTTGTTTTATTTTTCTGGGAGTAACGTGGCCAAGAATATCAAATCTCACTTTGGTGGAAATGGAATATTTCAAGGAAAAGGTAATGAAAGCATGAAGATATCGAAAACAAATATTTACAAATAGTACAATTGAATAAATGTATATGCAGAAGATGGAATTTATTAAATAATGTCTATATCTACATTGTTTTAAGCAATTTTAAAATAAATATTGTTGTAAGAATATTGTAAATGTCACTACTTGTTTTAATATAAAGTGCGGCTATTTTGCTTAGAAACGTATTTCAAGTTTCGGAATTAGTAATGCATGGTAAAAATATCACTTTTTTATAATATTAATGTTCCTAAATAAATAACGGATAAAGTATCTCTGTAATTCACATGTTTTAAAAATTGAGAGTAGCTCTTACATTAAAAGCTTTATGATATTAACTATCTATGATATTAACTATCAAATTTAATAATAAAATAACCGATTGCTTTTAATACATTCTTTAAATAGTTATCGAGAATTCTTTTCAATGAGTTCCATGTTCTTGTTCACACCTTTTTTTTAAAAAAAATATTTTTAAAGTATATTTATACTTTTAAAAAGGGGTTATAGACAAATTATAAGGCATTTACATTAATTTGTAACAAATCTTGTATTTTATCGATTTGTACAATGAACCTTTTCTAATATTTTACTGACATAATTTATATTTCAATACAGTGGCTAGAAATACACAGGGATTACCATCAATATATAATAAATCTATATGCTTCCAAGATTTAAAAACCGATATTGCACTACCAATAATCCAAGGATAGACCTACAATTAAGGTAATTAAATCTATTTGGAAGAAAAATAAAATCGTTTGTTTGTTGATCAAGAAAAAGATTAATGCAATAACACGTGTTTCCTTTATAAAAGTAGAACAGATTAAATTAGAGATTGATTAATGCTCATATTTAAGTATAATTGAATTATTAATTATAATTAAAAACACAATTATTTTTAAATAACATGACTTTAAACAATGATATATTTCACAATGATTTTAATCCATTGCAAAATCAAAGAGACTGGAGAAATAAGGCCCTATTTATTTTAATGGTTAGAAACAGAAATATTTATGATTAGAAAACATTTATGAATAAAAAATACTTATGAATAAAACATATTTATGAATAAAAAATATTATTTTCTTACATTCGGTTACATACAACTTCATTTAAGCAATATTTATGTTCATCTCAATGAGGTTACTCGCAATTATTTTTTCAATAACTTTAATTGATTTTTCCCAATTATTTTCTTTAATAAAGAAATCCCTCTATCTTAGATATCTGGAATTATCCAGTTCCATTTTAAAACATTTATACTTATTTAATTTTTTATTATTATTTTTCCACTAAAAAATCACTCTGTCTTATATATTAGGAGTTATCCAGTTCCATTTTAGCAATATTTATGTTCATAAACTTACTTTATTTTTCACTATTATTTTTTCAATAAAAGAAATCACCCTATTTTAAAACCATTATCCGCAAGCATAAGCACCAAATCAGCTAAAATGGAAGCAAATGAGCAGAACCCCAGCATTAACTCAACACCGGAATTTTCTCCTAGCAGCTAAATGGGGGATAAAATTACTAATGACGAGGAAAGAGGGCGGGGGCACGTGGCCCCACCTCTTGCGCGTTAATGACCAAGTATGTAACTAATCCTCTGTAGTGTGTCTGTAAATGACCTCCCTTAATCACATACTGCACAAACCTCTCATTACAGAGAAGAATGAAAAATTATTTCGAAACTTAGAAAAATTTGTCTAACTACTTTGATAATAAGAAGATATTCGCCAACATGAAATTCATTAGGAAAAGCCTGTTTCTTTTATTTTTAGAAAAAGAGTAAATGAGTTAAAATTAAGCATGCATTTCCCTGATAAAATTTTCTAAAATGGATGCGTAAAACAAATGAATAAATATGTTTAGCGTAATAAAAGAAATATTTCTGTCTTCATATTTTACGGTTTGAAATCCGATGATTCACAAATTTTCAATCACCTTTGTAAATTTGATTTCTAGCACAATACTCAAATTTAAATATTTTTACCTTACGCCTTACGTAAATTTTAATGTGTTTTAATCCTTGTCTTGAGTAAAATTTAATGTGTTCAAAAATTGAAATTTATATGTTAAAATGAAGAACTTCAAGACATGGATCATCGTATATCATTGAGCTGATTTGTTTTATTTGTGGAAAACACAAAATAAAATTAATTGCAATTCATCCTTTAAAATGTATGTTTCATACAAAATGTACTTTGAATTATTCACTTATCTAAGCATATAAATGTATTACAAGTAGGAAATCGTCCTAAATCACTCACCATGTCTTATAATGATTTCATATTGCAGATTAGAATGAATATATATATAAAAAATGAAGATTTTTTTATGTCAAAATGATTTTTTTTCAAGAAAAAAGAAATTATGTGTCGGAGAATTGAATTTTAATTCATACAATACCCGCTGTAAAAGAAAACTTTATTCAAATACCTCCACTAAAATACTATTTTATGTGATATTCCATATGCCTTTGCGTTTATATTGTACATATGCTTTTATATTATACACATATCTTAAGCATATAATTCATGGATAATTTTATAAAATCATGCACAAATTTTTATAAAGGATTCCCTGTTTTGTATTAGGTTACAAGTTTAAATAATTTTTTTTCATACGTCGATTTGTTTTAAAGGCAATTTGAGACTGATAATAAACCTGTGTGTTCAAAAATAAGACTTTGATTCAAAAACTCAGATTGTGAATACAAATTGTACTTTTTTATTTCAGAACCACATGCCTCAACCCTTCCGAGAGTAACATTCAGCCAATCACAGGTCAGGACAGAAGAAGGATCATTTGCTCAGCTGCCTTGCGTTGCACAAGGAAACCCACCCCCAACATATAGGTAAAACAGTTTCAATGAGAAAGGCAATTTAAATAAAATAAATGATAAGAAGCATACAATTAAAAATAATAATAATAATGTATGTAATTACAACTTAGTTCAAGAACTCACTACGGAAAATTATTTTTGTTGGCATTGCATTTTTATTATATGCATAAAAACATAAGTAATGCACCTTTCTTTCTCATTTAGATCACGTTTATTATGATGCCACATTTCAATACAACTCTATAAATTACGTAATAAAATAATTGTTGAACACTATTTCCTGGAAATGGCAGATTGCTATTCATTAGTTCAAGGTTTATTGTTCAACAATAATAGTTCAATTAGTTCTTTCTTTCTACTGCATTCTAAACATGGTCAGTGACAGTCATAAGGTGACCATAAGAATACGCGTCTGCTCGTAAATTATTACTTGAGAAATTTATGGTAACTGACCATAAACTAACGTTATGCTCGTAAAAATTTACTTCAATTCGGACATTGACGCTGTTTAACACTCATACGATTTATTTGACGAATTAAGGTGAGCCATGGAACTAGCCGAATTAGTATCGTGATGCTATTTATCGAGAATGGAAGGAATTACGTGTTCGCTATAAGTGGTTTCTAGGGGGATTGTGAGATAAATATTCTTTGTCATCGGTTGGGATCAAACCCTTATGTTAGATTACCCTAATTTCCTCAGTACTTCAAGTACTATGAAAAATGGAATACACTTCGAAATTAAGTTAGAAAACTCTAAAAAATTATAATTAATCAAAAAATATCGATCAATTCCCTTAATTTTGCTAAAGATCGTTACAATTACGAACACAGGGATTTTTCTCGAATAAGGGTAAGTAGGTTGGTACTTTATTTACATCGCCCTTGAGTTGCACAATGAGCTATTTACAGTGGTCTGGGAAACATCCCTGAGGATAATCCGAAGACATACCATTGCAATTTTGATCCTCTGCAGAGAGGATGGCTCCCCTGCTTTGGTTTCCCGGCGACATGAAGTCCTGCACTTTTCTGTAGAACAGTTTAATGGGGACCGATACCGTGAGCCCTCAGTCCCTACCCAGGCTGATCAAAGTGGTCACCCACCCATTTAATGATCGCAACCAGTGATGCTTGACTTCGGTGTTCTACTGAGAGCCGTATCTTTACGATCAGTTTACTGCGGGATTTCAAATAAGGGAATACAAATAAATGGCAAAATCTCCAAATGATACGGAAATTTCTTTGAGTCTAATGTAAGCCATATTTTTCTAGGCTTGCCTCAATAGACATCCCATTATAAGTGGTGCTCCTTAACGGTTTCGTTGTATTTGTAAATATTTGCTTCAATATTCCATTTCCAGAAAATTTGTTCAATCGGTTCTATTGAGTTACGAAATCTGATTCTTCTTGTTTGAGGAGGAAAATTCTACATATGTATATTAAAGTGTGCCAAGTGGTCTGTGTTTTGATGTTGAACAGAACTGAGGCAAATACTTGTGCTTTGGCTTATGGTCGATTAACAGTTAAAACCAATATGTCATAAGATGAAGAACAAAATCAAACTTTGTCTATTATGTGTAACTCAAACTATGTCTAAAGCTATTTTTTTTTTTAGTTTTTCTAAAACTGTTATTATCTAAAACTGTTATGCAATATTTCATTTTTATTGGCTTCCAATCGTTATTACATTAGTTTAAACGAAATTTTTGTTTCTTATTTATGCGTTATTATTCTAAACTTTCTTAATATTCTGGCATTGTAATAAATATTCTGGCTCTGGGATGTCATTGCAGTATGTTAAACAATAGAGTTTTCACTTCTGAATATAGGAAGTTAAAACGACAACGTGAGGAAATGTACTCATCCCAGCATTGTCTTAATAAGATACTAATTTAGGAATGCTCCAAATAGTTTAAAAAATAGCTTTTTTGCCTAACTTATTTACTGCACCAACTTACATTTACTTTCAAATTTCTTCATTTCTGCAATAAACCTGAAAATTGTGCGTCTATATGCTAATATATAAGGTGCACATTCTTTTGAAAGATATTTTTTCAACAATTTTTTAAAAAAAAATATTCCAATCATTTCCTTAATAATAAAATTTTATTTTCGAATAGATGGATGAAAGACACTTCTGGTGTTCTGAAACCCCTCGAGGAAGATGTTCGAATCTGGGTAAATCAAGGAACACTTAACATAAAGAAAGTTCAAGATACCGATGGTGGAAAATATCAGTGTATAGTACGAAACAGTATCGGTGAAAGACGAATTGAAAGTGTTCTTGTCGTAACAGGTAAAATATTTATAAAATTATTAGTTTTAAGTTATAAAATGTTATATACTAAGGCAGGAAAAATTGTATTTTTGCATCTATGAATGGGAAATTTATTATAACTGATTTTAGTTCATGCAGTTTTGTAAATGTACTCCATGGCAATTGCTAAGGAACAACTGCTTTAAGAAAAGTAGCATTCTTGATATCTTGATAGACGACCAATAACAGTAGATTCAAGAGTAGAGGCCATGGAAGAGCAGTATCTCTTCATTCATTCAAAAATACAATCTGTTAGGCATTTGATCGAAATTGCACCATAGGTTATTGAAATTATTTCTGAGTGTTCAATGTGGTGTTGCAATAAGTGAGTGCAAAATGTTAGCAATATATCATTCGAGTTCTCACCTCTGTGACGCAGCAACAGGAGTGTCATAAAGTGTCATCTCACGATTTAAAAACACCACTGAAGGTCTAATTGCTTTGTGATAGCATGCCGGAAGTTTTTGTTGGAACATCACACCTCAAGAGGAATGATGTGTATCTCCAATAGCAAAAAGGAAGAACAATGTTATTCTTAGATACATAGCTGCAGTGCTTACAACCACTACCATTAGACACCTTACAACTAGACCACTACCTTAAAATAAATCATAGATCATTCAGTTTTCTCAAATACTTTCCATAGCATCGATGATATTTGAATGATTATAACTCTAAACAAGAAGGATGTTCATTGCGCTTTCTGTTATATTTTATTACTTTTAATTTGTTATGCCAAGCTATTTGAATGTTCAACGTGATCGTGTAGTATGACGTCACCAAATTAGTATTGCTGAGGTTATTTGAAAAAGCGTGATTATTTTGCTTATAATTAAGCTTTTAAAATGTGTTATTAAAAAAATTTAATAATTTTAAATCAATGGTAAATGAAAGAAAAAAAAAGTTTTGTACTAATAAGCAAAGATAATGGAGAGTTGGAACTAATTCTTTAAGGATAAACAGAAAAAAATACAAATAATGTTATTAACGTCAATTAGATATAATTTTCTTAATAGTTAATAAATGAAGTAAAAAATAAGCAGTGCTCTAAAAAGCAAATTTTTTAAGGAAATGTAACTAGTTCGTGTAAGGGAGCTTAAGAAATTCACAAACTAATATTAAAGTCAATGATTATTAATTGGGCCGTGATGGCTCAGGGGATAGAGCCTTCGTCTTCCAATTAAGTGAACCGGGTTCAAAAACCAGCGATGGCTGGTCTATACGAATTCCTCATCCGGCTTGCACCTTCCACAGTGCTGACGTAAAATATTCTCAGTGGTAGACGGATCATGGGGTTAGAGTTCCCTTGTTGTCAGGCTAACCGTGGAAGAGCTTTTCGTGGTTAATTCCATCAAAATGCAGGTTAATTTCCTAAAAAAATCCTCCACGAAGGCAAATCCATGTCCAAGAATCCATGTCCACGAAGGCAAATCCATGTCCATGGTCCATGTCCAAGAGTTCTTGGGTTCGATCCCCTCCGGACGAAGAACCCCTTTGTAGTAAATGGTGACTGACACATGCTGAATCTGTCGAGTCTCAAAGTCTTACATGTTCCCATAACAAATTAATACCCCTGGGGGTACTGATCCAGAAGATTCCTTGTCTTCTTTATTGCTTCAAAATTACAAGGTTACGGAGTTACACATTAGTAGTCGTAAACCCAAAAATTGGGTCGGCTGTTCAACGGCGGATATAAAATAAAATAAAATACTTGATCCAGGAGTTCATTTGTCTTCTGTATTGGGTTGAGCAGTATATAATGGGCGCAAATGATACCAAATTTGTAGGCACTACTGGCCTCATGGTGATTGGTGCAGCTTTAATAGATAACAAATGTACTCTTATATAGGTACAAAGTATTTTATGAGTTAATTTGACACCGATTACAGCTGCACCAATACTGTACATTTTTGTGATAGATTTTGTACGCCCCGATTAATTGAAAATAAAATATTTTTCGAATGAAAGTAAATTAAAATAATAAATCTGTCGAAATATTATTCTAATCTAACAATCACACTCCTAAATGTTGGAAAATACAATATAAGAATAACCTGTATAATGTCTCTCACATCACGGTAAAACAAATCTGGAAAAGAACACAGAAGAAATGCAGGAAACCCATTAGACTTCAATTTAACAATAGTAAAGTCATAAGCAGAATATATGTAGTAAACAGCAAAAATTGTGATGCAATGTGAACTATCCATTAGCCCTCAGACGGAAACAACGTCTCGACATTCTTCGTGTAGGTAAATCAATTCTGTCATGTTCTTTGTTTGGAAAACTGCATAAAGGTTAGAAATTTTATTTACAATTTGTCTATCTGTGCATGTTGCAGAGGAAATATTAATTTAGTTAAATATAATCTATTTGCATTTTTATGGGCTTTTAAAAAACTTGAAATACAAATTCCATTAAAAGAGTTTTTTTGACTTACATTAGTGTTCTTATCTTTTTCATCAATATAAACAAAAATATCGATCATTTAATCAGGCTAAGAAGATAATGCTCGAGTTTAGTATAAATGTCAAATTTTAATATTGAAACCACAGCTCCAACTAAAGAACGTAAAACATTTTCTAAAGCATTTAATGTTAAAAAATTTTAAGTAATCATTTAAAATCAAACATGGATGGGGAACAATACGCGCTAAGTATAAATAAATAAAAAAAACGAGAAAAGACACAGTTAAAGATATGTAAATATACATTCTAATAGTTTCGGTTCTATAAGCATTAAACTTTCAAAAAATCTAAATAGAAATTGATAAAGGAAAATTACATAAAACAACACGTTGCAATGAGAAAGAAAATTTAACTTTAAGAAGAAGAACAAGTTTGAAAGGAAATATAAAAGGGGATAAAAAACAGGTGAGAGGAGGTTGAGTAGAATCTACAATATTCAAAATGTATAATATAAACCAAATTTCCAATTGTTTGGAAATAAAGTATATTTTTCTTAGCTTTGGAAATCTTTACCAATGTTTGCAAACATTTTATTTTATCTTATAACCGCCGTTGAACAGCCGACTCAATTTAGTGAGTTTACGACTACTAATGTTCATCTCCGTCGCTTTGTAATTTTGAACCTAATCCAGAAGACTCATTGATCAAGAATTGGGAGAAATTTGTGTTAATGGAGGACTTTTTGATGGAACTAACCAACTTTTACGTTACCTGGTGGGAAATGCACGAAAACTTCCATGGTCAGGCAGACGGCAAGGGGAATCTGACCTATGATCCGTCTACCACTGAGGATATTTTACGTCAGCACTGTGGTCGGTAAAAGCCGGGTGTGGAATTCGTATCGACCAGTCATCACTAGAATTCGAGCTCAGTGTGCCTCTTTGGGGAGAGAGCGCTCTGTCCCCTGAGCCAATAACATTTCTCATTGTTTGGAGATCCATTATAATTTAATTAATATGTCTTACAATCTAGAATTTACACCACCCACCCTCACACTGCCATTCTTTTATCATCTAGTACATTCATGTCATCCTTACTCTAATGATTAAACCATTTTTTTGCCAAAAAATGTGCTGGTTTTGTTACATTTCTACTGGCACTTTGTGTAAACACAAAATGCCTGTGCAGAATGGCATTGGCTAAGACTCTTGCTTTTACTTAAACTAGAATATGTCCAATCCTGTACTTTTATTTACTTTTTACTGCTGAAATCATTGCTTTTCTCTCAGCTTTACGGCTAACTTCAACATAGCCTACCCAAAAATATTGCATTTTCTAACACAGTAAGAACATTTTGAGCCAGTTTGGTGATTTTGATTGTGATTCTGGTCCTATTTTAAATTTCAACAGGCATAACTAATTTATCTCTATAAGAATATGTTTGATATTTTGTTTACTGGGACTCTGTGTAGGGAACTCTAACAATGATTTAGCCGATTCCACAGCTTTATCTGCCTGTACTACCTCTATCTGTATCATTTCCAGGCATGAAATCGCGTATTCTTGATTAAATTATTTCTTTATTACAACAACAGTTCAAATGAATAACAAATTACACTCTTTTAATCAGATTATAGCCCTTCTCCTGCATTGCATCTATGCATGCAGACCCATCACCTAGTTGAGCACTTTTGATTGACTCATATTTATTTGCCATTTAGATAACCTCCCGTTTTCAGTAATTCTAAAGTTTTAGTCTCTATTCATCATACTTTAATTATTTGCCATTTTCTAACCAACACAGTCTTAAATTTTAGGCAGTACTTCTTTTATCATTTGAAAATTTTTTAGGCGAAATCTATCATCTTAACATTTTTGTGTGTCTCTGCGTAGACGGTACTTTAATTTTAAGTAACTGTTTATTTTTTGTTTTTTTTTGTATTTGCAATTTTCGCTTATTTTATTAGCATTTGAATGCTCTTGTTTTGTCTTTCAACGTTTCATCAATCTCATGTTTTTTAATAAACATCTTACTGCTCGCACATATTTCATCAGAAATACAAATTTTACTCCTGATTTGTTTTAAAGCAGTTTGTTTATCACAGAATGGTATCTTTTTATTTATCAAACCCTACGTTTAACTCAACTTATACCTTTATTTGTGCTTCATTCCTATTTTTTTTCTTGCTTTATTTTTCACTTTGAACATTTACGGCTAGCAAATCGATATTTTAGCTAAGGAATTACTTAAATTAGTTTACCAAGTATGGCATAAAACAATACTACCAGTCATGTTTGAAGACATTGATTGAAAAAAAAGTTATTGCTATAGTATGATTATCTAAGGAAATTCATATGATACGGAGTTTAGGTTTGACTGCTGCTATGGATTCAAAAAGAAGCACATATTTAGAGAAGGAAGCTTTCTATATTTTTCCCACTGACCCCATTCGAAACTTTTCCCTAGTGTTTTCCCGAACCATTAGGTGATATAGTTCTACCTCTCAGTTAATAACAGTGCTCTAGTAGATTGGTGCGAGAAGTTCTTACTATAGACAGAGTATACTTTTATTTTCTATAATGTGTATAGATATTTTATGCTTTGTTTCAAGAAATTTCGCATAGTTTTGTTATCGCATAGTTTTAAAATACCATAGTTTTGTTATGTCTCAGTGACTAAATACTTTTTTTTAGCTCCCCTCATTGTCACCATGAGACCTCCAAGACAGGTGCTAAATATTGGACAGGAGGCCACCTTTAATTGCAATACGACAGGATATCCTGTGCATACGATCACTTGGAAGAAGGACCAAAGGCAACTCGTTTCCTCAAACAGAGTCAGGCTACTCTCCAGGGATGTGCTTCTCATAACGTCAGTTAGAAGAGATGACAGAGGGATGTATCAGTGTTTTGTTTACAATGACCTAGATGGCGCTCAAGGAACATCAGAGCTTAAAATTTCAGGTAGGTCTTAAAATTCAAAAGTAAATCCTACTTTTTTGCCATAATATATTATCTCAAGATCTTTTTCATGATAAGGTATAGTAGGATTATAACACCTCTTTAGTATGGCAGTAATGAGACACATGTGTGTAATTAATCATTCTTATAAACATCTCGTATGCATAAACGTTAAGTGATTGCCTGTTTGACACTCATTAGCGAAAGTATTTTAAAAGGAATATACCATACTATTTTCAAATGCAAAGGGCGTTCTAGTGGTGCAGTCGATAAAAATATAGTTCACTCCACTGGTGTAGAGGTCAGGGGTAGCCGACAGAACAAGGGACATGTATTGTAATGAGCACGTTTAATCTGCCGTGTTTGAAAATCCTCTTCTTCTTTGTGGTGAGGAAATTTGGAGAAAGTGGTTACAGCTCAGATGTTGTCCACGTGCATGATTTGGCCATGTTTGGATGAACTTTTCATATACCGGGTGTTCAAATAGAGATTTAAAAAAAAAAGTGATCAATGGCATCAGAAAGATGATAAAAGTAATCAAGAGGATGAAAGCTTGCCATAGAACATGGTAGCAAACCACATCGAGGGTTGAACATAGAGGTCATGCAACAGGTTCTACGTGGCCAATCCAAATTTTGGGGTAAGATATATCGAAGTGATTAAGGTATGAATGTCCACAATGCTTCAAAGCGAAGACCTTTAAAGCGCTTAATTTCGATAGGGCAGTCCTCAACTGATTCCCATCTTTCGTCTCAACTATTATTGCTATTTTCAGTTCCTCAATGCAGTTTATGACCTAGAGTTTTATGGCTAAGTTTCTGTCCTTATGATGATTTCATCACCCTCTGAATTTGCCGTTCAAGCTTTGGAACAATCTGTACAACATTAGAAATAATATTTTTTTAATATTTTATATACTCACGATTCAACATCAGATAACGCCAGAAAAATCAATTACTTTGCTGTAATAATACATTTCGATTAAGCGTATAGCATTTCTCAAAACATAAAAATAGCTCAATGAGGGTATTTGGCGAACATATTTATAAAAGTACAAACCCACTGGCGGTTAAGGAAATGGGCAAAATTGGGAGAATGTTTCTCCCCTACACACAGTTCCCCTATCAGTTAACATGTGAAAACCGGTTTTGCTATGCAGAGAAGACTGCAGGTTAAAATGCGACTTTTTACGTGCAGAACCGTCAGTGGGTTAAAACGCAGGCATTAAAGATGTATAATACCTGTAAATTGTAGGTATTGTAAATCATTTCTTCTATAACTATTTTTAAAAAAACAGGCAAATACTACAGACAAATAAATTATCTCATTATGTTAATACATTCAAAATCAAAATTGTTCAAACATATGACCCAACATATACCTAAGGAAATTTTTTGCTGTTTGTGCTAAAAAGTACAAACATATATAATATGTACAAACGTATTATTAAATTATGTTCAAACACATCTTTGCATACCGAATATATTGTTTCATTAAAAGATATTCATTTTATCAACAGGAAAAAATTTCCAGTCAAAATTTTGGTTCTATCTTATTACTGTTATACTGATAAGAAAGGTGTTGCGAGTAGGGATAAAAATTAAGATAAAATTTGTTCCAACTATTAGGTAACTACCTGTAAAGCGCATGTTGAAATATAATTACGTGTTTATCATTAAATGATCCTAAAGCAGCATGTTTTTCGCCAAATCCACTATAGCACGGTATTAAAATGTTTCCGAGCTACTTTAGTTGGAACTATTATTAAAGTTACAATTCACATTTTGTGTCTAAATCGACATTCACACAATGGGTGTGGCTTTTATGGCCAAGTTACAAATCACGCGATTAGTCCATTTCTTTCTTTTTTATTCATAATTTCAATGATATGAGCATTTCACTCTATCTAATTCAACTATGGATTTAATAATATAAATAATATTAAACATTGCTTTCTTTTTGATAGGCAAATAAAATTAGAGGTATGCTTAAGATTTTGCAGTGATGTAAAATCAAAATAAATCTCTTATTTAGGTTTTCACGAGTACTATATATCATGAAATATAAAAACTTTACCTACCAGGTTTTACTTCAGCTATGGTTATAGGGACTTGTCAATGATATCGATCTGCAATTAAATTTTAAAATTTACTAATTTAACGGTTTGAAATTATAATACTTAATCATAAGTTCAAACAGTTATATAAATAAATTGTTGTATTATTTTACTAAAAATTTACTTAACAATTGAAATTCATACAAAGTTTAGGCCATGAATAGATAATAAAACGAGACCAAGTAAATGTACGTATGTGAGCAAAGACGAAGTTAAATTTTAATAGAAAGAAATATTGTTTTAAAATGAGATTAATGTAATGGAACGCTTGAACTAGTTCCGCAGCTGAAATGTAAAATAATTATAACTAATTTGTTAATTAAATTAATCTTATTTAATTAAATAAGTTAAATTTGTTTTAACTTAATTGGAAGGCAATAAGACAAGCAAAGTGAGGAATTCCCGAGATAATTTTGACCAAAACCAAGAGTAGATTCTGTGAAGAACGAAGAGTAAACAAAGAGTGTTCAATGACTAAATAATATCGTACTAGATAGATAATATCCAACACGCGAATAAAACTCACCATTCCCAATTATATCTCCTAAAAATAAAATCAGTTTGAGAGAAAATGAAAGAGAACAAATTTTTCATAAAGGATGCACTTTCATTTGTGAGCGATCATCCGGTATACATCTGAAATATTTTTTTCTGTCTGTGTAAATTTTCAACTGCAAATGGAATCATCAAGTATGACTGATTTGTATTTTTTTAATTTTTTAGTTACAGGTTGTTTTAAAAGTTTTACCGATTTATAAAATGTCAAGAAATATTCTGAATTCAGTACTTGCTTTTTAAATATTGACTCGTAGTTACATTAAGGTATTATCAGCGACAGTCTTGGTATTCAATGTGAGATCCGAAATCAAAGCAACATCATATATATATATATATATATATATATATATATATATATATATATATATTATATATATATCATTTCATATATTCATTGCTCATTTTATATATATATATATATATATATATATATATATATATATATATATATATATATATATATATATATATATATATATATATATATATATATATATATATATATATATATATATATATATATATATATATATATATATATATATATATATATATAAAGTCTATTTTTTCCCATTGTGAACCACGAGGGTCATAGGGGTTGAAGATCCACAATTTTAGAATGTCATCAGAATTACTGACAGGCTTAATTTATTTCCAAGACTGGCTGGGGCAAGACTGGCAAGATGATTAAGGATCAAACCCTGGTCATTCGCATTTCATGTGTACTAACATACGTGCACATTTATATAAACTAACATACTTACAAATGCAGTTAAATCCGACATAAATATGCACTTTGTATATACGTAGATGATTTCACATATATGAGTTTTCCATAACCCTGTACACGTTTGTAATAATTATTAAATTCTGCATATATCGTTAATAAAAAACAATGAGATTTTTAAAGTGCTTAAATCTAAACACATAATCGTATTAATACACACTTTATTCAAATGAACGTAACTAATATCACACACAATTTTTCACGACGACAATTCTACCTCTTCAAGTTCATATTGCAATATATCATAAATTATGAACATATATGCATTACAAATTACAATAAAAAAATATACCAAAAAAGTATATTTAATAGCGAAACTCAAATATTTAAGGGTTGATTTATCTGGGAATTTATTCGAAAATCGCTTCCGTCACACTGTTCCTTCCAATAAAACGATATTAGGGAAAGCAATCTTTTCAAAATTGATTACCAGAAACAATTGTTCTGTTGTCTAATTGTATTCGATTTCGTTAAATAGTGAAATACATGCGTTGGAAGAAATAAAAATGATTTGTTTTCTTCCTGTCATGTGAAACCATTTGTGCTCATTAGCAATTGATGGGTAAATGCCTTCGGGCAAACGAATTGGTTAACAGTCCAATTATTCTTTTTTATATTGGAATCTGTGATTTCTTCAGCTAAATTATACCGTTGAATTTTATTATTTATTGGAGTGTTTATGTAATTGCATAGTTTATTAAAATAAATTAAAGAAAATAATGAGAAGAATCAAGGTAGTTCTGTTTGTAATTTGAAATTTTTTTTTTGTCCTTTTTAAAATTAAATCGGTATCATAAAATCTAATTTATAACCTCTAATTTGAATGACAAAATGATGAGCTAAAAATAAACAAAAGTAATAATTAACGAAGAAAATTAAATATATATATATATATATATATATATATATATATATATGATACTAGAATCGTTTTTCTGGTGAGGGCCGAGGGCCAAATGAAGGAAAATTTTCAAGAAGAGCATTTTTATTTTCAGATTATTATTACGTTTCTCTTTCAGCATAGTTGCCAAGTTTGAGTAAACCTTTATCATACCTTACAACTAGGTTTAGAGCGCACTTTTTATACAAATTTGCTGCCTGCCCCGTTAACCAAAAGGTTACGGCCGTTTTCATGTATTCGTCATCGAAATGATGTTTGAAATACCGGAAAAGATGAAAATCACTGACAGCAAGGTTTTGGCTGTAGGGACGGGTGGTCCATAACTTCCCAACCAAAAGAGTTGAGAAATAATAGTCCAATAAAACCGGGATCTGAGTTGCGGAAAGAGTCATTGTCATAGAGTAGCGAAATTCACTGCCAGCATGGCAGGGAGTTTTAATACTTCCCAAATCTGCCAGAGAATGAGGCAGACGAAAGATGCATCACTCAATGGAACTCCTACGTGATGAACGATTTGCCAAATTTGAACATTTTAAAGACGCAGAACTGGCCGTACAGTTTACCTGCACAGCTGCAACTCAGCACAGTTGTTCACTGGGAATGGGGAGACACGACACAAGCACTCTTGCGGCTCACGCGTCACCTATTATAGTACGCAACAAAACGCCCCTTACTAAAGTATCTATCCTCGTACATAGGCTGTGTTTTGCTCAAAAAAAATATAAACTATATGGCGTAGGCTGGGATAGCCTGGTTAGTAGGGCACTGGGCCTATGTCAAAGAGCTCGCTGATTCGATCCCCGCCTTCTGAAGACTCCCCGTGTAGTAAATGGTGAAAGATGCACGTTAAATCTGTCGAGTCGCAAAGTCCCCCATGTTCCCATAACAAATCAATATCTCTGAGGGTACTGACCCAGAAGTTTCCTTGTCTTCTGGATTGGTTCAGAATTACAAGGCTACGGAGTTGAAAATTGGTAGTCGTAAATCCAAAATAGGGTCGACTGTTCTATGACGGATATAAAATAAAATGAAACTATATGGTGCGTAAAAAATATATATGGAATAATATGGATTAAAAATAATTTAACATTAGGCAATTAGTTCAAAAATCCCTTACTTCTAAGCTTGTCAGCAAAATATATATGAAAGTTCTAATAATTTTAAGAGCTTTTTTTTACAATTTTTCCCCTACCTTTTTTTTTCCTCCTTCCAATAATGAGTATTTAACCATTGTTTTATAAACGTTCTATTCCTTTCCAAATCCTCATTTTACATGTGCCTGCTTAACTTTAATTCAAAGTACACTGAGGAAAATTGGAATCAAAAGTACCTGAATATGGTAAAATTTACCTAGTTTCTGACTCTTTGGGAAGATAAAAAAACTCGGTAATTTTTACTGCAGCGCTTTGGTAATATTTTCGGTAAAATTAGCAATAAATTATGGTATTATATGAAAAAATTTGGTAAATGTGGAACTTTTGATTTTATTGTGATATCTTAGAGTTTGACTCAAAACCCATTAACACTATTAAATTTACTTTTCAGTTCTGTATTATTTACTAATTGTGTTGTAATAAAAACTATAACTTTGTACACCAGAACTTCCGGGAAACTGATTCCATAGGAATGGAAAAATTACCAATTCAATGGTTAAAATACCTCATATGTTTGTCTAATAGGAATTATGTTTTTCGTTTTTCGCTTTTTTTAATAAAAATTTCTTAACCATACAGTACGATAATTTTACCAGCATTTTGTTTGCTGCATGTAACAAAATAAATAAATAAATTCCACTAAACTAGGAGGGGGCTGAATCTTTCAGTTAATTAAAAAACTAACAACAATTGATGAAATATTTTCGTATAAATCTTTTTATTTTATTATTAGTATTATTTTTGTAAGAGCTGTAGTGGCTCAGGGGATAGAGCTTTTGCCATTCACTGAGGTGATCCAGGTTCGATTCTCAGCGATGGCTGGTCGATACGAATTCCGCACTCGTCCATCACCGACCCATAAAATATGCTTGCTGACATAAAATATCCTCAGTGGTAGGCAGATCATGGGTTAGAAGCTCCTTGTCGTCAGGCCGACCATGTAAGGATTTCGTGGTTTTCCTCTCCATGCAACGAAATTGCGGGATAGTTTCATCAGAAAATCTTCCACGAATGCGAATTTCTCCCAATACTTAACCCCTGAGATCTCTTGTCTTCTGTATTTGGTTCAAAATTAAAAGGCTTCTCAGTTGAATATTAGTAGCCGTAAACTTAAAAATTGTCGGCCCGTGAAAGACGTTTATGAAATGAAATATATTTTAGTTACCCCAATGTAGCGTAAAATAAAGTTGATAAAGGAACGTTTCAGAATCGATTCACTGCTTATTCAGAATACAGCGGAGTTGAAATGTAATATTTTATGAAATTTTAAATTAACTTAAAAGAAGTTTAATGGAATTATAATTCCAAAAAAAGAAAGAAAAAACGTCCCGCTTTACAATGAATTAATTATGCTTTTACTCAAAATTATTTATTAATGATGCTGTAATTAATTATGATTTTACTCAATATTTTAAATTATATCTTTAAGCTGAAAACAAATTATTTAACAAACGTTCTCATTAAATGAATTATTTTCTGAATAACTAAGCCTCTTTCAATACAAATATTACACCAGCCTTCGAGCAGCCAACATATTTGTTCGACTGAGCTAATGCAAGGTTTATATATTTATGCATGAACTTGCCAATTTTAATTTTGGAATAACTATATACCCAAGCTATGTTTCTCACAATTTATAATAAAAATAATGCTATGTTAGTAAATTTAATTTTAAAGACAAATACTTTTTTCAAAGACTCTTTTAGTTCGTTTCGTTATCGTACTTTCAAGAGAGTATTAAAATAATTTAAGCTTCTAAAATTATAAATTTTCCTTCAGAAATATTTGAGAAGCTTTTCGAGTTTCTTAGAAAATTGAGTACTTCTACAGCTTTCTTATTACTTTTATCCTCACGTCTTCGGTTCTTTGAAGAGAAATTTATTATTAAATTTATTTATCAAACATCGCAAGTTGAGCAGTGAAATCGATGACTTGAGCAAAATGGCGATTAAAGCAAAGGTTATAAAACAAATTCAGAACTCGTTTTTTTTTTATAGAAGTAATGGGAAAACACTTGATTGTTGATGAAAATGGTTACTAGTAAATTAATTTATTTTTTAAAGTAATATTAATCTTTAAAAAGAACTACTAAATATTGAGATAAATTCGTGCTATGATTCAATCTACGGTGCAAATTTTTGGGAAAAAAATGAAAATAAAAATGAAAAATTATAAGAACGTAAATTTTAGATGTAATATCATGTTTTTATATTGTTATAACGCGTCGATATATATAAAAACTTACAAATGATTAAAAGTAGTTTTCGGTTTAGCTTTAATTCATCTTTATACAACTAAAGCATGAAAATCTATCACAAATTGAAGGAATTTTTCGTTATAAACTGTTACCCTTTTGTTGAATACTATGTAGAGAAATCCATCTTTATTTCAGCAAATGAGCTGCACTGTTGAAAACATTTAAAGGGCGGAATGCCTAGTTTATAATATATATAAAGAAAACAATTAAGGCCTATACAAAAAATTGGGTATCAGATGGTAGCTAGGCTCCTCGTGAATACCTTTGAGACTCAGTGGCCAGTGGCGTGGTAAGGCAGTGACAACATGAACTCTTTTATGTAGAGGCACCTTATTAATTCAGCATAGCTGATAGCTTAAGGACGTTTTAAAACAATGTAGCTTAGCCCAATACTAGTTTTTTTCTATGCATTTGTTTGGGTATCTATCGTTAGTATAGTCATTTGTCATTCTCTAGACGATGTTTCTAGCCAGAAAGGATAGGTCGGCAGCACAACTGTCTCCTAACCTGTATAATGCAACAGGAACATAAATTTCATGGATAACAGTCACCTAGAGACTTAACGCAGATAGCCTTCAAAATTCAAACTGGATAGTAATTTCAATGATCCTTTGAGAATAAGAATGAATCCTTTCAGAATAATAACTTCTCGTAGTACTGTAATAATTGAAATAATTAGTATTGTAATAATATTAATTAGTATTCCAAGAATAATAAATGTAATAAATGTAACAATGTTGTAAAAAATAATTGCTTTTTGAACAAAAGTTTGTATATATTATTGTACATAGCTTGTTATTTTTTAAAATTACGTAAGCTTCAAAATCAATAGAATGCGTTTAAAATTTCTTAAGTTTTGGTATAAAATAATTGTTTAAAAGAAATCAAAAGATTAGAAATGTTTTTGTGAGGATACATTTCAAAGTGAAGCGAAACGCTTAAATATGAACTACAACGACTATTCATGATATTCTCACTTAACCCTTTGCTTACGGTGCTCCATATTGTACCATCACCTGTGGTCCACATGTTGTACCAGCCGTAAGCAAAAGGTTAAAACCATATAATTGAATTCTTCTTAAAAAAACAACTACAAAATCTAGAGTGTTTAAAAAACAGAGATACATTATTAAGAGTACATTTATTCTTTATTATTAAAAAAACATGAAAAATAGTTGTTATGAGTAAAATATCATTACTTTACACTTAATGTTATTTTTCTCAAAACTATGATTTTTGACATGAAATGTACCTTTTCTCAGAAACTACTCATCCTAATGAAATTAAATTTTACAGACCAATTATCTATAAATAGTTAAACATTTTAATCAAGGAAGCATTGTTTGTATTCATAAACTCCTGCTTTGTGGTTGTAAGTAAAGTGGAATTTTCGAAATTTGCAGGAAAATCCTTTATAAATTTAGATTATATTAGCTTAAAAAATAATGAAAACTCAAAATTACAAAAATTTTGGTTAAATTGTGTAGAAGACTGTATACAATCAATAAAAAGAAAAATAATTAAAAAAATAATTTTTTTTTCCATAAAGGTGCACCAAAATTAGGTGATTTCAGCATTATCGAAATAGAATTTCTGCTAATCGACAAAAAATTATCGAGACAGGAATTAAAAAGGAAAGAGTAAATTTCGACCAAAAAAGATTTTTTTTACACTCCAAAAAAATTTATACTTTTAATGAAATCAATAATCTTTCATTATTTTACTATTACAGTTAGATGGATTTATTTTGATAAAGATATTTATCGGTGGCAAATGTTCTAATACTTTGAAAGCAGTTTAAATTCGATAAGTACCCTTCTAAACGCAAAAAATCTCAAATCTTAAAATTCTAAACACTTTTGTTTAAATTTCTTCTATCCATAGAAAAAATTCACGTTAGAAAATGACTTATTGATTTTTCTATTTTAGAAATTGAATACCCGAAAAAAGACATTTGTGTTATTTTTTTAGCAATTTTTGTTTATATATATATATATATATATATATATATATATATATATATATATATATATATATATATATATATATATGGACATGAACGTTTAGGAGCGTTTTAGATGACATTGATGAATAACCAGAAAGTTTCTATACAACTCAACTCCGCTCTTTTGTGACATAAGAAAAGTCGTTCGTCAATCATTTGTCATCACATGGACGTATTTGGAGCTCTTCAAACTTTTGCTTCTGTTACTTTCGTGAAAATATGTTGAAAATCAGCTAAATCATTCAATAACATTTGGTTTAAACGCAGCTTATCACTAATTCCCATTTTATCCATAATTAACTGCAAACTATGACTTTCATTCAAATACGTCCTTCTTAAGTTTTTGATTTGTACACCAAAAAAGTTTTTTTTAAATTTAAATAAAAAATAAGGTTTTCCAAGAATAAGTAATTTGATTTAAAGACACTATTTTGTATAAATGAATTTTTATAAGCATACCATATAAAAAAGTTTAAAAAAAACAGTCTACTGTAGGCCAGCGAGTATTATGCGCACAAGCTATTTATTTTCAAGACAGGACAACTCGGTAATACTTAACCTGAAGTTAAATAGTGAAGCTAGGCAGTTTAATAGTGAGTGTATTCACCATACACTGTTTATTTTTTTACAATATATTATAAGGAAAAAGTTTTCTACATTAATGTAAACGTTGTCAATAAAGAAATGGGAAGGAACTCTAAGCGTCAATGAGTTAGTGGCAAATTCTTTTTTACCTGATTTCTAATCGCTGAGATGCTTTGACAGGATTTCAAAGCTCTGTTTCCTACAGTTTTAAACCCATTGTTGCTACATGATGGTTGAAAAATAAGGATTTTACAGTAATGTACATTGCGCAAAAAAAATAAATAAATAAACGGACCACCTTGAATAACTTTGATTTAATGATAAGATCATCACACTCTAGGGCTCAATCTTAAAGATTCGAAAGGCAGACATCAAATACATTAATTATTTGGAGAGCAGACGATATACTAAGTTATGAAATCGGACACAAAAACGTACTTTCTCTGAATAAACATTTTTTTCCGACGAATTTGGATTTCTAAACCCTAGGGTTAGCTGCAATCTGGAAAATATGGTCCCAATAGTTTGGTCAGGAGAGTGGTCCAAAGTTAGGAACCCAAAATGTTAATTTTACTTTTTACGTATTTCGCTATATTTCGAGAAATTATACATCGGATAGATCGCGAATTTTAAATAAAACATTCAACTATAAAATTTATTTAGCCAACGATATTCCCATGCAAAAACAACTTCCTGTGAGCATTTACTATTGTTTGTTAGCTTATTTTATAATAGTCGAAATAATATTGAAATGTAAGGTATAATTGTTTTACATAATCTCATAAAATTTATTTTTACTAGGCAAAATATAAATTTTGATCAAAATCGGACGAATAGTTCCAGAGAAAATGAGTTTTAAGAATAAGACTTTTTCAAAATTTAATTTCTCAGAAACTATTTGACCAATTTCGCGCATAATTTTGTAATTTGCCATTTAAAATTACATTCCTTTAAATGATGTGAAAAAGGTATACCTTATAATAAATTTTTTTTGACAATTATTAAGTAAGATAATTTTAAAAAAAATAATCCATACAAATAGTTATATTTTGCATGGAAATATCTTTAAATGTACAAATTTTATAATTGTTTGAAAATTTGTTTTCAATTTTCTAAAAAATTTCTTTCTCTCTCTCTTTCTCTCTCTGTATATATATATATATATATATATATATATATATATATATATATATATATATATATATATATATATATATATATATATATATATATATATATATATTCACGTTTTAGTTTAGACATAGAAAACAAGAAAAAATATATTAAAGGAAATTTTATGATTTTAAAAATCATGAATTCTCGTTGTGAAAAATCAAGTTCTATTTTTATCTTTCAAGTGTTGAAAAAATTTAGTTTTTTTCTGTTGCGTATTTTTCATTCAGTCATATTGGTTAAATTATATTTTTTCAGTCTAAATTTGATAAGTAACTTCATGCGAGGATATATTTTGAAGTTGAACAATTCAACTCTTATTAGCCCAGAACCAATATATTTACAGTAATGCAGGTTTAATCTTTATTATGCATTTGTTTTCTTTCTCATACCATGACAACGATATAATAAAACCAGTGCTCTATTTTTCTGATTGAGAGAATTCACCATAAAAAAAAATATAGCATATGATTAAAGATCATACTGATCATCAGATAGTTCAGAAGTGTAATCTTTCAAATGATGGTAAAAAATATTTCCAAGAAAAATGAACTTAGATTTATGTGCATAATATAAATAATATAAATTTTATTCGAACTCATATGACTTTTTGCCTTAATGATGAAACATGATACAGGTAGATGTATTAATAATATTTCCTATTTACCATTAAAATCATGAGAAAAATATAGAACTTGCTGAAATCAATTTTTCAGTAACTGTTCATCTGATAATTTTCAATATTTGCATTTTGCCATAGAAAATTACATGTTTTAAATAGACGTAAAAAATTGTAGACCTTACGCTTAAAAATTTTTTAGACAATTAATAAAAAAAATAATAAAATTAATAAATATTTAATAAAAAAATTTTTTTTGCATCTTTGAGCAAACGAATTAGATAGTTGTGAATCAAGAATTTGGAATTCGCTTCAAAAATTCCAGTGATATGGTGAAATTCTCAAAAAGTAGAATTAACATTTGTCCAAACTTTGGATTGCTCTTCTTATCAAACTATGGGTAGCATATTTCCGAGATTGCGGTTACCCTCAATATTTCGGGGGTCAGAAATCTGAATCCGTCGGTAAAAAGTTATGTTTATTCAGAGAAAAGTACGTTTGTGTGTCTGATTTCGTAACTTAAAATATTGTGTGTTCTCATTAATTAGTACATTTGAAGTCAACCCCTGGTACCATTAAATTGTGTCCTGGAACGTGAAGATCTGGTCATTAGATCAAAAGTTATTTAGGGTTTCTTTTCTTTCCGGCACATTGTACTCAAAAAATATTTTTCTGATTCTAAACCTGTGTAGTATGTACCATATATGGGGATAGTTAATTATTTAGGCAACGTTTATGCACTCAAATACTATCCTCACTCGCATGTTTTCCGAAATGGGCAATTTTAACGAGAACCCATAATTGTGGATGCGAAAGCTGTTACATTACCTCTGCAGATTCTGTATTCTTATTTTTGCACATATATAACTGATCTTTAATAAAAATCGGTTAGAACAGACCTCAAAACGAATTCAGCACCTATTAACATTTCTCTTTTTAAGCTCTCTCCTTTTCCACTAAAATATATTCTTTTTGGGTCGTTATCTTTGTAACACAAAGGGGAGGAATGGTATTTAAATTTTTTTTAATAAAATAAAATACGAATTTCATCTATATAAATGTTATAAGCAGTGTCTCATAGCCTCAGAACTATCTTTCATTGCTAAACGCGTGTGTTAATTTAAATTTCAGGAAAGGTAAATAAAATTTTCTACTACAATAGGAATGTTTTCTTTATTTAAAACTAAAAAAAATCCGAAACAAACTTATGAAAAACGGGTAACATTGGAATGAAATTTGAAAAATTCTCGTACTTAGATCATCAAAAAAATGGCCCTCTTAGCTCATCAAAATTAACTCTATAGTTGCATTTTTAGTTGCACTGCCCGCATGGAAATTTCTTAATTCCAAGTTAAACAGTTAATAATTACCGATCTAATTGTCAGAAATTCATCGTGGTATATATACATTTTCCTACTCACTATTCTTAGTTCTAGTTTCTAAGTCTTATAATTTTATCACAGCAAAGAAAACTGTTAACTAAATTGAACACCGAAAACAGTGATGGCAACACTCACGATTTTTCGATATAGAGGGATTTAAATTCTGTATTAATGTGAAATAGACTAAAATTCTAATGGATATTGAATCTTCGAATGGTTGAATTAATACATTAATGTGAATTCATTTATTACAGATGTGCCTCCGACCTTGATATCAGCATTTCCAGAACATACAGCCCATTCCGGTGACTCAATTTCCCTCAAGTGTGTTACAACCGGTAATCCTCTGCCCCGCATCACATGGCATCTAGACGACATTGCCATAGATCAAGGTCCCCGTGTGACAGCCGTGGATCGAATGGGTGACCTCGGTCACGTGACTGGTGTGCTGAACATCACGGAAGCTCGAGTCGAAGACAGCGGTGAATATAGGTGTCAAGGCGAAAATGATGTCGGCAGCACCTTTCATGCAGCCCGACTTAACATTTACGGACCGCCTTTCGTCAGAACAATGAGAAACGTAACTGCTGTTTCGGGAGAAGACCTGACGATTCGTTGCCCTTACGGAGGATATCCCATCAAGAGCATCAAATGGTTTAAGAGTAAGTAAATACTTAGGAAGTAAATGAACTTGGAATAGAATTTTAGAGTTTAGCTCTTGCTGTTGTACAAAATTCTTAGGAGAACAGAAAAATTAATATACTTTCGAAAGGAATAGATTGGGCTTAGAATCTGTCATACCTAACGGGGTATTTTTAGCAAAAATAAATAAATAGCAATAAATAAATAAATAATATGTGAATAATGGTTTGATTCGATTTGCGGGAAATAAAACATGCGTTAAATTTTTTAGGGAAATTTAGGCTGTAAACCATTAAAAAACTAACGCAATTACTACTTAAAGTAATCGCCTGCTAAGCATACAAAAGTAAGTTTACCAAATACATATGAATATATTATTTAGGATGAAAATGGCTATATCTTTTTTGAAAGTTATATTACGTATCTGTTGAAATACAGCAAGTAAAATTAAAAAAAATATCAATTAAAGTAAATTCAAAATTTATTACGATAATAACAAATTTTTGCAAAATTTGAATCTCGTTTTTATATTCATTTATCATTCATTTGTTAAAGGTAATTTAACCATTTTCTAATTTAACACAGTTAGATGTGAATTGCACCATCCTACAATTTTGACCCATTCAAATTTTAATCTCTCATAACAAATGTAGTTTTTATACTTATAGGTAAAATCTTCATACATGTTATTTTTTCATTTTTTTATACTTACAAAAAATCCACCGATCAAATCAATCGAATTTTTAAAGTCCTTCATTTCTGCCTAGAGGATATTCTTCCAAAGATAGTCCAACAGGGCATGAATGGAAATATTTAAATTCATATAAATACCAAGATTTTGCAAAATATTTTTTGATGAATATTCATGTACTGTGTATAGTTTGTTCACTCACTTCTAGTTTTCTTTTAACTGTAGAGGAGGACTTATTGAGCCGTCTATATATCCGGGAGCTGTTTTTTTTTTCTCTAAATGGAGTCTGTTAAGGGGATTATTCCTGTAAAGTTAAAAGAAATGTAATTTTACTCCGTATTACAAAATTTTACGATTTTTGTATTATTTATAAAAGTTAATTATCAAACTGACAAGGGAGAACAAAATGTGAGAACCTTGTATAACTTTCGATCTAACTCTTAAACTTTTGATCTAACAATCAAATTTATAGATGTACTGACTTTCAATTTTAATCGATCGAAAAGCTAACATTATAAATGTGTTGCAAAAATATCTGTGCGACGATATTTTAAGTTACAAATTCAGTCGCAAAAACGTATTTACCATGAATAAACTTCTTTTCAATGGATTTTGATTTATGATCGTCTAAAATAAAAGGAAGTGGAGACAAACTAAACAGACAAACCATCTTGGAAAGCTGATTGTACGAAAATTTTATTGCTTTCGAAAATGGGCATCTCGTTAAAGAAAAGCTTTTAATCTATTTTTCTACACAAAATTTTTTTTATTATAGTGTGCATTGCAACACTCTAAACCTTTTATATACGAACATTGTTTAAAAAACATGCTTTGGAACTTTCTATAACTAATGTATATTAGTGATTTTTTGATTGATTACAATTACAATACATTAAAAAATATATTTCTACAGTTATTATATAAATTTATTACAATTTTTACAATTATATATTTAAGTCTTACTTTTTTTAATACATGTTTGTCTCAAAGGAGCGAAGAGAAATATAAACATAATGCAATTTTAGATGAATTTAAAATTAAAAAAACGAAAAGCTGAAAATAAAATATCAAAATGAAATAAAAAAAATTGCTATAAAAATAGTTAAGCTCAAAATTAGATTGACTAATATTATAGTTATAATAAAAATAGTTAATTAAGAAAAGCACAATTAAAGTGCGTTAATTTTTCTTGTAAAAAATAATTGATAAAAATATCAGAATAAAGTTCTGCGCAATCATCTGTGAAAGAAACACTTTAAGAACATTAATAATTGGAAAGTTTGAGTAACAAAACCCATTATAGGAAAAAAAGTTTCTAAAATTCAATAAGGAATTGAGCTAAAATAGTAAAATCTTTATAAATATATATATTAGTAATATTTGTAGGACTTTACATATAAACGCAAACTAGATATAAACCATTTTACTTTTTTTTCTTCTTTCGTAGGTTGACTGTTAATGTTAGAGCCCTCCTAAATGGATAGAAATCCATTTATAGAATTTAAACATCATTAGTAAATTCTTTCATAATAGTAAAATCTACACGTATTACCAGCTTTTTTGGAGGGTGCCCGTTTATAGGTCGAAGCCACATACATACTTACTAAACAAAAAAATTATAAATAAACAAAGAAAATAAAAAAATAAAAAACTTTTTATTACACTGGACTACTAAAATTAAAATAATTTTATAATGGCTACAATTTAAAAGTTTAATAAATAAATTAATTAATTCTTCTTAAAAGGTCATACATTTAAACTAATCTTTACAGTGGCATCAAAAATCGCTAATCATAATTAGTTTCAACCTTAAAAATTGTTTAGTACTAATACTTTGATCAGGGAAAATACATCAGCATTCGATGTTTTTTACATTTTTTAACAAATGAAACCGAAGAAATGAATAAAGCAAATGGATATTAAGTAGATCTATTTTAAATTTATCAGTCTCTTTTAAAAAACACTTTATAATTGGAATTATTTCTGCAAAACTTAAGACTGATTGGTAATATAGAAAAATACCTTATTGGCTAACACTTATAACTTTTTAAGTGTAAAATTAAAATAATTTCTTCTGTTAGGAGAATCAGAGAAATGTGAAATTTGTAGGAAGATTAGGCTTAAAAATTATTTGTTGATTTAAATAAATTTATTTTCTTAGCGAAAAAGACAAATATTGCTAACATTTGTACTAAAACTATTACTCATAGGGATACAATTAATTTGTTGAAAGAGACATTCATAAAATAGGGAAATAAAATATCTGTATTTTTTTAGTTTTATATTTAAGAGTAACATATATATATATATATATATATATATATATATATATATATATATATATATATATATATATATATATATATATATATATATATATATATATATATATATATATATATACACATAATAATAATAATAATAATAATTGTATCTATGTTGGGAAACACTTCCATTTTGTTATTATTTAGGGAATCCTGCAAATATTCAAAGTGAAAAGCTTTAAAAAATCTGCAGAGGAAAATTTTTTTTTTTATTCACTGAAAGATATAAGCTTACAAACAAACAAAAAATCGATCTTCAGGAATTTTTGTTATTTAGAAAACAAAACCTGACGATCGTGAATCTTTTTTGAAAAGAATATTTGACGTGCCTGTTTTTGACACATTATTTATCAAATGTATTACAACTTAAAACATTTTCATGACATTTAAATGATCTTCGTTGCTTTTAATATCATATTTGGAAACAACAGCATATTTTTGTGACGCTGTAAATCCCAAAATGAATTGCGATAATAAACCCTGTTACTATAAAATGTCGAGGCACGATAATATAAGCACAAAAAGAAATGTGTTGAGAAAGAGGAAATATTTTGTCACAGATAAACCGCATTAATTCGCTATTATTGAATAAAAGGATTTTAGATTTACATAAAAGAAGGTTTCTTTGATGAAAATGAATAAAAGAGTTTGTATAATAACTTTATCAGGGATAATTAGTTTAACGGGACATCAAATAAAAATTTTTGAAATAATGAGGAAAATAGGTTTTGTTTACTGTTCTGAATTGTAGGATAAACATTAGAAAGAAATAAAATTCTGACTTCACTTATTTACTGAGTATCTAACCAGTTAGATCACTTAATGAATAAAAATAAGAAAATAGTACTGTAAAAAAGTATAAAAATATTGTAAAATTTACCATGCTACTGGCTATAAGGATATATAAAAAAAGACGGTAATTTTTAGTAAATTGCTTTGGCAAAGACTTTTGGTAAAATTAACAAAATATTTTTTATCACCATGCTGTTTGGTAGTAAATCTTGTAAGCGTTAATGATTTCAACCAAAATGTTAGTAGTTTTAACAGGTATAATTAGAGATGATGCAAAAAGTTTTAGTTTGATGACTCCTACCTTCTTCAATTAACACTTGTTAACTTTGGTTTTTGTCAATTAATTGTTTTCGTTAATTTTACTTCAGTTGAAAGATAACATCTACCAACCTTTAAAACTATAAAAAATATGTATTTGTAAATATATGGAAAATATATGCCTGGAATGGACTAAATTAAACCATTGTCTTTACTGTTACGACTAACTGTTATAACTAAACAACCTAATGTGAAATTCCTAATTAACCTACACCTCAGTTATTAAGGAACAAAACACCATTTGAAGCACACAATAAAAGTATATAAATTCTTTTAATATTCTATCTGGTAAAAAGCATGGACATCAAAATGTTAAAATTATCAAAGAAATGTTAAAATAAGGGACATTTCTGAAGAACTTATTGGAAATTTTAATACAATACAGTGGAACATGATATAAAAACCCTTTATTTGATTAAATAAAATTTTCAGTTTTGTATTTTAATTAAATATGTGGTAATAAGAACCATTATTTTGTAAAATAGGATTTCTAATATATCCGTAATCATAACGAACTAAACAATTTTCAAATCAATGGTTCAAATTCTGGGTATTTTGGTTTTAATATCAAAAATGTTATTATTTTACCAAAAATGTCAATACCATAAAGAACTGTAATTTAACTAGAAATATTTTTCTTCATGTAATAAACTAAGCAAGGATTTCTTATTAAATTAATTACTAGTACACTAAGTGAATTATCAGCTGAAAAGACTAACTAGCACATAATATTACTTACAAGTTCCTTAACTACCTAAACTAAATATATGTATAACTACATATAATTTATTTAAATAACAATGATGTATTTGAATCAATGATGTATTTGAATCAATATGTAATTATCTAATTTCCTAACGTACTATGTATATATCTAGTTTCCATATTAACTAAATAACTAAGAAGATCACTAAATTTATTCACTGTCGCTTTCTCCGCCTATTTTCAGAAAATTGTTGCCATAAAATTATTCAAAGATCGTTTCAAATTCTAGGTCAATAAAAACTGGGTCAAACACATAAGACCAGTGAAATCTAGGTAAATAAGAAAAGATTGTCACTATATTTACTACAGGGATTATAGAAAGAAGTGGTAGATAAAAAAACGATTCCTTATTTTCGGTAACACTTTTAAAAGCCATTATAAATCATGCTTTTACTTAAAAGTGAACTTTTTAACTATAATTAGCTCCTTGTTACTATTGTTAGGTAATTACACTTCAAGGTTCAAAAATTTTCACTAAATAACAGCTATTTTAAAAATACCTCCATATTAACGAATTGTTGAAATAGTTAAAAAAAATAAAAAGCGCTTAAAAGTATTTACATACAAGCGGATATTATTTTTTTATTATTTTAGTTTTTTTGGAAGTAATCAAAAATCTCTCCACCTCTATGTAATAAGTACTATCTTTTCGATTCCGTGAAAAAAATTAAGATCAAATGCAAACTTTTTTAAATCATGACATGATTAATAGCTTAGCACTTCTTTAATGTATTTTTCCTCAAAACTTGTAGAAATGTTTCCATCTTTGCATGTTGAAAGGGAATAGATCAACTTTTGAATGCCTTTGTTTGCGTAGAAAAAAACTTTTTCGATGCGTAGAAAAAAACTTATCTAAATAATGTTTTGCTCCAATTTTTAAAATTCACTATTTCTTATTTCTTATGAGGCTGTTTCACTTTCTGTAATTTCATCTAAAATTCAGTAATTCAATCAAACTATGATACATAACACACAAATTGGAAAAATGTTTAGAGAAGCTGACAATACAATATTTTCTTTATAAGTAATATGCATTTAAAATGTTCTACATTTTAAACATTTTGCTTTTTTTTAACCGTTAAAAATATCCCATAAAAATAAATTTTACCGAGTATTTTTTTGAGGCAATTCTAATATTCATTTTCAAATCTTTCTGAAACATGAAATAACACTTAACAATCAAAAAATTTTACAATAATCTTTGAATGAAATTTTTTTTTGTATTGTTAAAAGTTATTATTGCAATAAATGCAAGTAATAGGATGAAACCATCTAATACTCGTTCAATAGAAAAATGAATCACAAAAAGAGTTCATAGAAAAATTCATTCATGTCTCTCCTTCCCAAAATAACTAGTTTTTATGATTTTTATCCCTCTTTTGCTGTTACCCTTTTCTAATTCAAGAAAAGTTAGTCATATTTAATGAACATTTTTCCCATTTAAATATTAATTTGCGAGTCCTAATATTAATAGTTTAGTTAAATTCCTCAAAAGTTTTACAGGATTCGGCTAAATCATTAGGGAACACACTTAGTAATTAAAAATTGTTCTAAATGTCATATGAGTTCGGCTTCATTTTTCTTTCATAAGGTTCATTTTTGACATTCAAATATTCACACCGTCAAGAGTATAAATAAGATATTCACGAGACACACATAAGGAAAACAACCAATATTGCGGAATCAATAAAGTTTGTATAGTACGTAAAAGAAAAGATTAACAAAGCAAGCGTTCTTGGACACTAGGGATTTTCCGGTTTAAGGGACTCAATCGTAATGGCTCAAAAGGGTAGCCTCAAATATGCTAATTAATAAGTTCAGACGATATTTTAAGTTGCGAAATCAGACACAAAATGGCACTTTCTCTGAATAAACATACCTTTTTTTCGAATTCGGATTTCTGACCCCCAAAATAAATGGGATTGTCGCAATTCTTTGGCCCAATACTTTGGCTAGGAGAGCGATCCAAAGTGATGGCCCTTTAATGTTAATTATACTTTTTGCGTATCTCGCAATATCTCGAAAACTTTCATAAGCAAATTGAAAATTTTTTGCACGCAATTATGAAATTTGTTTATCCAGACTTTTTGTCTATATTAATTAGTTTTTATTATTTTATTTAATAATAGTCGAAAAAATTTTAAATTATAAGGTATACATTCCTTCGCGTTATTTCAAGGAATGTAATTTTAAATGGTAAAATACAAAATTAGAGCAAAGTCTTTCGACAGTGTCTGAGAAATTAAATTTTGAAAACGTCATATTTTTTAAATTAATTTTCTTAGGAACTATTCGGCCGATTTTACTCAAATTTTATAATTCGTCTTGTAAAAATATATTCTTTAAAAAACACATTCTTTATGAAATTCGTTTGCCCCAAGATAATTCCAGACAAAAAAAAAATAACTTTCATTAAATACTTATTATTTTATTAAATGAAGGTTGAATGAAATTTTGAACTGTGCAGTATACAATTTTTTTCATCATTTTAAAGAATATAATTTTACATGGCAAAATATAAAATTTGAGCAAACTCAGTTAAATACTTCCTGAAAAACCGAATTTTAAACACCTGACTTATTGGAAATTCAATTTCTTTCGAACCATTCAACCGATTTTGCTCAAATTTTGTATTTTGTCATGTAAATTTTTTAAAATATTTTTTTTTAAATCGATGCAAAAAATTTTATATCTTACAATTCAATTTTTTCATATTATTATTAAATAAAATAATAACACATAATACATATTTACTAAACGTTGATTTTCGAATAGAATTATCTTTGGCTAAACAAGCTTTGTAATTTTAATTCGCTTAAAAAGTTCTCTTGATATGACGAAATACCCAAAAAGTAAAATTTATATTAGGGGTTTTAAACTTTGGAACACTCTTCTGACCAAACTAAGGTAACCATATTTCTCAGATTGCGGCTAACCCTATATTTTGGGGATTAGAGAAACCTATCCGTCGAAATGAAGCCATGTTTATTCAGAAAAAGTACGTTTTTTTATCTGATTTCGTCGTGATTTTTATCTGTCTGCACTAATTAATTAGCATATTTGAGATCACGCTCTCGAACTATTGAGATTGAGTCCTGGAACGCGAAGATCCGATCGTTGGATCGAAAGTTATTAATGGTGGTCCGTTTTTGAGCGCAGTGAACATATAGTATTAATATTTATATATATTTATTTCAGCATTAAAGAAGGTTTTTTCCATAGCGCCGAAACATAGCATGTCCTATGTGAGTCATTACAAGCTGCTGTTCTACTTTACATAGTAGTAGTATTGGGAAAGCATGTTCTTTGTTTATAGCCTGATAATCGTATTGTAATCTTTCTTAAATGCTTGAAAATATTAAAGTATAAAATTGCAGAATTGTTTTTTATTTTTTTCCTGTAACTCTATATAACATGAGGAATATAGGACAATGCTAGGAGACTATATTTTAAGCAGAGTAATATTATTTGTTTGATGAAATTCCACAATTTATTTTTATTTTATTTTAAAAAAAAGTTAGCCTGTTTTTGTGTTAATGAATGCCACAAATCATACTAGGCTATTGTGTCCTCATTTCGTAATTTGTGATCAACTTCACAATAGTTGTTAATAGATTTTTTTTAAATGTATCAATTTATTTTAATGCATTTTTTATTTTAATGCTTAATGTATCAATTTATGGCCTTCATTAAAATATTATAAAGTTAGTTTTTGTAACTAAAGTTAAATACGAATAAAGGAAGGCAATTCTTAAAAATCGTTAACAAAAAAAAAATATTATTGTAATTGCAGAAATGGGAAGAATAAAAAAATCACGCAGCTTTTTGTTGTTGAATTAAATGCAGTTTTGTATATAAATTAATTTGTTCATCTAAGTCATATCCTTGATTTATTTTTATTTTTTGTTATATATATATTGAAAATATTATTTGCATAATATTTATTGTACAATATTTGTTCATTTTATCTGAATTCGGTGAGCTAATAGCAATTAGCTATTCTTTCAGTTACTAAAACAAAACAATTTATGATACATATCTATTTCAGATGGAGTTCTTCTGCCTTTAAGCCATAGGCAGAAAATAAACCACGGTGGTACTTTGACAATACAAAATGTGCAACGTTCAGCTGATAGAGGAGAGTACAGCTGTACTGTGAAAAATACAGAAGGTCAAATGGCGTCTGGTTCTACATACGTTTCAGTTGTTGGTAATATTTTTTTTAAGTTGTCTGAAACTTATAATACTTTCTTAATTATTCCTATTTAATAAATGATATAATTAATTATTAAATAATGTTAAATTTTACTTAAAAAAAAAGCCAGAAAGCTAAATTGCTATAAAAATATGAGTAATTAAAGCAACTATCCAACAAAACAAATATTTGTAAAAATTTCCATTCTCTTACAATCTTTACTTATATGGTTTTATGAAATATTTAATTTTTGTTTTACTAAGTAAATTTAAATTACAATGAACTAAAGTAAAAATTAATCATATATATTCATGGATTAAGTACATGCTTTTAAAATTATTTGTATATAAATTCCTCCCTGTTACATGAAAAAAGAAAATTTAAAAACTTGTTACATATTCTTAAAAAAAGTAAATCTTCGGGAAACTAGGAGGAAAAAAAGTCTGCAGAAAAAATAATTATTTCAAAAAAATATATCAAAAATGATTGAAATTTCTAAAGAAAAAAACGTAGTCTTCCTTCTAGATCAATATATGTTCTTTCCAGTCTGTGATTATATTTTTTTACTCCCTTGGCAACATTTTTTTGACAAACTATGTCACTCAAGCATGGGAATTTTCTTTTACTTTATTTTTGAAAAATGTAGAACCTCGTTGTAATTTTGTTCAGATAATTTTGAACTCTATAACATGAGGAGGGAAAAAAAAAGTAATACCCAATTTACCTGTTTCCTGAGATGTCGTTTACTTTTTTTTACTGAAGACAGAATTTGTGCTGAGTGGTTTTTAGCCAATGCTTACTTTGCAGTTTTTTTTATTCATTTCTATGATTTTTTGAAGTCACTCTACACTTTTTAATGATTTTTTACACTAGGTTTGTTTTAATTTTTACAAAATTTTACAACTTAAAATATCTTGTTTGCAGTTCTCGATTTTATTACGTTTTCGATTTATCTGAAAAAGCTAATATGCAAGTATTTTTATTTATTACTGCGCAGTAGTGAAGTTTTCTCATCTCTTTTCTAAGTTATTTCTTTTTCTCCATTTTTTTTTAAAATTAGTGTGACGTGTACAATTTTTTTCTAAAGTATCTATAAAAAGTCGGTCTTTGGGGTGTGTTTGACGAATATTGATTAAAAAGAAATATTTTAAGTTTTGCATACTTATCCTCTCTAATAAAATTTAATTATATCAGGATTTTTCCCACCTTTTTCAATCTATAATTTATTTCCATCTGCAATTTTAAAATAGATCCCTTAACTATACATATTCTACACATATTTCGGTAAAAAACAATTTAGTAGATTAGAACAATAAAATAAGTAGATTTGGACTTTTGAAATCCTTCATCAGTACCTTTAGAGTTTACAGATTTAAAGTTGTAATTTTTAGGCTATAGTATAGTTTATTAAAAGTAATTTAATAGTTATGCAGGATTTTCAAAATAATTTTGTAGTTGGAAGGCAAACATCAGTACTTGGTATGCACCTAATTGATAGTAAAAGTGATGGTAGTTACATGCCATTCCTGCTCTTAATTTCATAATGCAAAAATTTTTTTAATCTGGAAATTTTCTAAAATTATTTTATTGGGTTTTGTGAAAAGTATTTCTTCTTTTTCACAGCAGAGAACCAGAGGACCTAATTGTGTTTTTTTTTCACTGTCAATTTCAATGTATATATATATATATATATATATATATGTATATATATATATATATATATATATATATATATATATAGCTTCGACATATTATTTACAGCTGATATAGCAAAGCTTGTTGAGAAATAGTTTGCTTAATTCTACGCAGTAGGGTTTGTTTGGAACCCCTTTAAATATGAAAAATGAAAACAAGCATTTTTTTTTCTTTTTTACTATCTTATTTTATTTTATAACAGTCGTTGAGCAGCCGACTCAATTTTTTTGGTTTACGACTACTGATGTTTAACTCTGTAGCATTGTAATTTTGAGCCCAATCCAGAAGACAATGAAAATCCTGGATCAAGTATAGGGAAAAATTTTGTTTCCTGGAGATCTTTTTGATGGAGCTAAGCCACGCTTGAGTTACTGGGAGAAGAAAACCACGGAAACCTCCAACGGCTAGCCTGACGTCAAAGGAACTACTTTGGATATTTCTACCACTTAGGATATTTTACAACAGACTGTTGTCGGCTCAAACCGGATGCGGAATTCGTATCGATCTGTCAGCCCTGGGATTCTAGCCCAGTTCATCTTCTTGGAAGTCGAATGATCTATTCTCTGACCCACCAGTATCAATTTAACTAGCTATTCTAATATGTGATAATTTTTATGTAGAATTCATATTTATTAATGAGTCATGAATGTACTGAATGTTAAACACTGAGAAAAGATAAATATGGTTAAAACTGCCTTAAGTTAAAATGTACCAAGTTTCCGGCTCAATGAGAGTTCCAAAAGCTCGGTTGTTCTTATCGAAGCTCATTAATAACGATTTTGGAAAAATTTACAAATGAAAATGGCATTATAATACGTGATAAAATTTGGTAAATGTGGTAAAATTCGACAACTTTATCATGATATCTTAGAGCATGCCAAGAAAAACAATTTAATCAGTTAAATTTACTTTTCAGCTTTGTATTTTTTTACTAAATATGTTGTAGTACGGACTATAATTTTGAAAACCTGAATTTCCGTTAAGCATTTATCTCTCCATCCATATGAACGGAAAATTTGTCAAATTAATGGTTTAGGTATCGTATATTCTGGTTTTATTCAGCGAAGTTATATTTTTTTATTGAAATTGTCACTACTGTACTGTAACGAAATTTAACAAAAAATAAACTTTCCTATTATAAAATGCATAATTAAAGTTCTCAAAATAATTGCACACAAGTCCCAATTAAAAAATAGTTATTAGAATTCACAAAAGGATCATGAATCATATTTTAAATCTCTCAATTCACATAAATTTCATTTATTTGCTATAAAGATTTGCTCCTTCTAAAAATTTTGAAACAGAATTCTTAATTTTAGGAAAATCACAAAATAATTATAACCATACCATATCAATTGATTAAAAAAGCTTGTGCGGAAGTGCCAATAAGTTCAAACTCATAAGAAAATAATATCTGTGTATTGCACACCTATTACAAAATAGATAATTATAAAATTTTCTTTAGATCTTATTCTTTAATAAGATCTCTCTATCCCTCATGGCCTTCATACATTTCTATGTCATTTCATTATGAACGATGTTTCTCATGAAAAAAACATTTCTTTCCAGTTCCCCCTGTAATAGATCCTCACTATTTTCGAGAAAGTATCACCGCAGATGAAGAAACGAGAAACAAATTGATGTGCGTTGTTATCCAGGGTGACCCACCCATGAGATTTCATTGGTTAAAAAATGGTCAGACGTTTCTTGCGCATGGTGACACCACGGTGCAAACTTTCGAGGATACGTCGATTGTGACTTTCAAAAAAGTTGTTTCAAGTGACAGAGGGCAGTATACATGCGTTGCCACAAATGTCGCTTCCTCAACCAACAGAACAATGCAACTTATTGTGAATGGTAAGTAAGTCATATAAATGGCTGATGACAATTTAACGATTCGTTCAAGATAGTGTATATGGAAAAATATAATCATAAAATAAATTAAAAATAAAAATAAAATAACATAAATAAAATTTAAAAAAAAAGCATTGCAATTTTCATGTAGGCAAAAATAATTTTATATGTATGGTGCTGGCATCTGGTGGAAAATTTATTAATTTGCATTTTTTTTTTCTTTTTCTCAAAACAATACATGTTAACTGTCTTTCAGGTAGCAAGCAAACTTTATATTTACGATTTCTTTTGATTGACCCTGAAATGCTGAAGTTATTTCTACAAAGTTGAAAACTATAAATATTAGTGGAACCAATATATCTATTTTTTTAACAGATTGAGCAAAAACACGCGCACACCTCGGCGAAAAAATATAATTTCTTTAGCTTTTATTTAAAACCATGTCTTTGAACTCTTTTTTTATATATATACCGTGATGTTCTCAACAGTAACATTTTCAGTGATGAGAATTCATTAATCAGATGGGCAAAACTTATTGTTTGTTAATTATTCTTTAAACCATTTCATGATTTTATTTTTCTAATATAACCGTCGTCAATTTTTTTGCATTCACAACCATTAATTATCAACTCCTTAGCCTTGTAATTTTAAACACAATCCAGAAGACATGGAAACTCCTAAGGGAAGTTTGATCATTTTTTAATGAAAAAATGCAATGCTAAATCATTATTTTTATTGAAAAATTTATTTATTTCTGGAAAATTCATTTATGTAATTTTTGTATTGTGACGAATAAAATTTACAATTATTAAATCAATAAAATTTACATATGACCATTTAAATTAAATCAATTAAATTTTTCAGTTTGATGCTTGATTCGCATCACATTATTCATTCTACTTATTCTTTAAAGTATTTAACTTAAAATATGATCTACTAATATTTCTAAGATGGAGCATTATTGACTGCATATTGGTATTCACATTATTGAGGACAGAAAACTAAACAGAATATTAATTTTTGATATCATAATAGCAATAAAAAAATCAATAAATGTAAAAATTGATTTGTATCACATTACAGATATTTAAAGTAGCCCAAAATTATCTAAAACATTATCATTATATGAAACTAATGTTTGTAACTGATCTATGTTCAAATGTTCATCTTTTTGAAAGTTAAAATAGAAAACAGAGCATCAAGCTTGATATTAACAAATGATTTTTCTGAATTTTTAGTCCTTCTCAAAATATATGGTGTCATTGTTTCATCTGAGACACATAGCGTACCTACTTTGATTCATGGGAAGCTTTTCATCCTTACATTTGGTTTAAATGAAATGTATTTAATGTATGGAGCTTATCAAGTGGAGAAAATTGTTGAAGGGTTTTTTATTTGAGAGCCCATAGAAAGTACTTTTAATTTCAATTTTTCCAAAGCAATAATACTACCGGGACTCTGGGTGGCAGTGTTTTTTACCGTAAAAACTATTTTCACTGTAAAATTTTACAGAACAAACGTCTGATGTACCGTAATTTTCACAGTATTGTTTACTGAATCACGGTAATTAAATAAATATTACTGCATAATTTACATTATAACTTTTACATTAAAATAGATTTTACGGTAAAATGTTTCTATACTAAGGGTGCCAGTATTTTTTACCATAAAAACATTTCTACATTAAACTTTTACAGAACAAAAGTCTGATTCACTATATTATTTACAGTATTATTTACTGAATCGCTGAACTTAAATAAATATCACTGTAAAAATTACCCTTTAAATTTTATGCTGAAAAAAACATTTTGTTGTAAAATATACCTATACTAAGGATGCAAGTAGTTCTAACAGCAGTTTTATCAAGTATTTTTTACAATATGATTTCAAATTAACCCCATTTTAATGCTAAAGGTTGATTAAAACTCCTTTTTAGCATTCTCTTAGAGATGTCTTTAGAGAGCTCTATTCGGAGAGAGCTTTCCTTCTTCTCATAGAGAGGTCTACTCGGAGAGAGCTTTCCTTCTTCTCTTAGAGAGCTCTACTCGGAGAGTGCTGTCCTTCTTCTCTTAGAGAGCTCTACTCGGAGAGAGCTTTCCTTCTTGTTTTAGAGAGCATTCTAGAGAGCTCTATTCGGAAAGAGCTTTCCTTCGTATTTTAGAGAGCTCTTAGCTCCTTAGCAATTCTCTTATTTTCATTTTCTTTTATTTCATTTTCTCTTATTTTCATTTCTCATATCTTCTTATGTAATTTTAAGAATTTTAGATTACATCTAATGCATTTCATAATAATATGTAATTCATGTTAGTATTGTCCTAATTTAAAATATTTTTCAAATTTCGCCTTGTTTCATTTGTTTTATTTTATAATTACAGTTCCTCCGCAATGGACAGTTGAACCAAGAAATGTATCAGTCGTTCTCGGTCAGCGAATATGGATAGATTGCGCAGCTGTCGGATTCCCTACTCCCAGTATTATTTGGAAGAAATTACTTCAAACAGGTAAAAAATGTTTTTTTCTATCAATGCATTTTTTTCCGAGTAATTATATACAACATAAACCAAGATCATATATTGTAATGTATGCTGAAACATATTTTTTGACATCTTATAAAGCATTGAGGCGCATTGAAAAAAAAGTAAGCGATTATTTTTCAAAATATTTTTATTTGCCATTGCACCATTTTTCATATTGTTTTAAATTTACAAATATTCCACTACAATCTTTAAGGAAAAAAAAACTTTTTTAAAAAAAAACGTTGTTTCTAATTTTTAATATAATTGAAAATCTAAAGATTCAACATTCTCTTAAATAATTCATAAAACCTATGCCACAATTTCTTTTTTCCATCGCACTGTATGTTTATTTAAAGCTAACAAACAGTTTTTAAAAAAAACCCTCTTAATAAAAGATTCATTTACTGAATCACATATTTAATGCTATTTACTAATTTACATACCCATTAAAATTTATAACTAGATATATCCACATTAAGTCCTATTTTAAATATACCTTTTAAGTAATAAACGTTATTAACATATGCATAAAAATATATGCTTTCAAATTTGTTTTGCTTTGAATCATATTTTAAGCTGTGTGTTTAAATTTTTTTACATGTTTCAATAGATTTCGTTTTCAAAGGAATTTTAATTTTTAATTTTTTCGTGTTTATAATTTTATACTGCAACTAATTCTGAAGAAGAAAAATATAAACCAGCGTTTTCATAAAGATTGCACTAAAATTCTAAGTACGAGATGCATTTTTTTTAAAAAATTTGTACTTTACTTGGACAAATACAAGCTTAAAAAATATTTGTGACAGCGTTTATCTAAAAGAATGTTATGTCTGAAGTTGAATTTAAAGTAATTGAGTGTTTAAAAATTCAAATATTGCATAACGTTCATATTATTTTGACATTAAATACAATTTTCTAAGCATACTTATTCCATTGCAAATGGAAGGTTTCAACAAAAATTTAGAATTAAGTGTAGTTATGCAGCGAAAAATACAATTTATTTTGAGAAACTGATTGATTTAAAAACAAAAATTATCCTAATGAGTTATCTTGTGTCATCCTAATTAAAAGGTAACTTTTCTTTTGAGTACCTGTTTTACTTCAAACTATTTTTTTAAATTCCACCGCATTGAAACATTTCAAGAGCGCTAATTCTAATTATGCAAATCTAAAATGTGTTTAAATATTTTCTTAATTTCATTTTTCAATTATTATCCGAATTTGCAGAAGGGATGGACTGAAAAAGTGTTTGAAACGGCGAGCGCACTTCTAATTTGAAACTAATTAAATTAGATACACAATCCAAATTAGATACACGAAAGTAATCTCTTCAAGTATGAGATTCAAAACTCTTCGATAGCAGAAAATGATGAAGACATTCTTGTGAACGCTAATACAATTATATGCAGATATATTTATTTAAAAAAAAAAAAAAAACTTTTCGTTTCCCAATAACAGATAGATAATTAAGGTACAAAACGCAAAAGCCGAGACTGTAATCCACTGAACTTTTTAAACTTAATATCACTTTGCAAAATTTAGTAATATTTTCTTCGTTTAAAAACTGGATTAAGCTCAAGTTTTTTTTTTTTTTTTTAAACTTTTCCTTGTAATTTCAATAACGACTTGCTTTTCAAAATATTTAATTTCCAAAACCTTCTTTTCTACATTAGTTCTAATTTCCAATAACAGTTAAAATTTATTTATTTATATTACTTTTTATTTTTTCTGCTTGTTCATGTCGGTATAAAGCAATTACATTAAATGAATGAAAAAAATATTAATGTACTCTTTTATCAATTGATAAATAAAATAAAAGTTTTGCGAAATAAACTATAAAAACCCTTACTTATTTGTAACTTTTTCAATCGATTTAGCGCTGTTTTTTGGTTATTTCTACATTTTACAAAGGATATTTTTCCAGAATCTCAACTCGTTTTTAGTTGTTAAATACATTTTTTAATTAAGGAAAAAGTAGTTTGTATAACATGCGGTAAAGAAGGTTTTAAAACAGTTGTTTTTGTGACTGTAAGAGCTGAATTATGTAAGTTAAATATTGCCTAATGATTGCACTCAAAGAAATACAAGTACATGTTTTCAATCTTTCGTGTTTATTTACATTTCTCTTGCTGCATGATTTTATTCCATGTATCAACAGTTTAATTTCTAAGAGTGTAAAAGAATAGTTTTGAAAAATATCTTTTAACCAGTTAAGCCCGTTTGATGAGTATACATGCCAAACCAAATATTCATTGCTGTGTAGTTTGACGAATAAACTCATAAAGCAAATTAAAAAATTTCCTTTGACTATTAAAACGTAAAATTTCATTTCAATACAATTAAAATATTATATGAAGGTATTGTTTCCCTAATATCCCCAAAGTAACTGATGTGTATTTTATATTGAGAGACGGAGAGGGACTCGTTTCGAGACATTAAATACATATCTATCCGTGATTTGGATTGCCCGGGTTGATTAGCGTAAACAATTTTCATGGTCAATACTAGCTCTTTAATCTACGAGGCAGAATCCTAGACATTCTTAAAATGACTACTAAAGTCCAACAATTTAACTTCAAAATCTATCTTTTCATCTTTTTTGAAGTAAAGCTGAAATTAAAATTATCAAGAAATATAACTAGCGGCAAAACCCTTTTTATAGCTGCGTTTTAGCGGAGTGAAAGAAATGCTGATTGCTTTTAATTATGTTGTTGTCGTTGCTTATCCCCTTGGTCTAGAGCTCTAGACCAAGTCCAGAAGATCATGTCGCATCAGGAAGTCCTAGGCATAATTGCTTTTAATTATAAATTATCCATTATTATTCATGGATATGATATAGTCCTACATCTATGTCCTACAACAGTTAAAAAAGTTTTTGGTATTAAGTGTTTTTTAATATATATAATCGGACCATTTGTCCTCTGTTCGAATTACATACACGTTATTGTTCTATTTGACCCTGTGAAGGCTTTCTAATATTGAATTTTGAGTAATTAACAGCAATGTTTTAAAATGTATGACAAGTTTTTAAATAACTCATTTAATTATTATTAATGTTCTTAAATTATTAATTATATGATTTATCATTGTATGAATCGAAAAGAGGATTGATTTTTGCACAAAAGTTATAAAGCGAATGTTAATTCAGTTCTGCTCTTTTGGAGAGTATCAAATTCATTGATTTACCGTCACATTGTAGAATCACAACTAACTGAAAATACGGCGTGAGTTCTATAATTTATTTCAAAACTTATTACACAAATCCAAAAATTATTAAATAAGGAATTTTTAAAAATATCTCCTTTAAAAAGAAAAATCAGAAGAGAAAAAATATAGATTGTGCTTATCTCGATGAAGATATCTAGCAATAACTTGAGACATTTAAAGAAAATCTGCTCTGAGCTCTGCTTTGTTACAATATGCTAGTTACGTTGCAATATAAGAAACTTTGCTTGAAAAAAAGTTCCTATAGTGTTTATTCATTCCCCTGCAACTTCATATTGGCAAACTTTCTGCTTCACTTTCATAGATAGAGTTTCATTTCGAAAATGTTTATTTTACAACTAAAGAAATGTAAATAAAATAATAAAATAACGACTACAATGATATGAAAATATGGGAGCATATCAATAATGAAATTCAATTTTTAATTAGATCCTCGTGATTTAAATCCTGTTCTATTTACAGATAGCAGTACGGGAGATTTTACCTATGTCCATTCTAACCCAAGAGCACATCGATTTAACAATGGAACGCTTGTGCTATCTGACGTGGAAGAAAATGATGGTGGATCCTATTTATGCCAAGCAAGTAACGGCATAGCAGCTGGATTGAGTAAAATCATCACACTTACTGTCCTAGGTTAGGAATTTTCCATTGTCTGAAGCAATTTAAAATATGATTATTTTTCAACAACTAACTATATGTAGTTTATAAACTACCAAAAAATAAAGTGTTTTTGAGGTTATTTTGCGGTTCACAGTTGTAAGAAATACACCTTAAATAGAAAATGAGATTATGTTTTGCACCAAAATAACCTCATTAATAAACTCAATTTCAACCTCATTTACACCTCACGAAATTAACCTCAGATATAACTCAGAAATAATGTTAGTTTAGATCGGGTGAAATTATTCATACCTCCTAGATATACGTATTTGCTTGAAGTGCAGAAAAAATCATCCGTACACCTCAAAAACAATCTCCCTAAGCTGCTTGCTCTAAAGTAGATTTCAATCAACCTCAAAACAACCTCAAGTGTGAATAAAACGTATATAGTTCATAAACTACCCTTACCAAAATAAGGTATTTTTGAGGTTATTTTGCGGTTCACAGTTTTAAAAAATAAACCTTTTGTCGAAAAAGAGGTTATGTTTTGCACCAAAACTAACCTAAGTAATAAACTCAATTTCAACCTCATTTACACCTCACAAAATTAACCTCAGATATAACTCAGAAATAATGTTAGTTTAGGTCGGCTGAAATTATTCATACCTCATATCTATGTATTTGCTTGAAGTGTAGAAAAAATCATCCATACACCTCAAAAAGCTGGTTGCTCTAGCTGGTTGCTCTAAAGTAGAGTTCCACCAACCTTAAATCAACCTCAAGTGTGAATAAAACAGCTTTACACCTTGGGAGGTGGATGTTTTCACGTTGTTTCTGAAATCAATTTCGAATACACCTCAAATCAACCTTGACACCCCAAAACAACCTCATATAAACCTCAAAAATACCTTGCATTTTTGTAAGGGTAACTATAATTTCAGTTTGCTAGAAAAACTTGATTTTTCAAAAATTTTTCCAGTTCCTCCTACCTTTAAAGAACCATTCCAGACAAAAACTGTTACCGAAGAATCTAACACCACACTTCGATGCATAGCATCAGGCCATGCTCCGATAGTGATCACTTGGCAAAAAGATAAATCTCTCATAGATATCAGTAAACGTGGAAGGTATGTCAATTTTAATTTTTTTACCTTTAGCTATAGTGTATGATTTTGAGCTATAATGTAGCTAGGAGACGTCATCGTCTGTTTGAAACATTTAACAATGCTAACATTAAACACCACCTGTTTGGTTTGTTGTGGTCACCAACTATTTGAATAAATTTCTCTATTCTTTTCAAGTAGCTTCACAAATCGAAATATTATGCTTTTACTTGGGTTTTGTATGAGTCGTGTTACTTTTTTAAAATGAAGATCTAAATGTAGATAACATTATAATTCGCGATTCAAAATTTCAATGTTTGGGGACTCAATTTTAGGTACTTTATTGTTACACAAGCTCATCAAAGGAACAACGTCAAGTTATTAGAATAAAATAAGGCATAATATTCTAGGTTTAAACTGAAATTTTCAGTTGAAATAAAGAGCATTATTAAAACTAAGAAGCTCTAAATTATTACTTAATCTGCGCAAAACTAATAGTTTAAACTTAAACAAAAAATAGCATAGTTTGTTTGTTAATAATAACAGATCACTTTAAATTTTGTCCTTCTTGCACAATTTACAGTTCGATTTGTTAAAGTTTCTTTTTCTCCTACACGAAAAAAGTGATTTTTTTTAGACCACATATAAACTTTTGAAAAGAAAATTTTTAGAATGACAGTGAAGCTCTTTTAAAAAAGAAAAATGAAAATTCGTTTTATTTCCAATCTAATAAAATGCAACTATGAAAATTTCAATGCACAGAATCACTTAGAAAATAATACATTTGAAGCATTTATTGCAAAACAATGATAAGCTACAATTCTTTTGCTTATGAGTTTTCTTATCCAGGGTTAGAAAACAATATAAAAAGTCATGGTGAAAATATTTCAATCATTGTTAAAATATTCAAACATTCATTCCCTAGAAAACAGTAAGACACATCCATATTTAAAAAATTTTATAGAAAACTTAAGACAGCAAAATAAGCAAAAGTATTTAATTGGTAATTTTACTTGAATTATTGACATTTAAAATTCTCCTGGCATTTTTATTTTTAATATTTTGCAATAGTTATTTATCAAACTTGTTTCAAATATTTAAAGTGAATAAATTTGATCTGATAAAATTCTGTTTACTAGTTTTACTGTAACCAACGTAATATCATTCATTGCTTTAATGAATGTAAAACCAAATAACTTAAAGGACAAAGGCACCAAAATATATATCGTTTCAATTAATTGTTTCAAATATATAAAATAAATAAATTTGATCTGATTAAACTTAGTTTATTAGTTTTACGTAACCAACGTAATACCATTCATTGCGTTAATTTAAGTAAAACCAAATAATTTTTCAAGTAACAAAAGCATCAAAATTTTTATTGTGACAATACATGTTTCAGATATATAAAATAAATTTAAAAAATGGAAAAGCATTTAATTGGTAATTTTAGTTGAATTAATGACACTGGCAAAATGCTTCTGGTATTTTTATTTTTTATTTATCATATTTTGACATAGTTATTTATCAAACTTTTTTCAAATATTTAAAGTAAATAAATTTGATCTGATTAATCTAACAGTTACCAATGTAGTATCATTCAATGCATCAATGAATGTAAGAACAAATAACTTTACAAATAACAAAGGAATCAAAAAATATATTGTGGCAATCATCGTCTCTCAAAATTAAATTTACGAATAAGTTTTAAAACTAGCGTTCTTTAATTAATTGTATTTAATATGAGATGCTCACAATTTTGTCGGCTGTTTAAAGCCGGGCTTAAAATAAAATGAAAAATATCCTAGAGTGTATCTCAATCTGTAAATAATAAATTAAATGCGGATCGAGAACATAAAAAAAAATATTTAACTTAAGCTATTACAAAGCATGAAACTAATTCAAAACAACAGTTAATTATTTAATTTTAGAGCATAAAATTCATATTTTCTTAGATTTGCAACATTTTATCAAACGAAAAAAGTAATATAAAAATATTTGTCGGAAAAGGTTGAATCATCCAAAGAACACCCTTGCTTGAAAACAAGTAAGGAACGGATAAGGTCTTTCTAGCAAATAAAAAATTCCATTAATATCATATATTTTCTCAAGTAATCCCAATAATGTTGAGTACAAATGCATTTTCTGTTTTTGAAGATAAATTTAAGCATGATAAAATTAGATAACCTTTAGTTTATCACTAAAATAGGCACCATTGTCACAATATTAGTATCATTAATTAAAAGGGCAATCTTAGGAGGTATTCTTAATTTAATTTCTGTGTAAAATTATGTATAGATATATATATAATTGTAAATATATATATATATATATATATATATATATATATATATATATATATATATATATATATATATATATATATATATATATATATATATATATATATATATATATATATATATATATATATATATATATATATATATATATATATATATATATATATATATATATATATATATATATATATATATATATATATATATATATATATATATATATATATATATATATATATATATATATATATATATATATTGCCATGAAAATAGTTATAAATTGTATTATTAAGATAAATCGAATTTATAAAATTATTTTTGTTGCAGTTGAATGAAAATAACTTTTTGCTCTTTTATTATACGGCCGAATAAACCTGGTGCTTATTTTCCCATGAGAACACCTACACATTTATCCGGAAATAGCAAAATTCATTTTCAGAGAAATTGACTTTTCCACTATAAATTCTAAAAGAAGAAAATAAGATTCACTTCAACAAATAACTAGCCCCAAATAAATTTTCATCATAGTTTTAGAAACTAGTTATACTATCAAATAGAATATGAGAGTAAAGTGTAATATGAAAAAAATAATATTTAATTCTCGCTTATTTGTAAATACTTTTTACATTATGCTTTGCAAGTATATATAAAACGGAATTATTTTCCATTGAATTTTCATTTTTTTAATAATAATAAATATAATAATAATAAAATTTTTACAAAGCTGATTATTACATGCTTTATTAGAAAATGCAGAGTGGTTCATAACCAGCATTCATAATGCGAAGGTGGGTATTTAAGTTCTCTGAAAATTCTGAAGGGGACGCTCGTAGCATCGAAGTAGGTTTATTTTTAGTAAGCGTCCATTCTCACTTGACTATGATACTTAAATTCTAACTTTAATCATCACGTTGTTTCATTGTCAAGGTCAATTGATCAATATAATAATCAATATAAGGTCAAGGTCAATATAATAATAAAATTTTTACAAAGCTGATTATTACATGCTTTATTAGAAAATGCAGAGTGGTTCATAACCATCATTCATAATGCGAAGGTGGGTAATTAAGTTCTCTGAAAATTCTGAAGGGGACGCTCGTAGCATTAAAGTAGGTTTATTTTTAGTAAGCGTCCATTCTCACTTGACTATGATACTTAAATTCTAACTTTAATCATCAGGTTGTTTCATTGTCAAGGTCAATTGATCAATATAATAATCAATATAAGGTCAAGGTCAATATAATAATAAAATTTTTACAAAGCTGATTATTACATGCTTTATTAGAAAATGCAGAGTGGTTCATAACCATCATTCATAATGCGAAGGTGGGTAATTAAGTTCTCTGAAAATTCTGAAGGGGACGCTCGTAGCATCAAAGTAGGTTTATTTTTAGTAAGTGTCCATACTCACTTGACTATGATACTTAAATTCTAACTTTAATCATCACGTTGTTTCATTGTCAAGGTCAATTGATCAATATAATAATCAATATAAGGTCAAGGTCAATATAATAATAAAATTTTTACAAAGCTGATTATTACATGCTTTATTAGAAAATGCAGAGTGGTTCATAACCATCATTCATAATGCGAAGGTGGGTAATTAAGTTCTCTGAAAATTCTGAAGGGGACGCTCGTAGCATTAAAGTAGGTTTATTTTTAGTAAGCGTCCATTCTCACTTGACTATGATACTTAAATTCTAACTTTAATCATCAGGTTGTTTCATTGTCAAGGTCAATTGATCAATATAATAATCAATATAAGGTCAAGGTCAATATAATAATAAAATTTTTACAAATCTGATTATTACATGCTTTATTAGAAAATGCAGAGTGGTTCATAACCATCATTCATAATGCGAAGGTGGGTAATTAAGTTCTCTGAAAATTCTGAAGGGGACGCTCGTAGCATCAAAGTAGGTTTATTTTTAGTAAGCGTCCATACTCACTTGACTATGATACTTAAATTCTAACTTTAATCATCACGTTGTTTCATTGTCAAGGTCAATTGATCAATATAATAATCAATATAAGGTCAAGGTCAATATAATAATAAAATTTTTACAAAGCTGATTATTACATGCTTTATTAGAAAATGCAGAGTGGTTCATAACCATCATTCATAATGCGAAGGTGGGTAATTAAGTTCTCTGAAAATTCTGAAGCGGACGCTCGTAGCATCAAAGTAGGTTTATTTTTAGTAAGCGTCCATTCTCACTTGACTATGATGCTTAAATTCTAACTTTAATCATCACGTTGTTTCATTGTCAAGGTCAATTGACGAAAAAATCTTTGGTTTATTTAGTATTAAGAATTGAGAAAAAAAAAGTATGATTAAAACTACTGAAATAAATTTTAAAAAAATTTCTGGATCAAAGGAAACCCCAAAAATAATAGTAAATTTAACTGATGTGCTTTGGCAGTGATTTTGATAAAATTAATTATAAGGTTGGATTTTATAATCTGTAGTAAATTTCGGTAAATGTGTAAAAATTTTTCAAGTTTCATCGTGAGCATGGTATAAGAACCATTTATGCGGCAAAATTTACTTTCCTGTATTGTATTTTTTACTAAGCGATTGGAAATCAGATTTGAAAATTTCCAGTTTATAAGCAGGTCATAACTGTGTGAATGATAAGTGATTTACTCTTAATCTTATGGTCCTCTACACCTCCTTTCTGAACATGTATGTCAATGTCGATGTTTATGAATCACTGATAACGAAAATACTGCAAGAACTTAGAATGAATTTGTGCAGGTTTATGAACCATAGGCAGCGCAAAACTATGAAAGAATAGGCTCATATATTTGAACGCTTGATAACATTTCGACATTTCCATATACATATTTTTTAATTTATGAATTAAACGAAAAATCGACAGTAAATTCTCTCTTCAGTTTCCTAGGATTATTCCCTTCAAACAGGATCTGAGTTTAAATTTCTAGAGGGAATGAAGTTCATAACAAATTAAATTTTGATTCACTCACGTCATCTATTCTAAACTCTAATTCAGCGGTTCTCAACCTTTCAGTATTCGCGGCCCAGTTTTCAATCATAATTTTCCTCACGCCCCACACTTACCGTAAAATGCATACAACAATAATGCATATTGAGTATTTTGAATTCCGTCTTTAAATTATTTTTAACTGACTGCCGAAACAAAAGTAAAATAAAAGCCAGCAGCAATTGAGATTGTAAAAACTAAGTTTGGAGATAATTTTTCGAAACAATTGCAGTCCATACTTCTTTCAAATGATACTGTTGCTATGAGAATTGGTGATATAGCTGAAGATGTATAGTGTCAGCATTTCTCGAAGTAGCTTGACAAATTGTTTTCAATACAGCTTGATAACAGGCAGTAGATACAGCAACATATATTAATAATGTTGCTCATTTAATTGCCTAAGTTCTATTTTGTGTTAATATGTCAGTAGTAGAACAACTCAAAACAACAGCGCTCGCATTATTTGCTATTTTAAATGATTTCATGAATAAGGCAAACATAGAATGCAAAAATTGCGTCGGAATATGAACCGGTGGTGCTCGTTCACTGTCCTGAAGATTCCAAAGTATACTAGCACTTGTAAAACAAAAATGACCTCAATGTGTCTGGACACATTGCATGATCCACAGAGATGCTTTGGCTTCGAAATAAATGAGTCCTGGTTTAAATATTGTGTTAACTGCGGTTGTAACTGTAGTAAATTATTTAAGAATGAGACCCCTGAGACCGAGGAACTTTTCCGCATTTTGTAAAGACATGGGTTCAGTACATTCAGTTTTACTATTTAATTGCGAGGCAAGATGATTATCACGTTAGAAATTTTTGCAACGTGTAATGAATTAGGAGAAGAAATGGCCATTTTCCTAGAAGACAACCGACCGGAAGCCGAGATTTTTCGCTATTGTTTATTTGTGATGAAATAGAGCTACTTGGTCGTCATATTCGAGAAACTAAATAACTCGAATCTTCAACTGGAACTCCAAGGAACAAATACACATATGTTGTATACGAGTGATAAAGTTAATGCTTTTTGTATAAAATTGGAATTATGAGGCAGAAATTTAAAGCAAAAAAAAACCTAACAATGTTTGCAAATGTGGATGATTGTACGAAAACTTATAAGGCTAAAGACGAACATATAAAAGCTGTTTTTGTAACCAATGAAAATCATTTAGCCATGTTGGCAAAGAATTTTAAAAAGTATTTTTTGCTGACGACCAGCTGATAGCAAGTTACGAGTGGGTTAGAGATTCATTTCATAAGACTCCCGAAGGACTCTCAATTGATGAGGAAGAAAAATTCATAGATTTCACGACAACTGGCGAAACCATAAGACAATTTAGTAATATATCTCTGTTTGAATTCTGGGCAGAAGTTAAGGATGATTTTTCTGCACTAAAAACAAGGGCATCTCGTATTCTATTACCATTTTCAACATCCTAGATTTTCTGCTGAAAATTCTTTGAAGACAAAATATAGATCTTGGCTAAATATAGAAACAGAACTGAGAGTGGCTATTTCTAATATTAAACCTTACCTCGAAAAGTTTTGCTCTGCAAGACTCGCTTAAGGAAGTCACTAATAATTATTAAATTTGTTTTTAATTTAGTATGCTTTGATTAAGTAAGGTGGGTGAGCCTAAGGTGGCCAGTGCTCCTAACGTAGCCCTACCCCCAAAAATAGAATTATTTTTATTTTGAATCACAAGATGGCCCTGCTGCATTGTAAATCTTGTATCTGATGTGCACGTGGCTGAATTGGAAGCCTCCTTCAATAGCCTCCATTGTATGAAACGATTTAATTTTTTGCAGTTGTCATTCTAATTTCCGGATAAGAAGATATTGTAATTTATATGCGTTTAAGTTCTTAGAACTTTGAGTTATGATATGTTTTCTGAAAGTTTATTTCTTTTTCTTTAACCACATTACTTTAATTTGAACTAATCTATCAGATTAATAGTCTTAAGTCGTGTAAATGGTGACCATATGCATGTTTCCAAGGTGGCCCGATACCTGTGCCACTTTGGAGACACGTGGGCCACATTCGGAAGCAAACGTAAAATCTATAAAAGAATTAATTATAAATCAGAGCGAAGTACATTATTTCTCAAAAAGGAATGATTTAATTGAATACCAAGTGACTTATTTCATTTTAACCAAAGTGGAACTTAGGTATTTTTTTAAATTTTTATAATATTTTGTCGTTTTCTGCACTTTAGTAGAGTTTGCGATATTTTGTTTCAAATTTTTTTATTTTGTTTACCTTAAAGTAATTTTTCAGGTATTTTTCAGTATTTTCATGGTAGTTATAAGCATTTTTGTGGCAAATTCTGGTATTTTCTTGCGAATTTGGGTATTTTTTGCACTAGTTATGGGTTAGTTAACTCTAGTATGTTTCTTTAAATCTTAATTCGTTAGTTATGGTTAGTTAACCCTTTCGAACGAACTAACTCAGTATATCTTGTTTTATTCTAATGAGTTAACTCAAAAGAATCGCTAGTGACGTCACACAGGAACTATCAATGTAAATGATAGATAAATTAAATATGCACTCTAAAAACAAATACCTTTTTTAAAGTCGAAAAACTTGGCCCTACTAGCGAGGCACTTAAGGTGCCTTTTTAAAAGACGTTTGCCAGTCCAAGTGTCCTTTCTAAAGACAATTTGAGTAAGTGAAAAAGTGTTTTCAATTTATGGCCTACCTTTGGAACCTGTGGGAAACCATAGGCGCAGAAGCTACAATTTCGAAGTTATACTATAAAATAAATGGAATTTTATTTTACAATTAAAAGTATACGTGATATGTGTTAGAGGTAAGAGTAAGATGCTACAACGAAAATTTCAGCCACACAGACTTAACCAGAAAATTAGGAAAAATCCTCAAATCAAAGCCACCTTTGATTCCCCACCTAAGTTTTGATTTAATATGATTTTTTACTTTAAAAAGTTGTTAAATAAGTCGAAATGTATTTTGTTTTCTATAAGTATATGCGCTTTAATTTCATCCACTTAATAAATTTTTTTTAAATAATATTTTATCTTGAACATTCTCGCGCCACCCCTCTTGTGTACTCGCGCCCCCCTAGGGGGGCTCGCCCCACAGGTTGAGAATCACTGCTCTAATTCATTCCAAAAACAATGTAGGTAATGAATTGAAAGCAAGCAAAATTTTATTTATTACCTGATTTTAATTTTCAATGGTTTCAAAAATATACTGATGGAAATGATAGTCCACTTTTCAAGCGTTCAAGATTAATCCCCTCTTTTCAAGACTTGCCAGACGTGAATGATTTGAAATATAAAGCTGTAAACGAAAAATGGGAAAATAAATTAGAGAAACACATCTATTAAATACCGCAGTAGCCGACAGTGAATGAAAACATATTTTTCTAGTTTTGTTTTTAATCTTTAGTTCTGTTTTGTTTTTAATCTTTATTCGTTTGCAACTTTACGTTTTATGTTTCAAATAACTTTTGTTTTCTCTCATTCACGCCAGGCAAGTCTTGAGAACGGGCGCCTACTTTTGAATGCTTGAAAACGTGCCGACTTTAATTTCTATCTGCATATTTTAGAAGTCATTGAAGTTTTTCAATTAATTAATATCATACAGCTTTAATTTCTTTGGACAATTTGTTTAGAATGCAATGTGGCCCATTAAGTGCCAAGTCTCCCATTTTTGAACGTTTAATTAAAAATTTATTTTCTTCACAAGTAATTAAGAAAATTACTAGTGAAGCACATATTTATTTTTTTCATTGGATTGGATTTTGAAAATACCTATTCGTGTTAGATTTAGTTTAAAATTGCTTAGACCTACTATTACCTGCTTAGACCTAGTAAAACCTACTATTTTTACTTAAATTGAAAAAAATTCAGTAAAAAAATTATTTACTGAAATGATAGAGTTTTAAAAATATATTGCATATGAAAAACAATAATTCTGTTTTACATCATGGAAAACAAGAAAACAAGAATATATTTTAAATGGGTTGAACAGTTTGTTTAAAATGTTTCCAAAATGCGAAACAGTAGAATAAGCTTATTCTGACAAGTAGAAGAAAAATTCTAATCATTTTCATGTTAATAAAAGTGCTTCTGTTGATGTCTGTTGTCCTCTTATTATGGAGTGCATCTCTTTTGTGGTTGAAGATCCAGTTGCAGGTGTTATATAGACATTGTTTGCCTTCTCCCCACATTCCACTTTTATCTGTAGAATGTTCTAAACGATGTTGTGAAAAATTCTAACCAAATCTCTTAGTGAGTAAGGCTCCATCTCAGTAAAGAAACCATATTACTTTTATTTTAAAACAAAAATATCGCTTAGGCTGTACCAGAATGATTGGATAATATGGAAACTTTAGATTCGAATGGGTTGTCAGCCGATGAGTGCACCATTACTTGTTTGTCACCAGATCCTAGTAAGATAGCCTACGAAGAAGATTTTAATGAAGATTATTTTAATCAAATAGTTCCGCTCGATATCTGAGGAGAAATAGAACTAAGTTTAAAACGAAGTGAAATTAATATTTCCAAGACGAAAGTTATATTTTAAACTGCCTTAATTTTTCAAATGATGAAGATTATTTGCTTGGAGATAAACAAACAAAAATGAAAAAAAAAACGATTCAAATAAAACTATAGGACAAAAACACGAAAAAAAACTTAAAAAGGATTGTATAATTTTGTAAAAGCTGATGAATTATGTCCAATGTACTACAAAAAGTTACCGTTTTAGAATAAATACATAGTGAATTTGTAGATAAAACAACTTACGAGTTCGTCAAAATGTATCTTGTTTCTGATATCATGGATATTATCAATCCAGAAATTTTAAGTTGTGCAACTCAAAATCATAACAAAACATTCTCATTTTAAGAAAAGTCTTTAAAAGTGTTCATAGGAATTTTATTATTCTGTGGCTTCCACTCTTTACTTCAAGAACACTTTACATTGAAGCAATTCAGAGCATTTAAATCTACCGTCCATTCAAAATTCCATTTGTAGGCTGAAATTTAGAAATATAAGAAAATATCTCCATTTCTGTGATAATAATTTAATTAATACTTCTGACAATCTAGAAAAAGTGAGATGTTTTACGGAAATGTTTTGTCCGAAATTACAGCAGATTGGCATATTTTCTGAATCTTTAGCATTGATTCAAAAATAAGGCCTTATATAAGCAGGAATTCCGCCAAATGCAGGGAAAGCCCATAATATTCAGGTATAAATAGTGGGCTCTTGCTTCTTCACGAGGTTATTCTATTAATTTAGAAGTTTATCTGGGAACGGAGTCAACAGCAGACGACAAACTTCTCATGAAACAAGTGTTGTCTTGGATTTGATAGAATGTGTAGAGAACTGAAGAAAGCATAAAGTGTATGTTAACGATTTTTAAACCGCTCTATTATTGCTTTAGGAAATGCGGAAAAGGAGTTTTGTCTAACATTTAGTGAAAACGGAAAGATGGACATCTGACAGCCTCGTGACAAAGGACATTAGTGTTGTAGAATGAAATGCAATAAAATTGTCAGCTTATCTTCAAATTTTGGAGCTATGGTACAAACAAAACGTTGGTACCAAGAAACTAAAAAGAAAATCGACTCTCCTCTGCCAGAAGTAGTTGCTTCCTGTAACAAAAACATGGGAGTTGTTGATTTTCTTAATCGAGTTTTAAGTTTTTATAGATCTAAACTAAAGTGTAAAACAATGATGGTGGTCATTTCTTGCTAAAATTTTAAGCATGGCTGTAATAAACTAAAGTGTAAAACAATGATGGTGGTCATTTCTTGCTAAAATTTTAAGCATGGCTGTAATAAACTAAAGTGTAAAACAATGATGGTGGTCATTTCTTGCTAAAATTTTAAGCATGGCTGTAATATCATCCTGGAGAGTTCATTGCGAGATAAATGGCAAAATATCGCAGTTTTTCGAGATATTGTGATATGTTTGCTCAAATCAGAAAAATTGCTCAATTCCTTAGAAATACTTCCCATGAATTAATAAATTCAAATATACTTGTCGATAGTATGAATCACTTAAAAAACCCAAGTAGGTAAACAGTCAAGAATTAAACTTCGCAAAAAAACACTTACATGTGATTTGAAGAGTAAAACAATTTTCTATTAAAAATGTTCGATTTATTTTCATTCATAAAAGTTAATAAGAAAAAGTGAAATAAAATAGGTAAGGTAGTTCATGATTTATTCATTTTATGGTTTAAATATATTCAAAATTCATTTTAAATATAATTATTTACTCTATTTTGTGATAAAAATAATTTCGGAGATTTCTAACTTGATAAATTAATATTATTGAAGTAGATTGCAATAATTTGTCATATATAGCCCCATAAGGCACCTAGTCTCATATAAGACTCTAAGTATCATATCTAAGACCATATATCTTTTAAATAAAGAAGATTTCTTTTAAAAATTTAAATTACATTGAAACTCGAATTGCTCAAAAAATTGAATTTATTCGGTGTGGTTTATATAGCGGTGTTTAACGTGTACATTTATTTGAATTTTTCCTCTGGCACAATCTTTGTATAAGTTATTATTCTATTTTACTTTAAATAGTATATCTCTTAACGACTTAAAATACTAAACTATCTTTTTATGAAAAGATATGCTGGAGTTGTAGCTTTCAATTAAAACTCTGTTTCAAGTGATTCAGTTCTTTTGAATAAATTAAACAAAAGAGAAAAGTTTGTGGATCGTAATAATTTTTAGGGTTTCGAAAGTGAAAAAGAAAATCCTGTTTTTTTATTCAATGCTTTATGTATATCTTCCCATTGCGAGAAAGAAATTAATTTGGTCTGCGGCAATGAAATATGCTTAAATATCACATTTAATAAATAAATAAAACACAAAAAGATGCAAATTAATATTTCATGTTCTTTAAATAGCGATAAAAAATTTAAAAAATAAGAATTACTTTTTTCCTGGAGTTTGTGAGCGTAAAACTTTAATTGAAGAATCGCAAAAATATGCAAAATAATGATAACAACTTGTTAAAGCAATAATTAATATTTTTTTTCATTGCAAATTCGTTAATTTGAAATTTGATCAATGAAAACAAATAACTCCTACTTCAAAAAAGAAAACTTTTAAATATTCATACTATTCAAATTAAACTACAGGTTTTTTTTTCATGAGTATCGTACTTCTGTGGATTTTTTATTTATTCATTTACTTATTACATTTTGAATAGTTTCTTTCATTTTGGTACGTTTTTAGATCGTAGGAAATAACATTTTTAGTCAAAACGAGTTATTAACTTTTTATTTTATACTTTAAATTTAAACATGTGTTCTAAATACACTTTAATTAAAAAGCATTTTTGAAATTTTTTTTTCTATTCACATGATTAGTTTTTCTTTTCAGCAACTTGAGTTTTTCTCCAATTAACGAAAAAGTATAATCTCTCATTTAATATGTTTAAAATTCTTCCAATTAATATTTTATATCAGAAAAAAAAGTTCGTCAGTATCGTTCCAACGAATCTACTAATTGGATACTAACCTATCTACAGCGTTTTCCTACATAAATATTTAAAATTTAATTTCGATCACAGAACAAAAATTTGCTCAGAGGCTTATCAGCCATTATCCTTGCATGTTGAATGAATTAACCATCTTTGACCTTCCACTGACCGTTTTACCGTTAAGAATTAGATTATCGTGAGTTCTTTAAACATTTTGAAGAGGTATTTATAAAAAATAAAAAAATAAAAATTCCATTAATTAAAAAGTACATATGTTCACAAGCTCTTACAAAGACTCATTTAAAAATTGTTAACGAAAAAATTAGTTTGTACCATTGAAGTTGAAATTTCAATAGTAGTTATGTTTGAGTAAAATTCGCAGTGAACGATTCATTTGATTCTAATAGTGAATGAATAAGTTGATTGAATGCATTCTTTATTGCTACACAATATGTCATAAAATTTTTAAAAGTTGAATTGGTAAGTCTTAACCACCAGAAATTAAAAATTACCAACAAATAAATAGGTAAGGTGAAGTGAAATTAGTATTTCACATTTGTATGTAGTGGATACAATAGGTATGGTACAATGGAATTGTTATTCCATAAGTGTATGTAGTGAACACAAAATGAAATTTTAATACTCGATAAATAAGAGAAATTTAAAAAATAAAATTTCTTGTTATTATCAATATTAATTGTTATCAATATTTAATAATGACAAGGGACTTAAATTTTGTTTATTGAAAAACTACTCTTGGATTTCAGCAATAAGTGGTTACTTAGATTTTAATTGTGAATAAGCAAGAGGAATGAATATGTTAAGGATTTCCTCTTTATAAAACCGGGGAGAGAATACATATCAACAAGTTCGCTAATTTTAAATATTAATGAGAATAATGAATAATGAGAATAATGAATAATGAGAATAATGAATAATGAGAATTAATGAATCATTTGGGTCGTCATGTTGGTTGATAAATTCAAAAAACAGATGGAAAAAAACCAATGAAGAGAGGGCTTCGTCAACACCTCAGGAAAGAAGGCTTAACATATGATTAGCGCAGTAGCTATGACGTCATGAACTGTGGGCCATGAAAACCGTCTGCCTTTTCTGCTGTCGTCTTAAAGAGTATAGGCTGAAGCCGAATCGTTATTTAATACAATGCAATTTATAAAACTATAACTAACGAAGTATAACTGTTTGATGAAACAAATTGAAAGTGGTGAGAAAATGCATCTATCATACTATTCTGATTTTATAAAAGTATAACTTTAATATAGAAAGAAATTGATTTTGTAAATTCCTTATCTTTCATTTAGTTAACACACAAAGTTCCTCATTTAAAAAATCTTGATGTGTTTATAGGGCTGTTTGAGTTGAATAAATAAGATGTTATGCTTCGTTTCGATTGCAAGAATTATGTACTCTGCAAATAAAAAAAAATCCTCGTGAATTTTTTAAATGTTACGTATTAAAATGCATGAATCATTTAAAACCTCTGGTGAAAAATCTGCACGCATAAGTAAATAAATATCTTGCACGATATAAAAAAAAATAAAACGAATAAAGAATTCTTAATTTTAAAAAAAGTGGTGCATGTATGTAACTACATTTATATTTAAAAATAAATAAATTAATGATTTATAATTAATCATAATCTCAAATGTTTTTAAAAAAAATAGCAAAACATTAAAAAAAAATTCTTATTTCATAATATATCCCTGTTTTCATATACAGATAGACGTCTCATTAAAATTTAAAACAAAAATCTCTAAATTGTTGTTTGGGAAAAATTATGCAGCACAATTAAGATAGTTACATTTTTTTTCCAAATGTTCTGACAGTATCAAATTCTATTCTTTCATAAGATAAAAAAATTCTACGACAAAAAACAGATCAGATATGTAAAATTATAGTAATGAAAAAATATATAAACAAAAGGTATTTTCTTATTAAAATATTATTTCCCATTTGTTTCAATCATATAATACAATAAAAAGATATAAATTCTATTTTTTATGCATCTATGCACTAAGCGTATTAAAATTTTATTTATTACAAATTTTTAAAATATTGATTTTTTCACGCTTAAAATTTTATTTTTGTACGAATAATTTAGCAATGAATTTGTGTAGTAATGGAACAAAATGAAATGAGAATGTTTGCTATCTGACAAGAGAGTTTTAACATTTAAGTTAGGGGGACTCTTTTATTTCAGTTTTTTTAAGTTAGTTCATTGTTAGTTTTAGAGTAAATAATTTAAGCTTTACATTGTTCTAGAAATACTCAAATTGAAAACATGCTTAAAGCGGCTTCTTTCTTTTTGGTGGCTTTTTCAATTAAAAGTGTAAAGACAGATATTGAATCTGTGTTTTAAAATATAGATTAAATTGTAAATAAAGCATTTCGTGTCAACTGTCCTCTCTTCTTCATTCATAATTTATTTAAAATTATCCTTTAAGCTACAAGTAATTATTTTTAGATTTCTTATCAAATTTATAGACATTAATTCGAAAATATATGACGTACGCGTGTTAAATTAATTTGCGGTCAAATAATGTTCAAAAAGAGTATTCATTTTGTTGCCGTTAAATTAATAAACATGAAATGTTACAAAATCTTGCAGAATCTATAGAAAAAAAATAGTATAAAATATGTCTCCGGTTTTTCTTCCTAAAGATTTTTTTTTCATTTGTTTTAAAAAACTTGTTTTATATATGTACTTCAAGCTTGGTATTAAATAAAATCGTTGAAATATGTTTGGGAATAGTGTAAAGCACTAACTGTCTATTTCATATGTCGTTTTATCAGAGTACATTTCTCTTCTATATATATATATATATATATATAATATTGAATAATAAGAAAGAAGAAACATTGGTCCAGAACAGAGCACTATAAAATAAAATATAATTGCTCTTCTATGGTACGCTTTCTGAGAAATGGCAGTCGAAGGAGGCAGTCTAACCAATGTGACCTTTGTGATGTAACAAATTGTAGCTCAATACACAAAGTGGTTATATATATATATATATATATATATATATATATATATATATATATATATATATATATATATATATATATATATATATATATATATATATATATATATATATATATATATATATATATATATATATATATATATATATATATATATATATATATATATATATATATATACCAGAACTTTCTTTACAATTCACTTGTACATTACCCAAGTAATTTCCCGTGTACATCATGCATTATTACCCTGCAATGCCCCTCTTAGGAACAAAAGAAACATATAAAGTAGGGAATGCTTGGCGAATGTAAGTATAGAAATGTTTGTTAACTGTTGTTAACAGTTGTAAAAAAAGGCAGTATCACTTTTTCAATAAGTGTTACAGTATGTAATATTTTTAATTACAGATTTTCTATTCGAGACATTGCTGACTCTCGACAGACCATGTCTGAACTTCAGATATTGAAAACTCACAGAAATGATTCAGGGTCATACAGCTGTTCTGCTGTCAGTGACATTGGCTCCGATGAAGCGACCATCCAATACATAGTTCAGGGTAAGTCATGTGAGAGCCAGTTAAATTTAATCAGCAATAATTGAAAAACTTATTTTTAAATTAGTTAGATGCAAATATTCTGCAAATATTCTGTATATATATATATATATATATATATATATATATATATATATATATATATATATATATATATATAGCTTCGACATAGTTGCGCATTAATTGTAATATTTAAGGTAAATTTTAGGCATCGTATTGTTATGTCTCATATGTATGACATATTTACTCTCGCATGATGGAGAAACAATTACAAAACATTGTTTAGCAGTATATATAGTACAAAGTGGAAAAGTTTGGCTGAGCAAAAGATAGCGAACCAGTACTACGTCAACATATATGTTAATTGGAAACATTCAACATAAAATTTAACGATAGAAAGCTTAGTCTCAGTATATTTATCATTTAGTCTATTATTGTTCGATGTTCGTTCAGTTTCTTTCTTCAATATATCATGATATCCATTTAATATAGTGCATTGCATTTTTTTAAATACTAGCACTTAAAATCATCTGAAGTACTCGTGCAATATTTATGAGGCATTTCATAAAGGTTTAACAGCTGAATTTTAAATAGCAGTCTTTAATGTACGTATTAAAAAAGTTATATTAAAATTCGTTTATAATGTCATTTGCGCTATAAAATTTTTTTATTGTTGGAAAGCTAGTGTCTTGTTTTAGAACAATATAACATTTAACAATACATTAAAATTCTATAAGACATTGCATGTTGACTCAGGTCATCATGCAATTATTTTATAGGAAATTGAAAAAAAATAAAATCAGTAGAATATTGGAAGAGAAATAATGAAACATATGCTAATGAAAATATATCATAGGAATTATATAAGTAGAATGAGTAGAAAATACGCATATTTTTCTAAATACACATATTTTAACACATTTCACATTTTAAAACTAAATAGTACAGAAAGTATATGAAAAAATGTCACCTTATCTACCAGGACGAAATAAGACAAATCTTAAATTGAAGTTTTATTTCTCGGGCACTATTTGAACTTAGATAATCGTCTGAACTAATTTATTGACGTAGTTAAAGCCAATCTTTCAGATTTCAGATTCGATTTCAGATTACATCGCTAAAGGGGAAAATCCTACGATAAAATCAAGAGGTTTTTAAGGTAATTTTTTTCTCACCATGTAGTACGCCATTTTGACCCGACATTTCTCGTTTTGTAATGCAGTAATGTTCCCTTTATAGAGATAATTTCTTTTTGAAAACTATTTTAAAGAGATAAACAATTGTCAGGAATCTCCTTATTACAAAATATTTGATACTCTGTAATTTTCTCAATTGTTTTTTCTTGTTTTTTTAAAGAATTATATAATATATACTATCCACAAAATTTTGTATTTCTAACAATGTATCTCTTGCTTCAAAAGGTCGGCCTGATTCTCCTAACAATATCACAATACTAAACATCACCAGCAGATCTGTAACCCTTCAGTGGGAGGTAACTCATAACGGTAACAGTCATATTACCGGAAGTATTGTTCAGTATCAGCAAATTTCTGGTAAGTATATGTTTCTCTTAACTCATTTCAAATTACAATTCATGATTTAAAAATACACATAAAGCCTTCAAAACTCTCATTTTAAAAAATTTTAATATGGAGAAGGTGCATAATTTTAACTAATTCCATCAAAAATGTGTTAAATTCGAAAATAAGTTATATATTAATAAGTTATACATAAAAATAATAATAATTAAAAAAGTTCGAAAGGAAGTTTTATTAATAAATTACGAATTGCTGCATGCATCTTTTTTGTCATGGATATACTTTTTACACAGTTTATACTTTTTACACTGAAGTTTTTAGAATTATATATCTATAATACGTTCCTTTCGACAAAATATGTATGCAGTGAAAAAAATATTCATTTTCTCACTTTTGTTAATGGTTAATATATATTAACCAATAGTTAATATATATTAACCAATAGTTAATATAATACTAATAGTTAATATAGTTTAGAAATAAAGTATATAAATAGCATATATTTAACAATTATTAACAGTGATAACATGTTTTTAACTATAGTTTGATTAGTTTTTTTTCTCTAAATATCCGTCAATGCTACTATTTTTACGTAGAAAAAAATTTCACTATTATTCCAGATTACACATTAAATATGTAAACAACTTACGTTTAAAAGTTGTTGAGATGTACAAATGTTTGCACATGAAGAAGAAATGAAAAAGAAATGTATTTAATAAATATCAATTATTTTTTTTTTAAATTTTGCGTACGCATAACTCATAAGCAACCTGTGTCAAAAATAAGCTTGCAAACTTAACTGCATTTTGTGTATGGATCTTCCATTTCTTTTATCCGAAGATCTTCTGCTCCTTTGCGCATGCTTCGGGCCTGCTTCAAAGTCATCAAAATAACTTTGAGATAAACGAAAAGAAAACGGGTTGTTCTCAATTAAGTGCGTCACGTCTAAACGCACTTAAGATTGAGCAGAACGGCTTCAGAAAGATCACATTTCAACGTATCTCCCCTTTTTGGAAATAGAATCGTCTCGGTTGACTGTTTTTGCTTCATAAAACATACATAAGCCGTAACTGCAACTTACAGTAAGGGTAACTACCTGCAACCTATATTAACCTTTGCAAGATTGTTCATACCATTCCACTGTTTTCACTTAGTTAAGTAGGACTTTAATGGCACTTTATGTGGACGGAGAAAAAATCGGTTCATATTTTGTGAGCTTCAGAATTTCAATTTTATTCATTTTTATTTGATAGATAAGAGGTTATGCTTCCATTTAAAAATGAAACAAATTAGTTCTTTAAAATTAAGTAATCTATCCCGATGAACATGAAATATTCAATTTTAATTTTGAACAAAAATACACGCATTTTGCATTTTCCTTTTTTTATATTCAACATATTTCTCATAAAAATGCGCTTACAACATTATTTATATATTATATATATATATATATATATATATATATATATATATATATATATATATATATATATATATATATATATATATATATATATATATATATATATATATATATATATATATATATATATATATATATATATGCCTATTGTTGTATATATATGATGTTGACGTATGCCTATTTAGGCAGAGGGGTGCGATTGTTCTTGCTTTCCAGTGGCGCCATCTATGGCCACGAATTCGACTTCTGCCACTCCAAACGTCTCACCCGTTTACAGAGCGGACCCATTCATACATCGATTCCTCATCCACAGATCGTAATTTTGACCTGGATCAGAGAACGATCGATCTCCAATCCAGTATCCCCAGAGGTATTGATATGTTCTGGGAACATGGAGAACTTTCGCGACTCGACAGATTTAACGTATATATATGGAGAAACATACTGAAATATTTAAAATTTTCTTCACCCTGGATCTCGAATGTACTTTTAGATTAATTGATTTTTTTTAATCTTTAAAAAATGTAACTAAATCAATTTATGTGAGTCTAATGTATTGCCCTTGTATTTTGTTTCTTCTACCTAGACAGCAGTTGGAATGGACAAACATCACAACTTATAGTATCTGGTTCAGATACAAGTGCCACCTTAAGGGCCCTTTCCCCAGTCACGCTGTATTTCATAAGAATAGTGGCTCAGAATGCGTTGGGACAAAGTGACCCTAGTGACACCATTAATGTTACTACTGCTGAAGAAGGCAAGTTCCATGCTTTGACAACTTTTAAATTTTGCAATTTTTTTTAGTAGTTTAGTGCTAAAAAAAATCATGTGTCTATACGATGTTTGTGCCCAATATGAAACACAATTTATTACAAAACATTTTCAAAACAATTAATTTATAACTTTATATTGAAGCAATTTACTTATTAAGTAATTTACGAAAAAAATCCACAGAAAGATTTTTTTAACTATTAAAATAAATTTGCCTAAAAGAAAATGTAAAAAATTCAAAATGGGACAGATAAGTGCTTTAAATCTGCATTTTTTTTTTTATCTGCTAAGGGGGATGTACTAAAGTGAAAGACTTTCCGTTTAACCTAATGAAAATGCTTAACATTAAGTTAAGATGTTGAACATAACGCTTCTACATATTTACAAGTTGTAAATTTAGTATAACATTATAAATGAATGAAAAAAAACTCATCCGACCTTACATCCAAATTGAAATACTTTCATACAAAATGATGATCATGAATATAAAAGTTAACTAACTAACATAAATATAAAGGTCAACTATAAAGCTTAACTTAAACTATTAAAAACATCTAACTTTCGTTGATAAAAACTTTGTATCGTTTGTTTCGAATTAGATTTTGAAAAGTTCTGCAAAAGATAATTTAGTCAAAGATCAGTAAAAAAATCAAATTTATTTTGGTGCAAAATCATGAAATAGCATTTAGCATACTTATTTAAACAACTTTAAAAATAAAATTTTTACAAAAAATTAGTTCAATATTTAGATACACGTATTTTGTATTATGCTGTATGTTTGATCAAATGATTTATATTTTCTAATTGTAACCTTTATTAAAAGCACAAATGTATTATTTTAGATAAATTAGACTATATTCTATACATAAATTTAATTTTATATGCTTTTAAATTTATTAGACTTTACTCATAATATTTTACGCTAATTTAGCACCGTCTGGAACACCAAGAGAAGTGCAAGTTCATTCTACGGGAGCTCAATCAATGAAAGTCTCATGGAAGGTAAATGTTTTCAGCTTTTAATTTCCAAAGATTACCTTTATAAGACATATTTAAGTTATTGTGCAAAATAATATTGTTTTTAATAGCACTGATTCTTATTTTGGATTACACCGATTCTTCGAAGAATCGATCGGAAATGCGCAAGAAATTCTTCCTATACTACTCTTAAACTCCTTCTAAAAAGTCTTATAATTAACATGTTTTTTTTTTTTTTTGTATTTAATAAAGAATATTTTCTTAGACCTTTAATAAGTTAAAGAGTGTAAACTAAAAATTTACCAGCATGTGATGCTGCTGAATGAAAAAACTATCAAACAATTGATTTTTTTTTCTGTATTTCAAACCATTCTAACTGGAATATTTATAGGGCAGCACTTAATCTCGTTTATATTAATTCACTGTGTCACTGCAAACTGTAATAACTTTGAAAACGATGTTTATTTGCTTTTTCATTTACAAATTTCGAAAATAATTTTAAAATTGCCGTGAGAACAAATCTCTCATTTGTTAAGCAGAACGCAGAAAACCATGCATTGCTATCTCTATACGTTTTTAATTGATTTTTTGACTTGTCACATCCATAATATCATTAATAAGGAAGTGAAAATTTTGATAAACTGATTTTTCAACGGAAATGGTGTAGTGATCTTTCTCTTGTCGTAATAATATAATGTACCCACCATTGAACATCCTGCCCAATTTTTGGTTACGACTAATAATGTTATCTCCATAGCTTTGTAATTTCGATCCCGATCCGGAAAACAAGGAAACTCCTGGCTTACGCATTGGGGAAAATTTGCCTTCGTGGAGGATTTTTTGTAAGGCTAACCCGTGTTTGAGTTACATGGAAAGGAAAATCACCAAAACCTCTTTGTAAGTCTGAGAGCAAGGGGACTTCAATCCATGATCCGTTGATCACTGAGGATATTTAACGTCATCACTGCGGGCGGTGTGAGCTTGGTGCGGAATTCGTATCGAACAGCCATCGCTGGGATTCGAACTCGCTTCACCTCATCCCCTGATCCACCACGGCTCGTTATTTGTCATAGAAAAAAAAAGGAATTCCATTAAAAAAACTAGATTTAATAGAATTCCTTTTTTTTTTTCGTTCTGTTAAACCTTTGAAAGAAAAATACGTACTATATCCCTAATATTGATTTTTCTTTCAGGAATATTTAAATTCTTAAAAGTAATAAATTAACAGTAAAGTTTAGTGAAAATGATAATAAAAAATCATGAAAATAGAGCTTCTTCAAAGTACGAAATTATTAGAGATAATTAAATTGCAACTCGTTTATGCAATCCTATTTCTCAACACGACGTAACTATACTCGCTCATTGTTCAACTTCAAACAATAATCTAAGTTCATTTTCCACCGATGGAGAAATCAAAGGTCTCATTTGAGCCACTTAAGAATATGTTACGTAATTAAAAAGATTATTGCATTTCAAAAGCCCAAGCATGAATGAACAAACTACACCCCATTGTTGTTATAGCTTATATCGTTTGATATGTGTCGAAATTTGAGATGCTCCATATTGAAGTAATATTTTGATAAACAAAACCTAGAAATATCAAAATTCCATACTTCTTCCTCCGCCATTTTGGGGGAAAGTTTCTCCATTCTCCAATATCATTCTTGAAATTTTCTCTAAAAATCAAAGTGCACTGAAATTTAGCATACATTTAAGGATGGCTTTAGAATGCATATTATCACTAAGAATAAACAGTTAATAGCATTTTTCTGACTATAAAAGAACTTATTGACAAATAATAATACAAATGACTGACAGAACAAATATAAACGTAATGTTTTTTTAAACAAAATATTTTAATAAAGAATCATATATTATTAGGTAAATAGAGCAAAATACCCTCCAATTAAAATGCAAGGAATATTTTGTATATATTTGTGCTAAAGCAGTGAAAGTAACTGAATATTAAATAAAACTTTTCTATGCACACTTACAAATTTGCATCTTGAAGAAGTAAAAACAATAGTCTCAAAGACAGCAATTATCAAGATTAAATAAAAATTATAATAATTAAGCACTGCTGCAAACTAAGCACTTACAAAAGTAAAAACTACATTATTCATAAAATGCTTAATATTAGCTGCTAATTAACAGAAATAAAAAAAATAGAACAATCTCATCCAAGTTTATGTCAAAAAAAAATGGTTTAAAATTTCCCAAGTTTACTTTGTTGCAAACAAGCGGTAAAGTTAATCATCTTCAAACTGCTCTGTATGACTTAAACTATTGAAATAATCATTATTTCCAAACTTAGAAAGAAATTAGCGCAAATTACAAAAGCGACAAGCGATGCAGATATTGCGATCTATTATTTCTAAAAACAAGGTTTGTGTGACATTTTGAAATAACAGGTAATATAACTGTTATCTATAATGAAATTAAGCATTTCAAAATCCAAAAATATGTCAACCATTTGTTTCAACAAGCCAATTTTAAATTTTCAGACATTTTTTCATTTAGATTCCTCATTAATTGATTTCTAATTTTTATTCATCATTTTTTTATTGTTTGTAAGCATTTTAATTATCCTTGTATTATTGTTAGGCATATAAGTTAAATCTGTAGAATATATATTACAGATCAATTTAGAGTTACAAGAATTTGGAGAAAATGGCGATTTTTACAAGCACTCACCAAATGGAAGAGGCCATTAAGAATAGTTAGCTCCAAAATGGCGGATTAATTTAGTCTTTCAATAAATGGACCTAAGTAAAATAATTCAAAGTGTTTGTAGAAGATTTTCTTGGATATTAAAAACAATTGTTGCTTACTCAAAATTCGACGAAATAATTCTAAATACAATTCTATTAATGTTGAGAATTAAATATGTTTATTCGATGCTTTCAATGAATATTTAAAATGTTTTCAAGCATAAAACAATTCACTTGAGATTCAATACATTTCTTTTTCTACTATGAATTAGATGTAAGATATATGTTGAAAGGTAAATTGAAACAATTCTTGTTGTTTTCTTATCTTTCAGTTCGAAGGAACTAAGTATTCATATATCAATTTATATTTATATTCTTAAGAAATCTATGAATAAGATCTATGAAATTACCTGTCAAGCATCATCTCTAGAGAAAAAAATAATAAAATTTTCTTCGGAGAAGGAAAATACATAAAGAATAAACTTAGTTTACATTCATTATTAACGTTAAGTTTGCTAAATTTCTTTTTTCACTGATCATTGAAAAGTATATTATATACAATAGTTGCTAGTAGTTATTCGTTTGTTCCACCGTTTCTATTGTTAAAACAATGGAAAGATTTAAGTTACATTTGCTATGTATCTTCAAAGATAATTATACAAACCGAATCTTAAAAGCTGTAAAAAAATATGCTAAATTTACAGAAAAAAAACTACCAGCTGTGCAAATATAAAACCGTTTATTTCACACAAAAATATACTGTTATTTGCAAACGGGCGTTTTTTTATGCAGATAAGTACTGTTATTCCATCAAACTTGTTTATTTTAACATAAGAACTCTGTTATTGTGCCAAAACTCTCTATGGAATAACCACGGCAATATAGTGGTAGATGCGATGCCGGAAAAAAAATTCGCATGACCAGACAACAACAGGATTTGAATCAGATCACCTAATTTGGAGGCAAGTGCACTGCCATCTGAACCACGGCAACTCTAGTGTTTGGTTATAAGCAGGAATCTTAATATATTTTTATGTTAAAAACCTTACTTATTTAAATCATATTTAAGTATTAAAACATATAAACTTTATTGACACCCCTTTATAAAATTGTCTGGCAAATTAACTAATCAAAGAATTGTATCTAAAGACAGGTAGTAATCAGGTAGAGTATCCAGTCGGTAATGGAGTCTTACCGTATTTTTACTTATATGAAGTTCAGAAACATGAATTCAGAAAAAGAGCAAGTATAGTAAATAATCGGAAAATGAATTGCAAGACGGATAAAGCAATTTTACGCTAAGCTAAACTGTAAAGCAAAAACTTGAATTTGAATCTACAGTTTTAATCCACTTGTTACAAGGGTGAAAAACGGATGAAAATTGTTTTGTTAGAAACAACTTTGATCTCTTAAATGTACAGCGAAAATCTGTAAAAAAATTTATTAATAAAAAGGAGCAATTTATGTAGCACTTGGGTAATGATGAAAAAAATTATATTTATTGTTAAGAGTATTTTTCTGAGAAAAATATGTTTTTTTTTTCTATAGAATTTTTAGTTGATTTTTACAGTGGAATCGGATTTTCACATGCTGAAATGTTTTATACTAACTTTCAGTATCAATTCCAAAAATGCTAGGTTCTATGGTAAAAAATAAGTTAGAAGTTTGGCTAACATTGAAGAACAACTACTTATGATACAGCATACAGATTATACTTAGAAGGAATTAATTAGAATTATCAAGAAATATGTAGGAAACAGGACAGAAGAAGGAAAACATAACCGAACTAACCGAACAAATGGTTTTTATCCCATGCTCTAATGTATCATAATAAAATAACCAAATTTTACCCCATTTAACAAAATTTATCACATATTATAAAACCATATTCTACTATTAATTTTACCCGAATCATTACCAAGGCTGGTCTGTAAAAATAACCGAGCTCTTGCATCTTCCTATACAAACAGAAACACGACAAATTTGAACATATTTAGATGGTTTTACCAAAAGATCCAGAATTATGTTTTGAAAGAAAACAGACTGTTTCGCGTCACTAACGAAAAGCTTTTATTCGTCATGAAAAAAGGTATGAGAAAAAGCACAGTTGTACTGTTTCACGACCTTCTGGGACACTTTGCTGTAGACAAGGCTATGTCTAAAATCAAGGAGCTGTATTGGTTTCCTGCTATGAAGAGATATTTTCACGGCCATATATCGACGTGCTTCGAATTTTTGGTCAATAAAGTTCCAAGTGGGAAGAAAAAAGGTCTTCCGCTTTTTCTTCAGAAAAAAATGCCATTTGCGACAGTACATCTTGATCATTTAGGTACCTTTGTAAACAATTCCAAAATGAATGAAGACTTACTTATCATTATTGATAAGATGACAAGATTTGTACGCCCCGATACCGTGAAAAACACCTCGTCAGAGAATGTTTTGAAATCAGTGAAGAATTTCGTTACGGATTTTAGATTACCGAATCACTTTTTATCAGATAGGGGTTTCTGTTTCACTTCACGTGATTTTTAGAGGTTTCGCAATGAAATGAAAATGTCATCTTACACATATTGAGTTCTACTTCCCATCCACAAACAAATGGAATGGTTGAAAGAACAAATATAACGATATTGTCCGCATTGTAACATCGATCAAAGAAAACCGAGCAAAAGGATTGCGACAACGTGATTAAGAAAGTAGAAAGAGATTTCAACAACACAGTGGTCAAAACTCTCGGAAAAACACCCCTTGAAATTCTTCATGGTCAAATAGCAGGTTAATATTGATTTAAGGATGGAATTGTTGCAGAAGAGAGTGAAGTACTGAATGATCCAGAGAAGAGACAACTCGAAACAAGATAAAAAATATTGATAAAAGAGCACGAGGAAATTATATTACCATTAGCATATTGCGACAAAAGGAAATCGGGTACACTATCGTTTGATGAGGGGGCAATCGTTGTAGTTAGAAGACACCCAAGAGCAGTCTCCCTCTGGCGTCTTCTAACTGCGGCCAACAAAAATAGCAGGGAGCAGCCAACATAGCCAATTGGAAATTCAATCATATGAAATTGAAATTGAATTAAGGGGAATTGCGTAAAGAAAGAATTACATATTAATGCTAGAATTAGTTTAAAACGATAAATGAAAATTAACAAAAGAAACTTCTTATTTTTATATTATAATTAAAAATTAACAAATACAATATCGAGTAGTTTTTTTAATAATTAATTACACAATTATTAAAACTGAGCTGAGCAGCATATTGATATACATTCCAAAACTTTTACAGCCACCCCCTGAAGAGTCGTCACATGGATACATACGAGGCTATTACATCGGCTATAGAATTTCAGGGTCACCTGAATCCTACACATTTAAGCAGGTAGAGAGAACAACTGACGATGATCAAACTCAATCCACCTACATCACTGGACTGCAACCATTTACCAAGTATGATATCGTGATGAAAGCCTTTAATTCTGCAGGTACAGGACCAAAGTCAGCTAAAATCGTTGGCAAGACCCTGGAAACAGGTAATTAAAAATACACAAGCTTTTGCTAATTTAAAATACAATGTAAAAATATTTTTAATTAAAACAATTTTCCATTCCTCTCGCTAATGTGTAACGTTTACGTATTTTTTTTTCTTAATACGAAGTAAATTGTGTATAAAGATATTTATATTTATTACCGGTGTTGGAAAATCTACCTAATTCTGAGTTTTCGACTACCGATATTCAATTCCACAGCCTTGTAAGTTTGAACCGGACTAGGAAGACAAAGGAACTCCTGGATAAAGCCTTATGAGAAACCTGCTTTCGTGAAGGACTTTTCAATGGATCAATCATGTATTTGTGTTACATGGAGGGAAAAATGATTAGTTAGCTCAAGGCAAGGAGACTCTGACAAATTTTTCTACTGCTGGGTATATTTTAAGTCAGTACTGTGGTCTGTGAGAGCAGGGGGCAGAATTCATATCGACCAACCATCGCTGGGATTCAAACCTGGATCACCTCATTGGGAAGTGAGTGCTCTATCCTATGAGCCATAATTTTCCATAAAATTTAATATCTGAAAACAGTTCACTTTAGGTCCTGTAAGCTTATAAACTTATAAAAACAATTGTAGTGACGTTTGGTGACATAATGCTTATAAAAAGGGAATCTAATGATTCTAAAAAGTAATTCTAATAAGTTTTTTTTCTTTTTTTTTTAAAATTCGGTAAAATTTCCATCTAAAAGTGATTCCTGCAAAATGAAAAAAAATAAATCAGAAAATTGGAAAATTGAAGTAGAGCAAAAAAAATAAGGGCACCCAAAAATATTGCTTTCATAAAACTGTAAAACCATTTAGATATCAGACGTTGAATATCAGTTTTTTATCTATTTATTTTATGAACTTGATTGTTTTAAAACTACAATTTATCTCAGGGATGAATCATAACTGTGCACAGCAATAATAATAAAGATTGTTTTTTCTAATTCATTTAATTGGAGAGAAATCAAACACTTCTGTATGAATTTTATGGAAATTTTAGAACTAATGACTATTTCAATGTTGATTTCTTTTCAGCTCCACCAACTTCCCCTGCAGTTACAGTTATTGGATCAACAAAGACATCCATTGAAATTAAATGGGAAAAAGATATCAAAGACAAGTCAGCCATAACAGGTAACACTTATTTTTTTCAATCAATAGTAACCACAATATTATCAATAACATAAAAAAATATTGTGGCAAAACAAAATTTCTTTAATAAGAATATTTGCTTTTTATTCATTTACCAACTTAAAAATGCGACTTTATTCCAAAGGAAACGTCGGAAAAATAAATTTTGCACGATGTAGCCGCTAAACAATTTTATTAGTTTTATATTGTGTACGCTGCGAAATATTGCAAAATTGTATATATATCCAGAAGTTGCATAAACCAAAATATTAAAAAGAAATATTGCAAATATATTTTTTTTATCTTCACAAAACTGCGGTTTTCTTGATAACAACATTTTGGGGTATTTTTTATGTATTATAGAGACTGGCTAAAAATAACAATAGATAAGTTGGTATGTAAATTGATAAAAAATATTTACCAGATAAATCAAAAATTGCACAATATTCACTAAAACGTGCTATTTCATATGACGGAAGTGCATAGAAAATCAGATAGAAAAATTTCAAACGTTTAGAAGTAATACGCCAATGTTTGCCCATAAAGAAATTTTATGGTTGGTTGGTGCTAATGCCACTTGCCACACGGGCAAGCCCGCTTGGTGAAACCGAGCAAATTTAAGGTAGAGTGTGTGATTCTTGTTTCTCAGTGGCGCCATCTATGGCCAAGAATTCGACTTCTGCCACATCAAAAGTCACACCTGTTTATAAGGCGGACCCATTCATTCATCCACCGATCGTAATTTTGACCTGAATCAGAGAACGATCGGTTTCCAATCCAGTACCCCCAGGGGTTTTAATTTGTTATGGGAACATGGAGGACTTTGCGACTCGACAGAACTTTAGCGTGCATCAGTAACCAACTAAACGGGGAGTCTTCGGCCGGCGGAGTTCGAACCCACGAACTCTCGGACATGGGCCCAGCGCCCTACCTTCCAGGCTATCCCGGCCAGAAATTTCATTGTGAACTGTTTCATGCTATGAGTTATAAGCTTAGTACAACTGGTTAATGCGAATTTTACAAAATAAATTATGTTTTATTTTATGTTTATACGAAATCTGAAAGAACAATAACAAATAAGGTATTAATTCTTATATTTGACAATAAGCGATTTGTTACAAAAATTTTTTTATGAAAACAAGCATATTTTAAAAGTTAATGAGATATGTATCAAGATGGAAAAAAATTAGACTTAAGTTATAACCCATAAAATGCTTGAACAAGTTAACGAAATCAATGTTACGTTCCTTAACTTTTAAATGTATGTAGCTGTTAATAATGAATATTGATTACAGAAAAATTTCAGATTTGAAGATGCCACTTTCGAAAAAAAAGCTTATAATTGCAAACAAAAAAAAAATTATTAGAGCTCAGCCACCTTTATTACATCAATAAAACTAGAAGGGCAGGCATTAAAAAATGAACATTTGGTTGACATTATTTATTTCTTTTTATTGATATACATATAGAATTCTGAAACAATCAAGAAAATCGCAATTTAGTTTCCTTTTTTTCTTTCCTTTCTTTTCAAAATGAAAACATAGTAATGTGTGGCCAAAACATATAATGTAATATATAATGTTTTGCCAAAAAAACTGTAACAACAGATAAAATTAGACACTGCAACTACAACTGCAGAGGCTAAGTTTTAAGTATGAGATACAAATTTCATATCAAACAAACTTCGCCTTTGTGGTTGGTTTGGAACAGTCATCATTAGAATCAAAGAAAATTCTCCCCTGGCAAAACCAATACGTTCAAAATTGCCACAAATAAGGGTAAGATACAAACTCTTTCAGTGGGCCAGGGCCTACATGATATGAAAAGGGTCTTAGCATTTTTAACAAAAGACTTCATAAAAAGAATTTTGCATACAGTGAATAACAATGTGAGCACTGACTTTCACACACTTAAGACTAATTCTATTAACGTGAGTCAAGGTGGCTTAAGGGATAGTTCGTTACTCTTTAAATGAGGTGACTCAGGTTTGAATCCCAAAGATGGTTCGGTGATACGAATTTTGCTGCCGGCTCACATCGACCACAGTGCTGACGCAAATTATCCTCAGTGGCAGACTCATGGGTTAGAATCCTTTTGCTGCTGAGCTACTCGTGGGTGTTTTTCGCAATTTTTCTCTACATGTAACGCAAATTTGGATTAATTGCATCAAGAAGTCATCCATGAAAGCTTGTTTGCCCCAATACTTGATCCTGGAGTTCCCTTGTTTTCTGGATGGCGTTCAAAATTACAAGGTTACGGAGCTGAACATCGATAATTATAAACTCAGAATTGGGTTGGTTGTTCAACTCCGGTTCTAAAATATAAATATAGAAATTCCATGAACTATATATATGTAGAAACGGAAGGAAAAGATGAATAAAAAACTTAACTTTAAGATTTACAATTTATAAAATGGAATGAAAGTGTGTGGAATAAAATTGGACAACTAAATTATATAGACGAAGTTGTAATTAATTTTAGTAAGCATCAATTCTTAAAATTTGTAATAGTATTATGAATTAAAATAATTAATAAACATTGTATAATTAAACAAAATACCTGTACAGTAATTAAGAAGTAATAATTGAAAATAATTACTAAAGATTGATCACATAAATTACATGAAAGAAACAGTAAATGAATTATATCAAAGGCAAATCAGTTCCAATTAATTAAAACAACTTATAATTAAACTTTCAATACTGCCTTATTAAAAAATTCTTAAGTTAAATTTTAAAATAATACAGTATTAATGTTGCAAATCATTCCTAATTTATGCATTAAAATGTTATATACATAATACTTATGCGGTAAGCGATACTGCAATATTCATATTTAGTTAATCTGATATACTAATGAGGTACTCGTACTTTAATACTCTTCAAGTAACATTTGAATTTTAGAGTTCGGGGTACTTACAAAATTAAATGCAACGTGATAGGACGTGAATACTTCACATGAAGAAATGAGTAAATGTTGAGAGAGTTTTGTTGTAGAAATAGTCCCCATTGAATCGTATCTAATGCAAAGCTCTTTATTGTTAACGATCAGAAAGTTGTAATTCTATTTATTCTCCTTCCAAAGAAGTTCCCTTGGGTGGGACTCGTCAATACGTGAAACTAAGATAAAGCACGAGGGACATTTCGGGACAGTAACAATTATTTATTCTTGAAAGTATCGACATCGGAGTTATATCATTTAGGAATGTGACGACAAGCGATAAAACTAAACATACCACTACAGATTTAATGCTGAAACTTTATTCCTAATGCTGCTACGGTATGAGTAATTAACTAGTTATCGATCGTAAAAAGCATTTAGTTAATAGTTAATATACATAAATAAGAAACCGAATTATGGTATTAACTATGTTGAATAATTTAAAGAAATCTGGAATCACAGTAATATTCAAGAATATTTCTATCTGCAATATATTGTATTATACTTGAATTATTTTACGAAGTAACAATACAAGTTATTAAGTAGTTATTAATTGTAAAGATTTACTTAACTAGCTATTTGAATAATGGTATAAATTTTGTAAAATTATACCATGCAAAATATCTGGTAACATTCAGTCTTAAGTACATTTCTTGAAATCCCGCCTAGAATATATTCAAGAAACCTCTTATAAAGCATATGACATTCTTCTAGAATCATATTATAAAGAAACAAAATAATTAATTTGTTATTGATTATAAAAAAAGACTTATAATGTCTTATAACTTTATAATATCAATAAAAATTTGAATAATGATATAAATTATCTAGAACAATTCCATACGCAGAAGCTAGAAAATGCAGAATCGTTGGCGCTGCTCTAGAATTCTTTTACAAGGTATATCGAGATAATATATAGAATATCTAGAGATCTTTTATAAAATAATAATGCGAGTAATCGCAATTGTAAATTGTACCTCACATGAAACTGAAACGATTACCAGAAAAGGAAAAATCCAAAAAGCAGTAACGGAGAATAACATACTAAATATCACCTTGGGAATATCTCTACAGAAAAAAGTCGAGAAGTTTGTTACAGGAAATAGTATTCTAAAAATCAAAAAGGAAAAACACTGAAACAGAAATTAAAGTAGAGGGACTGACATACATGGCGGCTTCATCGGGAGGCATTATCGCTCTGCCAGAGCAGGAGCAGTTTCTGCTGTTTATGGTAAATTACCGCAAATAACAATACCCTTGACTGCACCAAGAAATAAAAAAAGAAACAAAAAGCAAGTCAGTATTTGTACAAAGAGTATTAAATTAGTACGTGTAAAAAGATGGAGAGGATCTTATTTTTAATTGCATAATCTTTTAGTAATTGAACTTTATATGGATTGTTAATAGCTTGATTATTTTTTAGAATATACCCTACACTACAGAACTGATGATAGCAATAGGAAACAAGAGAAATTAAGCAGGGATGATGATCAATTCGTTTTAAGTAACTTGAAATGTGGAACGAAGTACCATTTATACATGACCGCCTCGAATAGTTTAGGTACAGGGGAGCCCAGCAAAGAAGTTACATCCCGAACTAAAGGTGCAGGTAAGCTGATGAATATTCGTTGTATACATTGGATTTACTTTTGACATTAGTGTTTTTACACATATTAATGCATTTTACGAACAGTGCAAGAAAAAAAAGGAAAATCAATATAACTTTTCATCTAATATTTGTATTATTATGTACGAATATTCAAAATTAAGCGTACAAATATTATGAGCTCTAATATGAAATATGAAAATTAATTGGAGCTACAAAATGAAGCAAAAAAATATATTTTCTCCGAATAAATAATATTTATTCTCTAATGATTTGAATTTTGACTCTCTCTAACTTAAAGGATGTAGTTTTATGATACCAATAAAAGCGGTCGAAAGTGTGTCTTTAATATCTACTTAGCATTTTGCGTTCTTTTTTTCTTCAAATTCCTGGAATCGGTAAAGAAAATTAAAAAAACACGTTTGTAAAACTCGTTTATCTAATAATTTCAAGTAATTTTTTTTATAATAATTTAAAAAATTTTATAATTTGATTTAATACTGAAATTTTTTTTATTTCCGAGGAGCAGACTTTTTTTACCCCATTTCAAGTTAATAATGTAAAATCCGAAATCTAAAAATTTAACTCAATATGTCAAATAATTCTTTACAAAGCAAAATTTTAAGATGACCAATTTTTCTGATTTTTATTGCTTAAAAGTTCTTCTCTCCTTCGTATGCGTTATTCTTATTACATATCCGAGTAATTGTTATTTTTATTACTTAGTTTAGAAAGATGTAAATATTTAAAGAGCGCTGTTTTGAAATTCTAATTTTGAAAGTAGTTCTTTCTGATGGATTTTGTTATATAATACCATCTGCATAAATTATTGGCAAATTAAGGTAAGTTTCTAGGAAGATATTAATATTTCATGAAAATCTGATCACTAGATGAAAATTATTGAAGTGTTTCATTTCCTTTATCTTGCTTATTATAACACGAAAGATAATTTGTTTACGAGTTGTTTTAATTATAAATAAAATAATTGTAAATAAAATAAAAATAAATAAAAAATTTAAAAAAATAGATGACTAATGAAAGAAAAGGACAAAAACACAAAAAAAAAAACAGATTTCTTTAAAGGGCAAGCTGATACATTTTTGGAAGATATGCATTATTTTTTTCGCTTGGCGGAAAGAAAATATCAGTTGCTTTTGCAAGTGTTTATCATCCTGACATCAATTAACTGAATTACCCAATAATTGAGAATCGTACTTTTTTGCAAAATTGTATTCTTCACAAAAATCCATCGCCATTTTCTCATAATGTGATCGAGCAACACGGATTAACGCATTTCAATTTGTATCTATTCTCTCGTTCTTTTATTCTTGCTCCACTTCGGAATTTCAAGAATTCGAGCACAACTGCAAGCTGCTTTATTTGATCTACTCGCGGCAAAAGTAAAGTTGTGGAGTTGAAAGAAAATTTAGCTGAGTTTCTGTGCGAATGGAGCCTAAGATCACCAAATTAAATATTTTTGCTTCATATATATTCAGCCGTTCTGAAAGCTAGCGATCAGAAAGAAACTTCCTTTATATAAGATTTGACCCAATGGAAAAATTCATTACGATGATGATCCTTGTGAAGTAAACACTTAAAAATACTTTGCCTTATCTTTAACTATTCCTAACGTATAGAAGAAGAGAAACATGCATTTTAAAAAACCTTCTGCTGCTTTCTTGTACTAAAAAAATTTTCACCCAATTTAATGTTTTTTTTTTTTTTTTTTTTTTTTTTTTTGATATAATCGTCTAGAATTTTCCGATGGCAACTTATTTCTTGTCATGTTGGCTGTCTTATGCAGAATTTATCCGGAATTTCAGGAATAATCGTCCGTTCAACCAATTAGGTGGATCCTTCCTTACTTTTTGAAAAATGCTGCAGGTTTCTAAGCCTTTTTTTCATTGCTAAAAAGCACTATATAATTAGTTCGTCTGTAAATAGCCATGAAAATTTACATCCGGATGATATTTCTGTATCGACTCCAGTCTACCGTGCATTTCTTTTTGGATGTTCTATAAAGTTGCGTAAAAATAAAGAATTGTTATATCCAATTAAACTACTTCGACTTAGTATTTGTACTTTCATTCCCTATATGAACTATATTTCCTATCAGTTCCTTCCTAGATCAGCGCCTTTTTAGATCAACGCCAACACTACAATAAAAAAATTATCTTTTCTTTTGTAACAAGTCAATTTTATATTTATTTAGCCATACATTTGACCATTTTTTATAACTTATGGCACATTTGATAAAGGAGTTAAGTGAATTTTTTGTCCATGGCTTTCTTTGGAAGAGGGTTCTTCTTACTCATTACTTGTCTTTGTTCTTCTGTCTTTTAACTATTTCATTGTGACGGACGAGACAACTCGTCTTCCAGAAATATCCGTCCTCTACGCAAGACTTTATGTGCTGTTGCAGCGTATAAAATGACTAATTTGTCACCATTTCAGTGCATTCCAGTCCTTATTTTTCTTTTCTTTATAACATTTTTACAAGATGATACCTCCTTATTTTCTGAGGTACCCTTCTTTGACGAATTTAGTTCTTTTAATACATTCTAATTTATGAAATATTTAAGATTTGTGTTTTTTATATTTTATTTTTTATCTGTTTTTTTAATTTATTAGTCTTGTTTTATTATTGATATTTCATTTTATTTTTATTTTTCTTTATTTGTTATTACATACATAAATATGTCATTATTGTGATTATTATTATTAACTGCAATAATAATTATTTTTTTACGTAAAGTAATTTGTTCACACATTTAACGTTTTAAAGAAATTTGAGTTTTGCTTCAATTTCAACATAGTGGGTGAACTTTTAAGGCAGAGGGTTGGGCAAAAAGGCTGGGAACTACAGCTATGAAAGTGTTACCGAGGATGAGGGATAGAGAAAATAACTTTCTACACTGTAGGAACAAATTTATACTTTTCCAGGAATTCGAGTAACAAAAAATGAGTTTTAAGTTCCACTTATTCTTAAAACATATTTTTTTGTATGTGTATGCGGTTTTATTAAATCAGTCTGTAAACCGCAGAAGGTTTATACTATAAAATAATTGAGGTTAATAAAAAATTGAAAAATAATAAAAATGTAAAATTTGGTCTTTGTATGTCAAGTACGTAAAAGAAAACTATTGTTTTACCCATTTTTTTCATCTGTTTGGTGGATTTTTCTTACGGTTTACAGATATCAACGACGATTTCAATTGTTTCGGATAACTTATGCTTCATTTTCAAAAATTCAAGATGATTACATCTCTCGACAGGTTATCGCAGTAAAAACTAATCCAAGCATGCTCAAAGAAAATTGTTAAATAAAAAGCAAACCATTTAGTAGACTAAAAAAAAGTTTCCGGTTGTTCAGAAAGCAGAAATTAAGCATACCATAGCTAAGTTTGTTTCAAAGAATTGTCTTATATTTTCTTAACTAGATAGAAGGAAGAAAAAAAAACTGATGCATGCATTTTTTTTCTTCTTTCTCTATCTTTTTTTTAAAAAAAAATGACATGCATTTGAAAAAATATTAGACAAGCATTGAAATCATATATTTTGAAAAGAGAAGTAATAATATTTTTATATGTGTGGCTCATTTTTCATGAAAAGTGAAAAAAAGACATTTTTACTGTCGCAAAAATAAACTTTTCTAGTGTATGCACGACTATAGCCTCAGGTGAAATGGAATGTTTTATAATGCTTAGGTAATACTTTTTTTTAAAAAAACTGTCAAAAACATAAAATATCACTGAATAAATGTTTCATTTACATTTTTTATTATTCGTGAATTTCAGTAAATTAAATAAATTTATTTCTTTATGTTGCACTATATTTCCATTTCCTCATAAATGTACGTTTCACCATTCGGATTCATTGTAATCAAACATTCTTTTGATATATATATATATATATATATATATATATATATATATATATATATATATATATATATATATATATATATATATATATATATATATATATATATATATATATAGTGTGTAATGGTGTAAATTAGTTTCCCTACTCCTTTGTTTTGGGCTCGTATTTAATGTACTGCATGGAACTACGAAGTCATGTATAGAAAATGTCTCGTAAAATTGAAATCGTAGACTTTATTTAGTTAACATTTTGCTCATCAATCTTCAATTTATGGTAACTTGTTTTTACTATTTTTTTAGACGTTCTTGCTTATAGATAGTCTTGAAAATTCATTATCCACCGGTTTTCCGTAACTTCGGGCTAGGTTCGACATTGATGAGTTGATATGCGTTATCCCTATATGGCAAAGGAATTCTGTGAGATTTTGCTGCAATTGAACCATATTTTTGTTCAAGTTCAACTATCTATCTTACCATTTCTAAACAAAGAGCAAAATTAAAATAAAATTTTAAGAAGAGTGCTCGTTCAACAATAAGATTTCCTTAGGTTTAAGTAATACTTTGGAAACAGTTTATAATGAATTTGAAATTAATATAAATTTTCCAGAAACTAAGCCAAAGTATGAAATTAGAATAATAATCACAGTTTAATTTGTTATTAGAATAATATTTACAGTTAATTTGATATTAGAATAATATGAAATTAGAATAATCAGAATATAATATTGAACTTTTAATTTTGCTTGATAGTACCAGGAACTTGTAGAGTGAATTGTGTAAATTATAGTAATACGTAAAATAATCATACATTAATAAATTTTTTATCTTTGTAAATTTTTGTAGCGCCAGTCTCACCCCAAGCGTCTTCCTTTCTGAGCGTGAACGCCACTTCTGCGTCCTTGAATCTAAGTGCCTGGCAGAGCAATGGCTGTCCCATCAAACATTTCGTCGTCCAGTACAAACCCAAGTATCAGAATCAGTGGACGACGGTGAGCGAAAAATTAGAAATGTCAAGAGATAATTACGCACTACGACATCTGGCACCGGAGAGAGATTACGTCATTATGGTCATTGCCCACAGCGACGCTGGCCTCACGCAAGCAGAGTACAGTTTTCGAACACTCCATGCATCTCAAGCAGGTAATACCAAAGATAGAGTGTTTGATTGCTACACGACAAATGCGGGGAAATAAAATGAATGTTAAATGAGTAGAAGATTAACGCTCTGGGGATTGTTTCGATAATTTGTTCGAATCTTCCACTAGTGCGTGAATGATTCCTCGAATTATACGACTGTTTGTGACATTTGTTGAGTTTGTTATAAATAGTGACGTTTTAATATATGATAATCGTAAAACTAACACATTTCATCATCGTATAAACTGATATAAACTGATTTATTGAACGTTTTATCACTCAGCAAATGTATTTTATATTACACGCAGTTTATTTATTTATTTTAAATTTTAATAATACCTCATTTGTATGAGAAGGACACTTTAAGAAATGGATTATATTTTTTGATGTAAAATATATAAGTGGAATTAAAATCTGATTAAACACCTTTATTTTATTTAATAAATTTAATTACGTAGTATTATAAATTCATAATTTAAGAGAAATATTTTATCTTTTTATGAAACCTTTATTACTATTTGTGTCCAGCTTTTTTAAGATAGACAGTTCCCTTTGAAAGCAGAAAGAAAATTTGCTACATAAGTGATTTATTATTGGGAATTATTCTACACAAACAAAATAATTATGTTTTTCATAATATAATAATAAAATAATACATAATATTAGCATTACATTTGAATTATACTTGGATTTTCAGTGCAAATCAAAGTTCAGTGTTTTATTGGAGATAAAGTAGCGAATCTCATAAACAAATATAAGCATAATATAATGATATGCACTACCACATATTAAGACCATATTTTGTATCTATGCATTAAAGAGTTAAATTTTAATATCGAAAAAATAAAGAAAATTCATTTATCATTGTCAATTACATCCTTACTTTTTTAGAACAATGAAAAATGTCGGAGTAAAAAAAGTTACCAAATAGCATTTACAACTTAATCTATATAAATATAACTGTAACTGTATTTTCTTAAACAAAAGTGTTAGTGCCTCATTATATCATACTCTGAATAATTGCCTTTATTGTCGAATTTACGAACTCATCAAACTTCATATTACGAAAGTAATAATAATTATCATTCTGGATAAGAGTCGTTTTTTTAGTTTATTATAAGATTAGCTTTAAAGAATACAAAAATCATTATGATTTAGAAGAAAAGAATATTTGGGATATTTAAATCAAACTGTAATTGATTTTTATTTGCTTCATTAATTTTAAATTATTTTAATTACAGCTGAAATTCACTAACGTTAATCGATAGCTAATACTTTTTACTGAATAATATTTAATATTCCTTATCGTGAAAAAAAAGAAAAGAAAACGGAAAAGTGGAACTTCGCATTTTTTCTATCTTACTTATTTTTTGTATCAGAATTTTAAAACATAATTTATTTTTATGCGCTAATAAAAATCACATTTCCGTTTTGTTGGTAATAAACAGAAACAGGAAAAAGCATACAAATGCTGACTAAAATGAAAACAAACTCAAACGCGTCTCTATAGCGGTCTGAAGAATTTAATATTTACCATACACATTTATTCAAACGTTTTAGAAAGTGTATTTATTTGTGAAAAGAATTTAAAATGCTGTAATATCTGAAAAATACTATTATTATTTTTTCTTGGGATAAATGCTTTTAAGGAGACTTTATTTTATTTGCTATGGATGTAAAGTAGTAATCTTCAGAACATTCAAAGTTTTATTACCTTTTTAGTCGATAAATGCAAATTGTACAACCCTCACATATCTTTTCATATTTACTTCTAAGATGATGCACTTTCAAATGTATAATGGAACAGGAATACATTGAAAGTGTTGTATCTATTTTAAATTGCAATAGTGTAGAGTACTCATTGGTTGCATGCTTTAAAGGGAAAAAAACCTTTGATTTTCCTTACCTTATTCAAGTGTTAGGATAATCTGCACATTCTTAAGTTTTAAATGCTGTAAACGTGAATCTTTAAATTTTTTTCTTTCGCTTATGCAGATATTTTTGAAGTCATTGTCTATTAAGCTTTTTTTTAAAGTTTTTGGCTAAAAAAGCTGCACATCATATGAAAGTTTAACAAAGAAACCGTTATCAAAGCGTGACAAGTCATACAAAAAAAAATTAGATATTAAAAATGCCATAATTCATCTAACTGCAGAACATAATTCTTTGAAAATAATATTCGATTTAGGGAAAATACTTCGAAATTCATTTGTCAATCAAACTGGTTTTTAAATACTCTATCTCATCCAGATATAGGGCGTTCGTTTTCCAATGAGGTGAACCATTTTCGAATTCAAGTGATTGGTCGGTCGATACGAATTCTGCACCCGGTTCGCACCCACCTCATTGCTGACGTAACCTATACTCAGGGGTAGACGGATCGTAGGTTAAAGTTCCCTTGCCGTCTGTTTAACTGTCTGAGGGTTTTGTTGTTTTCCACACCATGTAACGAAAATGTGGGGTAAGTTCTATCAAAAAGTCCTCCACGATGGTGAAATCCTCCTAATACTTGATTTAAGAGCTTCCTTGTCTTCTAGATTGGGGGTAAATATTATAAGGCCATGGAGTTGACCATTAGTATCCATAAAACAAAAATTTGGGTCTGCTGTTCAATGACTGTTATGAAATAAAATGATATCTCATCCAGATGGGCCTGCAAACGTAAAAGATTCCGCATGTTTTTGTTTTTAATTTATTTTTTCTTTTACTTATTTTTTGTTAAAAAATTAAATCAATGCCATTGGAGCCCACAAATGAATGATTTAGGAAGAAGCTGCAGTCGAAACCTCAAAATCATGCAAACAAAAGTGATATTAAAAACCACAAAACCTAATTGATTGCATAAAACATTTCATAGAAGGTGAACGGCAATTTGGAGAAATGACTACAAATTTCACTTAGCAATTAAACTGGCTTCTAGAATTTTAGTGTCATTTTCCTTCAGGTTTTGAAAAAAAATTACTTTTCTTGCTTAAACATCAACTTGTAACACCTATTTTGCGTATTTGCTAAACTTTATTGTTAGATAAAAGTTCGTTATTAAATTTTAAACATCGAAGCTATTAATTAAAATGTGTTCTATAAGTCAACAATAGCATAGAAAAAAATATTTATATTGTATGGTGGTAGAAGCTCGATAATTATGGAACTGTTTCAGATTCAAACTCTATACCAGTATTTGGCAAACGTGAAACTGATATTCCTTTTTACAAAAACGTAGCACTGGTCATTCCTGTTGTTGTGTCGTCTCTTGTGCTCATCATGGTGGTTTTTATTGTTGCTGTCTGCATTCGAAAGCACTCTCAAGATAGAAGAGGTACTATTATATATTTTACTCTCATTTATTGGTAGAGCTAATTAAACGTATTAGTCAATTAAAAGAAGTAAAGCTAATTGATTATTTGATGTATAAAAAGGAAAAATTTCTTAACATTAGAGAGATCGAAAGAGCCTTTCGGTTCCTCTCGTTTTTTGTTGCTCTGTAATTCAAAAAAATAAAAAACTTACGTAAAGTATTTTGTATTTTTTTCTTTTCATAACTTGATCCCATTTAAGTCCGTATTTAATAATCCCGTGTTAGCCTAATTGTAGCATATATAGAGAGAGGAGCCAGAGTAATCCATAAAGTATTTTGGTAGGTAACCCATAAGTCCAGGTAAGATCGATTATCCTTTAGTATGTGTGAGGTAACCTAGTTACGTTAAAAAAATAAGAAGAGTATTTCAACATATTTAATTTAAACAAAGTGAGAATTTTCTCACTCAAAAAAAAAACATGAGTACGTAGCTGCAAAACATTTACCCCCCCCCCTTTTTTTTTACGAAATTACGAGTTTACGAGTTTTTTCACAAAACTAAATTATGTAGAGCTTAAAAAATTTAAAATTTGAAAACAACTAAAAAACTAATTACCCCATGAATAGCATTTTAATACCTGAATATTTCTGATACAATTCTCTGGAAGTGGGCAAAATTTCAATAAGTCTCATTTAAATGTTTTTTTTTAGTTATGAGCGTAAGAGATTATGAAAATATCAGCCAGTTTACTATTATTGATCTGTCCCAATAAACAAGCTCCAGAGTACGCTGAAATAACTTCCGATACAAATTATGGCAAAAAATACAGTTACTTTTTACCGTAAAATATATATATACAATATATATACAATATATATATATATATATATATATATATATATATATATATATATATATATATATATATATAGATAGATAGATAGATATGAACTTATTATCGTTCCTATTACCACTCATTTAATATAAGGTATGAAACTGAAAAGTAAATCTAAATGTATAAATGATTTTATACCGTGCTTTAAAGTATCATGAAAAAAAAATCACATAATTTTACCACATTTACTAAATTTTATCACACATTATAAAACAACATTTTTTCCAATTTTACCAAAATCATTTAGAAAGTGCTTCATTCAAAATTACCAAGCATTTTCAAATTCCCGTAGAGCCAGAAACACGGTACATTTTACCATATTTTGGTAGTTTTTACCACACATTTTGTCTCCAAGTGAATGGGAATAAGAAAATTATTTGAAAAAAAATCCTTTGCATTCAAACTAAAGATTCAGGGACTTAAAATTCAAGTGATCTGTTAAAATTCAGTATGAGATGGTGAGAGACCTACGAATAGATCTCATCTGTTCGAATCAGTACACAATCTTCCAACATCGATCTTTGATTCGAGCATTTATCAACGTCAAAAGCAATACAGATTAACGAGACACTAATGGAACGTCGTTTTGTCAATGAGACCTATGGGAATACAATATCACCCAAATCGCTATGAAACAAAGTATTACCAGGACAAATACTAATCACATTTAGTTTCCAGGGCGTGCTAATACTAATTTCTCTAGTATATATTTCCTAATTGTCATTTTACACTAGAGCGCATAATTTAAAACATTTTATTTTAAATATTTTTTATGCGTTTAGTTTGATTAAGGACAGTAAAACCTCAATAATACGATTGCGACTTATTATGAGACGTCCGTTATCATGCCAAGTTTCAAAGTCACCGCCAAAATCCCAATATTGAAGTTACAACAAATTTATGTTTATAATGAATTTTGAGCTGCGATGACTAAGGGGATAGAACGTTCGCCTTACAATAAAGTCAACCCGTTTCGAATCCCGGAGATGGCTGATCTATACGAATCCCACACTCAGCTCGCACCGACTACAGTGCTTTTTTAAAATATCCTCAGTGGCGGACGTATCATGGATTAGAGTCCCATTGCCATCAGACTGACCGTAGAAGGCCTTCATGGTTTTGTTCTAAATGTAACGCAGATGCAGGTTGGTTCTATCCAAAAGTCCTCCCAGAAGGAAAATTTGTCCCAATACTTGATCCAGAAGTTCTCAATTACATGGAATGGGTTCAAAATTACAAGGAGTTGCTCACTAACAGTCGTAAACCCAAAATTTTGTCAGCTGTTAATCGATGGTTATAAAATAAAGAGTTAAAATTTATTATTCCATTGCGACAAAGAAGTTTGAGTGGAATACATTTTCTCCTTTTTTTATAGGGCAAAATTATGCGAAAAATGATGAAACAGAAGACATTTTTTTATTTACATCTGGTATAAATACAGAGAAGTGAGAAACGGACATCATTCATACACATTTTCAGCCTCCAATTATTAATAAGAAATAGAAACTTGGTCACTTTTTCAAATTGCAATTGCTTCTATTGAAATTATATTACCTTGGAAATTATTGTATTGTTAAATAGAAATTATTTCTGTAAATTCCAAAATTAGACAGTTTAAAAAACACTAGTGTAAGCTCGAATATGCTTGACGTTTTATATCATATGTTGTCATGATACCTCATTTTGGTTAATGATTAAATTATTATATATTTATTTAGTTTTATAATTTATCGATAAAAAGTTTTGAAAAATTTAACAACGATTTTTGAAACTTAATTTTTGCATGAAGCAAGGAAATTGAATTCCCTAAAGAATTTGATTTATTTAACTGTTTTAGTAAAAGTTAAGTGTTCGCAACTAAATTCTCACTTTTTTTTAAAATTTTATTATTGCAAATGTCATTAAATGTTTTTTTTACATAATGATTTCGATCACATGAAAAAGGATATTTCGGGTCTACCGGAATCTGTATTTTGTTTCTCTGTTTAAAATAATTTGCATATTAATAAGAAGGAATTTCAGGTTAAGAAAAATTATCTTGACGCATCCTTTTCTTTCACACGAGGTCCTAAAATATACAGAAGTTGATTTTGAGGCATTTGTACTCTGTATAGAAAAGGTATCATAACTGGAGGAACCGAAAATTTTAAATTTAAATAGGTTAATTTTGTCTTCAAAGACCAACATCAATGGTGAAAAGCAATTCAACCATCTTTTGCACGAAAAATAGCTTCCAATATAATGAAAGCTGTCAGATAAAATGATATGCTATTACACTTTAAAGTTAAAAAAAATGAAGGAAAAAAAAGTGGAGTCTTTTTTTGGATACCCTCTAAGATTTTTTGAACGGCATGCACTGAACTTATCGTTCTTGCCGAGGAAGGTGCCGGAAGTCTTGCTCATTTTGCGTTGCCTTGTGAGCATCATGTGACCAAAGTAACGGAGGTGAGCAACATTACTCACGCTGCACTGCCACAGATGTATATTCATAGTGTTGACCACATCCACACATCACACACTACAGCGGACTACACACAAAGGGAAACATCCGCACCCTGAGAGGGATTCAAACCCGCAGCCACTGGTTTTGCAGTCAGGTACGAAACCCTATAAGAAAAAAACAAAATTTATGCCTTGATATTTTGAAGTTAAATTGAGGCATTGAATACTCTCTATTTTATAATTGTTTCTAAAAATTGCGAATTTCTAATTTAATTTTTCAAGCGAAGATATAAGGTTAGCATTTTCAATGTTTATAGCATTAACACTAATGCTTCGTTCTTACAGATTACGAAATGAGAAAACCCTGCAGTGATTCGCTAATGATGACTGATCTTGGGAAAGAGGCACCCACCAAATCGTCAAAACCATCGCATTATTCTTGCCCCGCAGGTAGGTTTGTACTTTTAATGAAAATCATTTTTTTATAAAGCTATAGGATTGTTCAATTATTACTAATAACTAGGCAAATTTTTATTCTTTAAACGTTAATTGTTAAGTGTTTATCAGTAACCTTGAAGAAAACTGTAATTTTCGTTTTTAGAAAAATATGATATTCGTCATTTACACAAAAATAAATTAAAACGTTTTATTTTTTGTTAAAGTGAAACTGGCTTAAATACATTTGCTAATGCTCAGACATTTTCAGTTGCTCCATGACTCAAAAATAGAATCATGTATTATAAAAATCTTAGCGCGTTTTCCAGTAATTATTTTTTTATATATAATTAAGGTTATTAATATTGACAATGAGCTAAGTTTGGAAGCACTATTTGATTGCTTCTCTGGTCAACAGGCTTGCTGACCAGACCAGAGAAACACTTAAATTTAAGGATGAAACCAATGATCTACAAAAATAAAGTTTGGAATCTTTCTGGAAGCAATCGAACGTTAAAGAACTAGAAATTCATTTTCTCATTGAAAGTTGTGAGAAAATTGAGCAGAAAAAAATTCCGAAATTTTATTTTGATCACAATTTAACGATGTAATTTTTTTTTCTATCGGCAGCCACAAAACCTTGAAAGTGAAATAAGGAAGGGCACATCAGTCACCGACAGATAATAGTTCTTAAAGAAGGCTGTAAAAGAGCAGTGTAACCTTTTTAGTAGACTTTTTAGTTTATTTATATATATATATATATATATATATATATATATATATATATATATAAGCAATGAGTTTAAAAGAGGTTATGTTGTAAAAGGAAGGTGGAATTATTTCAATTCAATGTTAAACACGTTATATGACATTAAAAAAATAAAATTGACGATTGTGAAATTACGACTAAGAAAAAAGTAGAGTAAAAGGAATTTCCTACTCAAATTTCAAAAAAACACATGAAAAAAATAGATTGAAGTCAATTTGTGTTCCTTAGAAAAATTCTGGCAGATCTTTGTTTTAGACATCAATTGAATGCATTAAACAAATATTAATATTCGAATTATTGTAAATATTTGTGTGTTTTTTAATTCAAAGTAAGAAAATTCAATGTTTTCTTGTATTTTTCTAATTCGAAGTTTTGCTTTCAGTGAATAAAGGGGATTATGCAGAACCTTACTGCAATGATTTGCTACCACCCAAGCAAGTAAGTAAAAAGCAAAAACTTGTTAGGCCTAGTTAAAATAAATATGGAATTACAATCAAAAAATTTCGAAAGTAGAGTAAGTGACTTGTAAAAAAATGACTTTCAGTCATGTTACCTGCAAGTTTTCCCTAAATTAGACATTAGCAGATTATTAATTATTGTTTGATTCTTTTTATGTGCATATCATGAGATTTTTGCATTCAGGTAAAACATTTCGTATAATTTCTAAAAAGCCTGCATTAATTTTTATTAAGAAAAAACGCATAAAGAATTTGATTTGAAAGCTTTACTATCATAGTTAATATTATTTCGAATTAAATTTTTTCGGGAATAGTTTTTTTCTACTTTTCAAATTAGTTTATTAAATGAAATGAAACAAATGATAATTTTTAAGTGTTAAAATTTTTGGTACATCAAATTGTCTCTTTTATTTTCAGTTTAAAGTAATTAGGTCTTAAAATAGTGATTTTTTAATATTATTATTCCTGATAGTTGTTCTTTAATTACTTTAATAAATTATCTGTAATATAACTTTTTTTAGGGAACTGGGGATGGACTTTTCGCTACGATAAAGAGGTGTCCAACACGTCCAATATATACATCTAATGCATATAAATCAGGTAAAATAATATAAGTATAACCCTATAGGCTCCTAAATGCTTGGTATCATTAAAATTTTAAATGTTTACAATAGTCTTGTTATACTTTCATTAATCTTAAAACATTTCTTATACATTTATTTATTTTATTTATTTATTTTATATATTTTTGAAGGGATAAATATAACAGAATTTGGGTTACTTCAACTATTCAGTTTGATTAATTTCTTATTAGGCACCACAATGATATATATAAATTTTAAATCCGAAAATTCGTATTTATAATTTTTTTTAAATGTAGCTACTTCAGTTAATGTAATTTCGAATTTTCTACAGATTTTTATTTATTAACAAATATAAAAAAAAATACACGGAAGTAAAATATCAGATTTAATGTATCACGTATGTATTTACCAATAAATTAATGAATTGATTAAATCATTTTTGTGTCATCTACAGTGTAAAACAGGGTTTCTCAAAATTATGCAAAAATGTCACATAATAGCTCCGACATCAATAATAGTCTAATTTCAACAAAACATCATGTATTCAAAATTGAAATAGCATGTACCCAGTTTTAAGCAATATGTCTAATCTTAAAAGTGATGTGCCGGGAGAAATTTGGGTTAGATGTCTGCTGACAGGATTCGAACCGAGCACCTCCTAGTTCGTAGTAGGATGCTCTAGCCATGATAGTTGTGCAACTCACTTCGTGGAGAAGTAGAAAGCTTTATATAGTTGCAACCTCAATTACTCATTTTTACGTACTTATTTCTAATTCCAATGATACCAAGGTTGCAAAATTTTAGTAAAAGGTTGTTCCTAATAGCCTTAACAAGAGATCGATAATTTTTGCACATTTCGTTGAACTTTAAATTTTTTTTAAAGCAGTGGAACACATAAAGCTTTCTTACTCTCCTTAGACTAGTTTGTACACTCATGATGCTTATAGTTCAATTATTATGGTGTTTATAGTATAATTATGGTCCTTGGTTCGAATCTTGCGGGTTTCTAGCGAACATTTCTTGCCTTATGTCATTTCTGTGACTTTGCTATTTGCACAAAAATGACTATATGATTTTTCAATTTTGAATACACGGAGTTTTCAAATTCGAGTATTGTTTGTTTTAAAGTTATTTGGACGCATTTTTGCTCAATTTTATGGAACTATTTTTTATAGTGTAGCTGTATTCCAGTAAAACCAAAACTAATCATTAACTCACCTCTAGTAGAAGTTATTGCTTGACTAAACTATGTTTCTCAACCGAAGTTAAATAAGTTTCCAGAAAACATTTGCTGCGAATATAGTCTGATTATTTTTGGCTCGTTAACGTAGAAAATGACAGATTGTTCTGCTATTAACTTTAGTGGATTAATTCAATTAGTAACATAACTAGTTACGCAATTAGTAAGTCAACCTGTCTCGAAACATGATAAGTAATCTAAATATCGAGTGAATGAAAAATACCCCTAATTTGTCTTTATAATATTACATTTTTCAATTAACAACCTCCACGACAAAATTTGAATAGTTAAATTCAAATATTGTAAAAATGGGAATGTGAATTCGAGTAAGTTCAAATATTGAGGAAGTAAGTCCAAATAATAAAGTAACTCTTTTAATGGTATCCTCTTAACTATATTCAATGAAAACTAAATCTTTTAACCCTTTCACTACCAATTTTTCTTTCTGATAAAAAAATGAAATAAGTAAATTAATATATCAGTTACAATGCAAATATCGATAAAATTCCAAAAAAGGGAAAAAAATTACTGAATTGTCAGTGATATCAAGGAATACCAGTGGGACATGCATTCATAATAATACAAAGCATATTTAGCCCATAGGGTTATTTGAAACTGCCTACGGACATGTATGTCCTGGTGGTAGCGAAAGGGTTAAATTAAATTAAATTAAAGTAAGGTTAATTTTTAAATTCAACATAAAAAAATTAAACTAAAAAGATATAAGAAATGTGCTGATGAAAAACAAAATATTTTATCCGTTTTTGAAATCAAAGGAATAAACAGTTTATTTTATTAAAATGTTGAAAATGCTTAAATCATCTAAAGAACGACAGAAGATAGAAGCTTAATAAAATAAATGAAACGAAAACGGAAGAGGATAGAATTGCATAATTTTCTATGTTGTTCTCAGGAAATAATTTTTTACCATCCAGCTAAAATTTGAAATTACTTGCAATCCATTTTAACAGATGTTGCTGCCAAATGAAAAAATAAACAAAACTGTAAAACAATGGTTTCAAAAATATTCATCATTTGTGTAAACCTTCTGGTACAATTTGTGTGCAAGATTAGCAAGCAAGCTTACCAATATTTTAGTCATAGAGGATCTAACTTACAGCAAGAATTTTGTTTTATTATTTCATTTCTTAAGTTAGCAGCGCCATCTTTTGCCTTGAATTTCTTAAAAAAGTATCGTTTTTCTCTAAGCTGAATAAAGCAATCCCTTATTATTTATTGATCTTAAAAATGGTCTCACATTTTAGTAACAACCCGTAGCTCGGAATTTTTTTCAAACTTGTCTTTTATTTCAAACTATTTACGGCACATTGATAAAGAACTTCGCTAACAAAATATAAATCAATTTTTGTAATTCTGTTCAGATTTTTAAATAAATGCAAAAACGTGTTTTAAGTCTTTACCCCTTTACCTTTTTCGTAAAAGCTGTTATCAGGTACATTACGTCACAAAAGAGAAAAAAATATTGAGTCATAAGTTTATTAATTTTAAATCATAGGAAATATTCTATTATAGAATATTTTAATTTCATTGTTTTAAAAAAAAGGTTCTTGTCATTTCAGTAAACTCTACAAAAGAGTCAATGTTAGGAAGATAAAAGTGAACTTGGAACTGGAACTGCATTGTTTTTCGGGGTATCTGCACCTGGGTGCTTATCCCCTGTAGAAAATTTGATATTGCCTCATGAGGGGAAATGCCTGAAGTAATTGGTTTACATGATGAATCAGCAAGAAAAATGAAAAGTTGAACTTAATTCTATTAAGTAATTAAACTAAAAATCAGTTCCTGTTATCAGTCTGTCTGGCCGCAATTAAAGTCAGAAAAGTTTGCGAGCGAATCTTAAAATACGGTGCTGGAGTTTAATGTCTGACTCACCCATAGGACTATTTACATTTGAAGAGATATATTTACATGAAATGTACTTATTCAAAAGTTTTATATGAAAATCACGAGTTTAAAGTCTCGCAATGTTATTTCTTGCATTTACTTTAATAGAAAAAAATTCTATTGCGAGAGGATTTTAGAACCAGGTTTGGGCTGTTTTAAGCCAGTCATGATAATTTAAAACTCACCGTCTGAAATAAGCATAACCAATATTCCTTTCTGTTATCAACGCCTGAAATGAAGTAAATTTTAACTAGCGAAAGAAGGATGCTTAGTACAGTTTAAGTACTAGACATCCCTCTTGCACTGCTTTTCGACATAACTTTTTGAACGTGTCGGGAAAAAAATAAAGAGAAGAAAACTATTGGTTCTTTACGCCACGTTTCCATTTTTTGCATGTCCTAGATATTTCCCTTATATATATATATATATATATATATATATATATATATATATATATATATATATATATATATATATATTGCTTAAAATAAAGATAAAACATAATATTTTTTTCAATTTCAAAATAGGTTCAGAGAACAATCAGCAGATAGCTGACACTCAAGAAAACTGTGGAAACGTAGACTCAAACAGTTCTGACAGATGGCGCTATAAAGCAGGTAGTGGTCACAAGCCAATTCGATGACAAAGCCTGTCACCTCTTAATGAAGAAGATATATCATTGACATCACTTTGTACATTACCATTGCGAGAAACAGTTATATGAATGTTTATAAAAATTTGCTCACATTATCCCCTGCCAAAGTTTATCTTTAAGTTAGGATGTGATATATATATATATAAACATATAATAATATGTTCTTTTCTTTTTTATGTGTATCAAATAAATATATTTGGAAAAAAGACTATGTTCTCTTAACTTTAAGCTGCACATTCTAGTAAATCGTTATCATTCTTTTTTGCAATAACAGATAAACCCTTGAAAATTTTATTTTACTAAACGTGTTTCCATATATCCTCATGCAATCGTGCGTTCATGGTTTTTGTAATTCATTTTAATCTTATATCAAAACTGCGATGCATAAATTACTAAATAACTCGCATGAAAGAAAATAACGCGTATTTACGACTCGTCTCGTAGCCTATACAGGGACAGTTCTGAATTCTATTCTAGAGCCCTGTGTAAAGTTAAACAACTGGGTAAAGTTGATATTATCAACAGGATCAGATCAAAAGTTTCCATTAGCTCATATTAATACGAATTTGGTCAATATTTTGCAAAGATGCTAGAAGAAGAATGTCTGGAGAAATTTACCGCCGATTTTCGATTGGTGTCCCTAAGAGTTGTGCTCCATGCGTCAATCACATCTGAAGAGAATGGTATCAGTAAGTATGATCGATTAAATACGCATTTCATCTCGTCGGAATGGTTTCTTTCCTTCGGGATTTAAATCAAGCCTCTGAAAGACCAATCAAGAAAATATTGAACACACATTTTGTCAAACCATGGTTGATGTTTAAATAGAGTAGTTATCCTACTGAAAGAAATATTATATACTTCCATGAAATATTCCATACATATCTGAAAGCCTTTAAGAGAAAGAAAGATTTGCTCTTGATAAAGTGGAAAAGACATTTTTGAGAATTATTAATTTTTTTTAAAAAAAATTACTTTAATTTTCGTTTTGCAATACAACAGAAGCAAAAATCAGTATGGTTCCATTTTTTTTTCTTTTTTTGTGTTCTGATGAAGTTAAGCATATGCGAATTAGATATTGAAATATAAAATAATTAAAAAGTTAAGAGGGTCGCAATAGATTTGAAATCTTATTTAAAGTTGTAATTTCTGTTGATCCAGACACAATAAAATGGCACTTTATTGTTATGTACACAATGTACTCATCTTTGGCACTTTTTTCTTAAAGAAAACGATGAGTTTAGAATATGTGAATTAGTGTGCAATCGACTGAAGCTGGATTTCAAACAGTGCACATCCTCACTGCTTGAAAAAGAAAATCGAAGTGTAACCGTTAATGTTTGTAAACATCGCCAAGAAAGAGTTAAATTCTTGCCTTGGCTAGTAAATAGCTGAGCAAGTGAATACTCTTCTGTTGGAAGCAAAAAATTATGAGAAATTAATAACGTCAATTTATAAAAAGAAAACAATAATACAGCATGAAACGGTTTTCAAATTTTCTGTAAAAACATTTATATGAAAACTGAATTTCTGAAAATAGAATCGATTTGTATTCTTATGCCAATATTACTAGGAAAACTATAGTAAGAACTACATTTATCAAGAACAGGATGGAATAACATAGTAGTTTAACGAATAGATAATTTGCTTAATATTTTTTTGGCATTTTAAGTGGTATGTGTTGTTTTGTAATTAAAAACAAGAACAATTGCAAAATTGAATTCAGACATTTTTCCTTTTATTAATACTTATTTATAAAGAAAAATTAATAAGAAAGTAATATGTCTTGTCTGAGAAAAGAAAATTGTGGTGAAACTACCCTACAAAAACTGTGATTTATGTTATTGGATAAGTTTATTTGGAAAAATAAGTGTGGTGGTGAGCATAAAATGAAAAAAACATTTTATTTTCGTACTACGAGGATACATTTTTTAAAAAAATTTTTATTACACTACGAGTCCTACACACTCTAATAACATTTCCTGCAAAATAAAAAAATAGCTAAAACACATGGTATTTTATCATTTGGTTGTTTTTCCGATAATGAGTTAACAGTTTACAAGGAAAAAACTTTCAAAATTATAGTTATTCTTAACATATATATAGTAAAAAAAATAAAAGAAAACTGAATAGTAAATTCAACCGAATAAGTACATTTTATGCCATGCTCTAAGGTATCATGATAAAATTAACAAATTTTAGCTCATAATATAAGAACATATTTCATTACTAATTTTACAAATTATTACCAAAGCGCATCGGTCTAAATTACCAAGCTTTAGGATCTTCTCAAAGTTCCAGAAGCATGGCAAATTTTATCATTGACCATATTTTTTTTCTCAGAGTAAATATGTATGTTCTCATTTTCATATTTATTTTCTTTTAGTTTTACATACGCAGTTTTTTTTTTTTTCAGGATTTATAGTTTTGGCGTGCATTAAAGAAATGATTATTGAAAGTTTCTTCGAACAGCTTGTTATAAGACTTACACAGATTTTTAGCTGCTATTCTATACTTTTTTTTTTCACTATTTGAAACCAAAATTAAAATGTATGAAAATAATAAAATCTATAAATTATCGTGATCCCTTATTATTTCCCTCACTAAAAAGGAATAGTGCAGAAATTGTTTGGAAGTAATTAAAATAAAAGCCACGAAAAAAATACTTTTTTATTATTTTTTTATAAATTTGCTTTGAAAAACGCAAGTAATTGTTATTTTAGTATATTGAGGTAGATCCTTTTTCTCAAGGTTAAAAAGAGTATCAAATTTCTGATTTGTTACACAAGATAAAGCTTGAAGCCTTTGAAAAATAATTAGTGTATAATTTTTATTTTATTTCACAGAATACAGAGAACAACAGAATGATTGGCAAATGCATAAAATACTATATTTTATCATGAAGATTTCGATAAAGAATAATGTTAAAAAGTTTCTTCAAGAACTGAAAAAGATTCTTCCAAAAGATTGCACTTGAATAAAATTTCAAATTGCATGTTTTAAGATGCAAAATAATAATTTTGAAATGTTTGATTTGATAATTTACATGCATCCGTTTAAATATCGTCATTTGAAGTTACATTTATTAATGTTACGATTTAAAATGTTTCAAAAAACAATAAAAATTTTTAATTTTAAATTTTATATCTCAAAATCACTGAATTTTCAATATTCGGAATTTTTAAATCTAATTTGTTTTTAGTATATTAAATTAAGTTAAGTTAAATTAAGTTAAATTAAGTTAAGTTAAATTAAGTTAGATTTTGCAACAAGGTCTGCTAAAATAATGCGCAGCACAATGGACATCTTTGCTGACTCTCACGTCTTTTTTTTAAATTATATATTTTTAAAATTAACTGTGCAAGAGATATTCATGTATTTGTTTTTCTTTTAGAGAAGCCCTATAAATTCATTACTTTAAATAAAAATTACTATTAAATTTAAATTTCCTTTTGAGACAACGTTTATTTTTATATAAAAAAAAATTACTTATTTGATTTTTTTTTTGTGTAATTTAGAATGTTACTAAATAGAGAGTGAAAATCCGCAGAACCAAGGACATATATATTTTTGACATCTCACATTTTTTTTTTAAATCAGCCATTTTCAAATTAGAATATTTTGCATAATTTACTATTTTTAATAACTTCTTCAATTTCATTATAAACGTAAAAAGAGTTTACTTATAAACTTCTTCCAGTGCAGCATTTATAATTATCTAATAAATAGTTTACGCACTTAAAAATTCACATTATTTGTAACTACATGGAAAATATTTTTCAAACAAAAGATATTACGCACGTTATTTTGACTCACTGAATAAAAAACCAAATTGCTATTTTTGGAATGTCACTGATAGAAAAAATGTGAAACGTCGCTGCCGGTAAATCTGGAAGGAATCAACAAAAAAAATCGTTGCAACAAAATCTGTATATCGAAATATCCGAGCCGGTTTCATCAATTTCCTTCTACCGTTATAGGTTTTTGCTGCCCCCCCCCCACTTTCCCGTTAGAAATATCGAAATAAACAAAATAAATATTACTCTTAAGGTATGGGAGGATAGTCTGAGCTAAAAATGTTGTTTACTTCAAGTTTGTATTGACGTCTACTCAACGCTTTTTTTTTTTCATCAGAAAGCGAGAAATCTATAAAATTCGAAAAAATAAGAGCTGCAATTTTTCGAGGGAATATTCTTAAGCATCTTTTTTGTTTATAAATATAAATAAAAAGTCATTTGTATCGAAATTTTTTAATAGGAAAATTAGTTAAGGGCTATAATAAAATTAAGGACCATTTAGAGTCTAAGTGTTATTCATTTCAAGGTATATAAGTACATCGAAGAGCCATTACATTATGACCACAAGGCTAATAACATGTATAGGACCACCTTTAGCCCTCAAAAATACAAGCACCCGCCGTGGCATTGATTCCACAAGGTGCTGATTGGTAGTCTGAGGTATCTGGTACCAAGCGCTCACCAACTGGTCCTGCAATTCCCTCATATTGCGAAGGGGTAGTGTGAGAGCACGAATTTGGTCTTCCAAGTAGAACCACAAATGCTCTAATGTATTTGGGAGCCAAGGCATGACTTGAAAGTCATTGGAATGCTCTTCAAACTAATTCATGACGATTCGACCCTTATGACATGGCGCATTATCCTGTTGGTAAACATCATCCACCACAGGAAAAACTGTTGCCATGAATGGGTGAACCTGGTCTGCAACTATCAGGGGTCTGTCAAGGTTCTTGTGAAAGGTACCTATTTTGTGAAAATTTAGACATAATGTGTGAAAAATTAAAAATTATATTAAAAAATCAATACAAAAACATGGTTAAAATATAGATTTATCGTTTCTTAAGGGATACAAAAATAAAATGTCAAGAAAAAGTATTTTGTGAAACTACCGTTTTTCCTAAAGTTGAATTTGTGAAACTACCGTTTTACCTAAAATTGAATTTGTGAAGGTACCGCTAAACGGTAGTAAATTCGGCCTGGACAAACCCCTGACTATGTTCAAGTAGATTACAGACATCCGGGATTATTCTATGAGGATTATAGATCCTAATATGCCCCGTGAAAACATTGTTATGAAAACCTGGGCGAGCCCATTGTTATAGATGGAGTGTGGTCATAATGACTCTTCGGCGTATATTATAACGATTTCAGTTTTGGCCAATTTTGTATGTGACGTTCAGAGAATCTTTTTAGTGCTTTATTTGTGTACTGTATATGTAGGATTACACGTGTTCTTTTTTTTAAAAAAAAATCTTTTAAAATCATCATCTTGAAATATACAACGGCTAGGTAATTTTTGTTTTCAAAGTCTTAAGCCTATGGTAGTATGTAGGGGAGATATTCGTTAAAAACATATTCTACTACTCCGAAAGGTTGAGGCGAAATTAGAGATAGATAATTTTTCTAGAATTCTCCTTTTGAAATTGGTTATGTTACTGTTACCGCGAATGACCGAAATCAAGAAAAGTCGACTTTCGTCAAGAAAAGTCGAGTCGACTTTCTCCGGTGAATGTCCACAATCACATAGTCACTTTGGTGAATGTCCGAAATATTTGTTCTATCCGACTTAATATTTATATATCCGTTGATATTATTACATTTATTTTATATTTTTATATCTGCTGAGGACAGATTAATAGAAGCTTCAGTGTTCGGAGTACCGGTTAAATGCATACAGGGCAGTGGCACTGCACCTTGCAAAAACATCAGTGTAGGGTATACCGGGCAAATGTATACCGGAAAATTGCACTGGACCTTAAGAAACATCTGTGTAGGGTATACCGGGCAATACAGCCAAACCGAGAACCAAATGTAGTTAATCCTAATGAATTCTGATCTATTTAGACGTTATACTTAAATTAAATCTACTCTGTATGACCGATTACATATTTTTACACTCAGTCGCAACCGACAATACACAGTTAATAAATAATTTTTGTGCATTTAAAATATTTGAAGTACTAGCATCGCCCAGCGACGAGCAGGTTCGCATTTTTTAAAAAAGTAGAATTTCAAGTATATCAAATCGCAAAGTTAAAAATCAAGACAAAGTGTAAGTATAATTAACTTGTATTCTTAGGAGTGAACTTAATATTTGTCTCTTACATGTTCATATATATAGATGTAAGTTCACAATTGATATTTTTAGTGCCACATATGATGACATTTGAAAAAGAAATCTATGTTAATTACCTTGATGATGTGTCTGATGGATTATAAATTGAACTAGCCACCTCTGGAACCATCTTGGTACCCTTCCAAAACTATCCTGTTCAACAAATAAGCTTTTATGGAAACTAGGCAGAAAACCGAGCACAACTGCATCCACATATTTTAGTTCCTCAAAAGTTTTTCTAATCTTAACACTTTAATTAATTTTAGGCGATATATATGCTAAATTTCTTCACAGACGAGTTGTCGACGGATTTGCACGCACGGAAAATTTTTTCCTTCAAATTTAACTATATTCAAGAGATTTCCACTATACTATCAAAGCTCTTTATGTATCGAATTTTAGTAATAATTTAAAATATATCCGGGAGCAGTTAAAACACTCAGTCAGCTATAAGTATGAGTTTGGGATATTTCACAATAGTACGCAGAAGTATTAAAATTAATTTCCTTCTGTGTTGTGAGAGAAGATAGAAATTAATACTAATCCAAATGCTCCATTACTTCCCTTGCGTGCTGTATTACTTGCTCACGCAACTTTCGAGCCATAACTAAAATCGTTTAACATATATATATATATATATATATATATATATATATATATATATATATATATATATATATATATATATATATATATATATATATATATATATATATATATATATATATATATATATATATATATGTATATATATATATATATATATATATATATATATATATATATATATATATATATATATATATATATATATATATATATATACAGAGAGAGATAGTTACGAATTTGTAAAAACGTGTATAATTTTTTTTGAAAATATTATTTTGTTATTAGGCTAAATATCTCTGACGGACCCAATTCAAGCAGTTTAATTAGAAGATTTATAAAGAAAAGCCTCGTAATCATAGCGGAGAATGCGAGAATCGTCAAGAATTATGTCGAAAATTCCGAGGCTTCGTCGCCAAGCCTATATAAATAGGCGTGTGCTTCGTAGAGAAGAGTTGTAGAGCATTAGTCTATTTGTGATTTCAATATTGTTCTGATCTGCTAGCATCTGATGTGTTCATTGACCCATCTGAGATTGTGAAGCCTGTGTTTCGCGTGTTACACTAACATTTGTGCTGTATTTGAGTGCTAGAAATTGCTATACTTTTTGGAAGATTCTAAAATCAACTTGTGGAATCGGAAGGACTGTTTTATTCATCTCCATTCTACACGATACTTGTTTTTAGTCTACATAGAGTTTCACATGATAAAGAGAGCTTTTCAGTTCCTTCACTCTTCAACGTTTGAATCCTGAACGCTATTTCAGTATTCTTGACAACGATTTCCGATTTCCAATTCAGATGCGTACCATGACCACTGCATCCAAGACATATGCTTTCAGAAGGATAGAGTTCTTCTAAAGTTAATTAGAGACTTTAAGAACTAGCTCGGACTATGACGGTCTTGTCTTTGTAAGAGGATTTTTTGGTCCCCCTAGGTCCCCCTTATCACTGCTAGACTTCTTTTTTACAGGAAGTACTTTAGGCATTTTCTAAACATCTGACGTTGAACATCGTGGGAGATTTTTTTTTATCTTCGGTCAAGAATCATCATGTTCTTATGTTTACCTACCGTTTGTAAGCAAAGTTTCTTTTTCGGAAACAAATTGTAATAATTAAAAAGGTAGTTTTTTTTTTACATGCATATAGTCAAACTAAATATCTCTGAATCATCTCAATATATTTTTGTTTTCAAAAAGAGCAATTGTCATTTGACATAGTGGCCATAGATGGGTAACTTTATTTGAACACTGTAAAAAATTCAGGAGCAACTACTGAAGTGCTACAACACCGGAGATACTTTCTGGGTGTTTGGTGTAGTGAAGCATTAATAATGTTATCTTTCCGTTTAAAATGTAACGAAGATGCGTCTCCCCGTTTTTGAAGCAGAGTAATACTATAAAATTATAATAACGATAAGATAGAATGCATTTAAGGGTCAGTAAAATATTTTCGACTATACGATTTAAATAGAGAACCGTAAGGGTGAAGACACTCGCTAAAATGAAGCTAGCATGCAAATCAAATATAGTCATAGCCATGATAGAAAAATAGAACTAATTTGACTAATATTAATCGGAATTGTAGTCGGTAAAAATTAAATATTGAAAAAAAAATTTGAACACAATTTACTAAGATTTAAATATCAAAATACAATTATCCTTAATAAGCAACTGAAAACATAATACATTTTGTAAAGACAAACATTTGTTCTAGATATAAAGCGGAGTGCACGAATTGTGTGAATAAGCAACATTTTAGTGATATCTTTTCCATTTTAGTGTTTTGATTTAAGTTGCCTATGATTAGATAAGATATATAGAACCCTGTTGTAGCTGACTCTTATTTTTTATTTTTTTTTTATTTATTTAATATGTCCTTTCAAAATTCTGCTATCCAGCCTCCTGGAGAGCCTTACACTTTCGACAGCTGTCAAAATAATCTACTTATGTTTTCCAGTTACTAATCTACATTTACTTTCTTGTACTTAACAAGTGTATCAAAATTCTTATGCATATCTCGATGTCGCAATGCTGACTTGTGCATTTATACTTTCAAAATTCTAAAATATGCATTTGTTTGAGGCATTTCACTATGCCTTTGTATTTAATGTTGTAAATATTTTCATACTTTAATTTTTTCTTTATATGTCATTTATACTTGCTGCTAAAGTAATTTTTTGTGTTTTATGTATGTTTTGTCTGTAGAATGTTTGTTCTACTTTCGTGTGCCCTGAATAGGGCGGGACGAGGCATCAATAAACAATATAGAACCCTGTTGGTTTAGGGGATAAAGCGTTCGAATTCCAATGATGTTTCCCGGGTTTTAAACATCTGAATGGCAGGTCGATACGATTTTCGCTCCCGACTCGCACCGACCACAATGCTGACATAAAATATCCTCAGCGGTAGACAGATCATGAGTTAAAGTTGTGATGATGCTATCACAATCCACCCAAATTTGATACAGTCTGGCTGATCTCTAAATTTAAAAGCATTAATTTTAACGGTGCCTTGCACCTAGTTTATCTTAACTACAACCGGGAGTTGCGCCAAGCCGGTTCCCCGGATGGACGCTATCATTCAAGCATTTGAAGTGTGTTTACGCTCTGTGTTGGTGATCGAGAAATTTTGTAAGATTCTCTTTCCTTCTCTGCGTGTCGTTTTTCTGAATTTTATGATTGTCTGCAAATTACTAAGGTCGCTCATTTTATGCGAATCTAGTAATTAGGATATAACAAATTTTATATATATTTATTTTTGAGATATAACCAGCCGAGCATGCAGAGAAGGAGACACGTGTTCTCGGATAGGAAAAACACGAGGTAATCCAGTGCTCCTTTTTCCAATGAAGATGTTTTTGTTGAATGGTGACAAATAAATGACTAGCTGTGAAGAATCCATGACTCTTTACCTTTTTTCCTTGGACCAGTGTTCCTGTGGCCCCACTTATACGACACGTGCACATGGCAGCAACGTCCCAAATGTCATCTTTAAGTCCTCCACGAAGGCAAATTTATCCTAATACTCGATCCTGGAGTTCCTTGTCTTCTATGTTGGGTTAGAAATAACAACGCTACAGAGTTGAACATTGATAGTCGTAAACCCAAAATTGGGTCGGCTGTTCAATGACGGTTTTAAAATGTATATGGGCACTCTATTTCATGCTGATTATATAAGAAGTGTTGACTCATACACATTTTAAGGTTGATTAACATTATATTCCGAGACATTTCATCACAGCTTTTTGTGGTGAGCAAAAGGGGAAAAAAAAGTCAGAATTATATACGTCTGTCTTTCCTTCAGGCCGATTAAAATATTTTCTGGAAGTGGTAGAAACAATATTTCTTCGAAATATTCCTTGATTAAATTTTTTTTCACAATATTGTTTTTGTTTATGAGCGTTTGTTTTCCTCAATCTTCTGTTTCCGTATTCAGGAGAAAAATAAAGAATGTGAAAATATTTTCAGGCACATTTCCCTACAGACGAGTTGCATGCAAATGATTGTTTTTAGGAATTTGAACAAGGAGATTGGTTTTGCTCTACTATCGACAAATGTTTTCTATCTATAAAATATTTATGAAGGGCAAGAAAAGGTTCTCAACGGTGATTTTGGAGTTAAAATATTCCAGCATATTTCTTAGTTTAGAAAAGGGAATTTTTTTGTTTACTTTCAGGAAAGAAGGTCTTCCATTGTATATCAATAAAATCCATGTGTTTCTGTAACAATGTGGATAAGTAGATAAAATTAAACGAAAATTTTTGTTGAAATATTTATGGTATTTGAAATGAGTATGCGTCAAGAGATTAAGCAGTACCCCTCATTTCTCATCAGCATAAAACTACGCTCTTTTTCCAAACTAAGTTGCCATCTTTTCTCGCATTATAAGATGTCGCTACAATACTCCCCGCATGAAAATATAATTTATTTAGTTTTTTGAGTGGGAGGCAGGGAACGCTCTACGTAACTGTGTGTTATTTTGGTATTCGAAGCTCCGCTTTAGAATTGTTCAAATCAGGTTTGTGAAAGAGGTTTTCCTAAACCAGTTACTACAATTGACAAAGTTTTCATTAAAAGGCACTTTACTTAGTGCCAAAACAGCATATCTCTATTTTTTTAACGATCCACCGGGTATGTAATTACGAGTCTAAAAATAAAAACTATTAATCAGCTGATTCAGTTCTTAAAATATATAAATGAATTACATTTTCTTAAACTTCATTAGCAAATTTAATTAACTTAATTTTGTACAGGAATGCATTTGTTTTTTGTTAGAAACACTCGTTAAACTCTAAACTCAATTATACAGATTGTTAAATGATTTTAAACTTGGATTTGTTCTTAATGACATCATTATTGATTGATCAGAATCCACATGCGGGTTTGTTTTGTCTTGCATGTAAAATATTTTGTGATATATAAAATTTCTATTTTCGTATTTATTTCATATTTTACATTGATTTTTTTAAAAAAAAATTATATTAAGAGTGGCCGTAATATAGCACCATGTAAGATTTATATTGTGATATATTAATTAAATATCATTCATTGATTTTTTCTTTTTAAATTAGCTTCTAAGCTTGTTATAAACAATATTTTATTTGGTTATATATTTAAAATATGCTAATATCTAATATTAACGTATTATAGATTATTTTTATTAAAGTTTTTATGCATCTTAATTGTTAATGCAAGAAATTATATTTTTGTAGGCACAAGAAGTGGTGTTTATTTTTTTTTTAATATTTCTCTAAAATTTGTTGGGAAGTGGCAATTACTGCCAATAAATGTTAAAGGCCTTATGAGAAAATGAATGTGATACAGATAATAATTACATTATTTTTAGTGAAAAATTTGAAAATTAACCAACTGATGTTTTTGACCTTTTTTTGGAGATGAAGAAAGTTACAATTTACATTTTACAGTTAGTGAGGAAGGAGAAAAAATTACTGAAAGAGCTATTGTTGATAAAGCAGCAAAAATTCATTTTGGGATTTTGGACATTTTACTCTGAGAAAAAATGTATGGTCAAAACTACCAGGATATAGAGAAATTAAACGTGCTGCTGACGTTATGGGAACACAAAAAAAGATCGAAAATTTTTACTGAAGAGCTTTGGTAACGAATTAAGTACAATTAACTATAAAAAACGGTTTCGTACAGTTAAAATATAGTAAATGGCCAATAATTTGGTAATTTTATCATGATACTTTTGAGCATGACATAAAAATAATTATATTCGGTAAAATTTACTTTCCAGCTCTGTAATTTTTCTGACCGCTTAAGAAATACAATTCCAATACTAAATAAGAACAATAATTTTGCTCTATAGGTCGATATGCTAATTATACCCGATATTTTTGTTTATTATGACCAGTAGATAGAACAATAACTTTTCTTAAGAATTTTTCAATAATAAGAACTTTAAAATCTGTGCTAAATTTTAGAAATTGTTTTTTATTTGTAGCATTTTGTTTTAAATTGATCCAAATTGTCAAAGAGAATTTAATTTTAAACTGGAGACAGATCAGCTTGTTCACTACATGTAAAGTATTCTGAAACTATCAGTCATACCCTTATTTTGAAATGCGTAACTAAACTTAAAATTTTGGAATCATATTAGAGTTGTCTTTTCACTGTCAAAATTTAGGAAAGTGCTTAAATTATAAATTAAAAGCAATTAATAATTTATTTCAATAAATCTTAACCATTTCTAAATGGCAATGAAGTTATTATAGAAGTACATTTAACAACCAGTTTGAGAGTGCATCTTAGCAACAAAAATGTATGGCTATTAGATTACCAAGTATAAATATTTTTTTTAAAAAAATGAACAAGGCTAAAATATTATATTTTTTAAGAAAATAAATAATTTTTATAATTTGACGTTAGGACATTTTGTTAATACTTTAATAGTAACAAAATGAGCGATTACTTGGAGTTGGAAAAAAATCAACTGTGCTATTTAAAAAAAAAGTATCTATATTTGAACTCTGGATTGTAGAATAAATGACGCTATAAGAAGCAGTAAATCAAAAATAATAAATAAATAAATCCAAAATAATACTTGTTAACAATATATTGCCTCTCTTGAGGCATTTATATTTCTAAAAAATCTATATAAATTCGTTGATTTGCGTTAGCAACAGCTGATCACTTCATTTTATTTCTTAAATTTTTTTAAATTATTTTTGACATGGAGCGAATCACGAGCTACTAAAATGATCTCGAGAAAGATATATTGTTTGATAACATTCGATAAATATAAAAGCAAACAATTCAAGAAAACAAAATCACACAAAAGCAATCAAAATTACAATTCGCGATCGCAACTCTCGAGTACGCCGTCTAGCGGGAGCCTGTAAATATCAGACATTAATTTATCACGTTTTCATTTAGTTCCATCGAAGTCATTGACAGAATCAGACGCCATTTTTAGCAGCAAATAAGAAACAAAATTTCCCTAAGGAAAAGGCCGAAGAACTTGAGAAAAATCTCCAGAATATTAGTAAATCTTTCAGGAACAGAACACGCCAAACATTTGAAGAAAAATTCCTCAATAATTTTTAATTTCTATTATCAACAAACTTGCAACTGATGACTTCCTATTTCGGATACTGTTACAGATGTGTGTATTAAGGTAAAATGCGTTTCTTCTGTCTTCAATTCATTACGAATTAAAGTGATGTCAACATTGCTTTCGTCATTCCAGTGAATAAATATGAATTCAGAACATACAGAATTGTAATAGTTATAACATATTCTTCTTCGTTATAGAATAGTATATATTTCTGTATCCATATAATTCGGAAAACAACAATAAAAAATTATCCAAGTTACTTGAAATAGTGCCATTTGTGCTGATTCTTAATTCATTTTAATCGTTTTCTTGGTAAGTACTTTTTAGTTTTGAAAGAATAAGTTCAACTAGAATTCAGCTATTCTGTTTTTAGCTACATATTTAAATTCATATCAATTATAAAATTTTGCTGTGTAGTATGTTATCTAAAAGTAATGAAGGGATAAACTATGTATCTATTATTTGAGAATAAAGTTTTCAAACAAGGAACTTATCTTTTTGGAATTCTCCGGGAATTATAAATCAGGTAAGTGCAATGATTTTTACAATAAAAAATTTGCTTGCAAATTTTTTTTTTTATTTGATGATGGTTCTCTACAGAATGGTTTTTTACGTCTGATTAAGAACTATAAGAATAATAAAAAAAGAAACAATATGAAAGTTTTTATTTCAATGTAAAGAATTCTTAAAATCGTTTTTTTATCCTAAGAATTCTTTATTTTCCGTTTTTTAGTTTATAATTTTTTGATAAAAATTGTTCTCAAAATACTTTTTTTGAAAAATTAAATGGTATAACATTATGTGTTTATGTATACTTCTTGTATATTCCAATGTTTGAAGTAATATGATTCAGAAAAGTATGGAATAAAAATTCTGTACTTACGTATTAACGCCACCGCCGCTACAGATTTGGCGGTTTTTAAGTGCCGCCAATCTACACTTAAAATTTTTGCGACAATTCATAAAATAAAACACTTTATTTAAAATCAAAATAGTCAATTGGATTTCGGTGGAAAATGAGCCGATATAGAGTTTAGCATAGATTCAAAACAATCATATCGCCATATGAACTCTGTTAAATAAGATTCCAAATGAAATAACATTTCCAAAACGTACGTTTACCAAGATGAAGTTTTATGTTGTGGGAATTGGTACATTTTCGTTTTTTCGGTAAAATATTTCCCTCCTAAAAAAATAAAATTGCATCTTGTTTTGTTTTTGGCAAATCCCAAAGACGAATTTTCGTAGCACTGAAAATGGCGACAAAAAAGAATTGTTTTTTTTTTTTGTTTCGTCAGCATTCTTTATTTTATGTTTCTTAGTTTCTAAATAGTGATTTTTATTGAAACTTGAAATTTTTTGATAAAAATTGTTGTCAAAAAACTTTGTTTACAAAATTAAATTTCATAAAATTATGAGGCTTATGTATACTTTTTGTTCATTTTAATTTTTGAAGTAATATGATTCTTAAAACTATGGAATGTAAAGTTTAAATGGGCCTTTCATGTTATATCATTAAATTTAGTACAACTATTTCTCGGGCATTAGGTTTTAACTCTTATAAGAATATACATATTTTTTTCTGTTAATGTACGAATATTTTTCCGATGTGTTTTGGATATTCCTTCTCTAATAAAAAAAAAAGAGATACCATTTTGTTTTCGTTTGCATAAGAAAGAATATCAAACATTTTTCTTTTTTAAATTTAATTAGCCACAATAAAGAAGGAACGTTGCAATGCTACGTGCTACATTAACGACGTCTCTAGAGTAACTGAATGACTGTTCATATAGAAATCGCAGGTATTAGTCTCCTACAACAACGCCCCCTATAGTTCGTTGCGATCGCGAATAACTTTTAAAATAATTGGAATTTCGATGGGAAAAAAAAAAAAAAAAAAAAAAAAACGTCTTCTTAAATTTGAATTTAAAGTGGTCCTTTTAGCATAACAAATTTCAATCTTTGTGTTTGTATTTCAGTGGGAAGTATTTAAGCCAACATGTTTTTTTTACTACACGTTTAACAGTTGTCGAGGAAACCATCGAATTGTTCTCGGACCGAAAATCAAATCATATGTCTTTTTTTAAAATTATGTATTTAACTTTTTGCACATTTTTCCATTTATCTTCATTTCAGACCTATATTTCTTATAGGGTTTGGTTAGAAATACAAAATATAACTTAAAACAAAAAATAAATAAGAAAAATCAAATAAAATAAGAATCCTCCAAATTGCAAATTGAAATTTTGAGAAAAAGCTAATGTTAACTTAATTAACAAACACGGGCCCTCTAACAAGCCAAACTTCAATTCTGTAGTTGCCTTCCTGTGGTATTTGCCGCGTTTTCTTTTCCCCAACAAATTTAACAACTGTGTACTAGCACTTCAAGAAGAAGAATATCACAGATATCTACACTTGTGACCAATGAAGTCAGCTTATACTAATTATTTCTAACCAAAATGGCGTGTTTAAATTGAGCTAAGTTGCTCCTCATACGTTGGAATATTGATTAAAGTGAAGTTATTTAAATACTGCACCGTGTCGTGCACAGAATTTGTTGAAATATAATTGAAATAAACAACAGTGATTTATTTTTGTTTTGTCTATCTGGCAACTTCGATGCATAATTAATTTGTTTATATTCCATATTGCTTCACGCCTGTCGTTAAGTACGAAATATGTAAGAAAATAATTTGAGAAATAATCTTTGTGTAAAAATATAGAATGCGTCATCTAAGAGAATTGAAACCTGACGGGCTTTGATTTCTCGAAATAGAATGGATGGAATAGTTGCTAACGCAAATAAATGCCACGTTTCAACAATCAATGAGGATCGAAATACTTACTGTACGTCACTCGCAGGTATTCCATTGATAATTCACGAAAAAATTAACTAAACTCAATTCTTTTTATTTTATCGTAATTCTTAAAATTATTTCTATACACTTTAACAATTTCAAGTTTCTAAATATACCAAAACAAAATGCAATGTTAAATTGAATACCGAAAACAGTGCAAGTCCTGTTTTTTTCCTTAGTATAGAGAGATAATTGAAAAATAATAAAAAAATAATTGAGTAAAATTATTCACAAAATATCTTATCTCATTTATGGGTTTACTTTCTTCTGCGCTACATATAACTAATTGACAATCGTATATTTTAGCATTATATTTAAGTTGAGTTTCAGAAATTTAAAGAAAATTTCACTTTAAGTGTCTCACTAGTTTTCAAATTGGCAAAAATTGTATTATTTTGACATGCTAAAATACATACTACATCAAACAAAATTATTTTTCCAACGTTATTTAGTACTACTTCATATAAATGAATATTTACTGAAATATTAATTTATCTTTATCCTATTTAGTATTATTACATATGCCTACAGCTTTTTTTCCTCCCTTAAAAGCAGGAAATGGAAATGCGACGCTATAAGGCTGAGACATTGCAGAAATAAAAAATCCAATGGCGCATCGGAAAACATTTATTGGTTTTCTCGTTTATGAAGTGTTGTCAGGAAATCCATTAGTCCAAAGGGAAAAATATCATAGAAAATACAAAATATCCGAAAAGGTTTTCCAATGACATATTTCGAAGTCCAATATTACATTTCTTCTTTCAGGAAGTCGATAAAATAATTGGATTTCAATTGTTCAAAGTACAATTTAGAAATTCAAAATCAATTCAATTGATTAAATTAATTTAAAATTTCCACTTCTTAACACCTGGATCTTGAATTATCGATATCAGATTGTATTTTTGGATTTCATTTTAAGCAATGTAAATATTCAAATAAAGCAAATGGAGCACTACATACGTTAAAATAAGGGCTCTTAAATATCGTAAACGTTTCCTCCACCTTAGATATAAAACTTTTCAAACTGAATTATATTTATAATATGCAGTTTACACTTCTTTTATAAAGGTGAAGGAAGAAAAAATTCCCTGAAAAGAAAAAAAAATGAAATGTAATAAAATAATAGAAATGATTGTCAACATACATTGTCTTTTTAACATTTTATAATTTCTGTTACAATTATATTGTAATTGTAGTTGTTAAAGTTTTAATCAGTATTTAAGATTTGGATAAAAGATTTTATGAATATTAAATACTTATTCAGTTAGTGAAATACAAAATTTGAGCGAAATCGGTTGAATAGTTTATGGGAAATTGAATTTTAAATGCTTAAATTTGATTTTTCATCAAGAAATTTTTGACCACCACCATTTCACCATTTTTTTCCATATTGCGGTCCGTTTTTTTTTATTTTGCGCACAGCACACTACTAGTCGATTGAAAGATATCAAAGTGATGAACTAGAGATAAATTTCAGTTGTGGCTAAGATTTGACTTTTAGATGGTTAATAACAGTATGTTTTTCACTGAACACAAGATTCTTAACGTATGTCAAAGTTCAGAGATGCTGAAATAAAAGACTGTCCAGCAAAATCAGAAAGTAATGCTTTTTTGGGTCTTTCCATGGTGATAAAGAGAAATTGAGGAGGTTCGTTATCCTGCAATAAAATCATGCTGTTTCGAATTACAGTTTCAGAATTATCAAAGTGTCAAAAAACATAGATTTCTAAAAAATCTTGATTAAAAAATAATGTTGAACGATCTGTACCTATTATCTCTCGCTTTCATTTCAGATTGGAAGAAGGTGCTATATGGCCAAAATACCAGATACACCTGGTGGCATGGACACGAATAATCCTGTGGCATATATATCTGTATATAAACCTAAAGTCTGTTTGAATGTATGTTGGCTAATAACTCGAGAAGGGCAGCACCGATTTTATTTTTTTTCGAAGTTTGCATGTTTTCAATGAGGGGGGGGGGTGTAAACTATTACTTTGTTCCAGCGTTATGCAGTTCGGAGGCAGTATCGAAAATAAAAAATTTTACTAACTTCCAAACATCTATCACAGCTGAAGTCAGCACTGACTTTGGTGATGGTCAATTTAGATGAACACGAAATATGCATTCGATTTAATCCGAAAGGTGCCATATATGAGTTAAATTGGGGCTCTCTAAAAAAGGCCACTCCAGTTAACACCTATTTCGCCAAACCATGGCTGCAGGCTGGGATAGCCTGGTTGGTAAGGCACTCGGCCAAATGTCCAAGAGTTCATGGGTTCGATCCCCGTCGGTCTGATGACTCCTCGCGTAGTAAATAATGACGGATGCACGTTAAATATGTTGAGTCACAAAGATATCAACAAAATTAAAGAGTCATAGGGCAAACAATGAAGAGTGCAACCAATTAATGTATTAGGTTGGTGTCCAGATACTTCGGACCAGAAATAATAACTGGGAGACAGAAATCCGCTAAGGTGATAGGACCCATTGTAAGATAAGGACCCATTGTAAGATACCAACAAAAGCAATGAGCTATGGGACAAACTATGAAAAGTACAACCAATTAATGTATTAAGTGGGTGTCAAGATACTTCTTGCCAGAAATAATAACTGGAAGACAGAAATCAGCTAAGGTGATAGGACCCATTGTAAGATACCAACAAAAGCAATGAGCTATGGGACAAACTATGAAAAGTACAACCAATTAATGTATTAAGTGGGTGTCAAGATACTTCTTGCCAGAAATAATAACTGGAAGACAGAAATCAGCTAAGGTGATAGGACCCATTGTAAGATACCAACAAAAGCAATGAGCTATGGGACAAACTATGAAAAGTACAACCAATTAATGTATTAAGTGGGTGTCAAGATACTTCTTGCCAGAAATAATAACTGGAAGACAGAAATCAGCTAAGGTGATAGGACCCATTGTAAGATACCAACAAAAGCAATGAGCTATGGGACAAACTATAAAAAGTACAACCAATTAATGTATTAAGTGGGTGTCAAGATACTTCTTGCCAGAAATAATAACTGGGAGACAGAAATCCGCTAAGGTGATAGGACCCATTGTAAGATACCAACAAAAGCAATGAGCTATGGGACAAACTATGAAAAGTACAACCAATTAATGTATTAAGTGGGTGTCAAGATACTTCTTGCCAGAAATAATAACTGGAAGACAGAAATCAGCTAAGGTGATAGGACCCATTGTAAGATACCAACAAAAGCAATGAGCTATGGGACAAACTATGAAAAGTACAACCAATTAATGTATTAAGTGGGTGTCAAGATACTTCTGGCCAGAAATAATAACCGGAGGATAGAAATCCATTAAGGTGATAGGACCCATTGTGAATTAAATGCAAATCCATGAATTACCCAACGTGAATTCACAACTCTTATTTCCGTAATAATCCTGCAATTATAGCAAAAAATTTTTCATCAGAAAAATTATTATGCAAAATTTTCAATTCACATAAAGATTTGTTGTGTCAGAACAAATATTGGTTGAAAACTACCGAATTTATATATGCTTCATCCTTTTTTAGAGGAGAAATGGGAGGAACTAAATATTATTTATTCTGTCAAGTAAAATATTGTTCCTGACTTATTTTATTTTACTCTGAAAGGAATTAGATTTATCATGAGACAATCTGACAAATAGTTTAGAAAGTATAAGTATTTGGATCAGACAAAAATACACTTTGTATTTGTAGCTATTTAGACTTTTTTAAATATTAAATCAAGAGATCTGAGATGACAATAATTTGTACAATATTTTAGAATGAATTTTTTTCTATTGAACTCTCACGAGATTTTTATTACGGTAAGCATTGAGTGTGTTGCGCTAAACTTATTTATACAATTATAAATAACAGTTAAAATTTCACAGCCTCCATATTTGAAGGCTTATATATTCAGAGTGTTATTCATTCTAAAGATGAAGCTTTTGATTAGCAACCACGTAATAGAATTTTAACCAGTTCATGATATAATTATTGAAATAAAAATTGAAATAATATTATGTTTGCACAGAGTTTTAATGTATTTTTCAACTAGTGCATCATTTTCTTACCGTATTACATGCATTAATCTCTTTTGTTGTTAAAGAAACCCCTATCTACACTGCAATATATTGTATACTTGATTCACAATTAAGAAGCTGCCAAAATATTTGCTAACACTTCTTTCATTTACCCTCTGTCTTTTGGATATCAGCCAACTGTTTTAAGAATTTTCTTAGGTTGTTCTGCTTCCATTAAATAACTATTAACATTTAAGAAAAGAAAATATAGCAGAAATAGACTTTTCTGTATTGTATCTGTGTTAACAATAAAGTTTCATAAGAGTTTTTCACTAGTTCTTTTTTTTTCTAGCCATGCTTTTAAGCTCTTTGCATATTTCTTTAAAGGAAATTGGAAGTTACATGCCAAAACATGCAAAAATCAGGGTAAAAATTATTTTTTTTCTCCTTTAGAAGTAGAGGATCGGATTTATTTCCTTTTCTTTTTTTATTGTTTTTGTTAGGGTGCATATTTTTTTTTTTTAAAAAGTGTTCGAATTTTTTCACAACTTACTTTTTTATTAAGTACTGGAATATATATTTTTCTAAAAAATGTCTCAAATTTCAAATATTTAGAAGAAAATTTATTATCTTAAGAGGAATCCAAGGATTTCATTCAGAAAAAAAAGGTATGGTATAAGAATTTTTAAAGTCTTTTTATTACCTTCTAATCTCCACATTTTAAAAATAGAAAAATTAGATAACTAAAAATATACTGTATATAACAAAAACATATTTTAAACATCAAATGTTAATATTAAAATCGAACGAGAAGAGAATTTGTGAGTGGAGTGATTATTATTTTCCATTTTATTAAGTGCAGACTCACCTCATGGACTGTCTGAAATTTCCTCCAACAATTGCTTAAATAACAATTTATTTAATTGTTATTTTACTATATTCAACTAAAACAGTCATAAAGTCATGAAAAAGATGGCATTCAAACCATTGGCAGTGAGAGAAATTGTGTATTGCCAGTTTTCACATTATAAGGCTAAACAACCGGAATTTCATCAGCGCTAACTAGGCTTATCTCATGAAGCCAATTAGTTCTTTGCAGCTGCGTACATTTTATAACCCAGAGGACAAATCTGCCCGTTTCATGACCGGTTGAACGGATGTGTGAATTCCAGCGTTAACACTACAATCTTATATATATATATATATATATATATATATATATATATATATATATATATATATATATATATATATATATATATATATATATATATATATATATATATATATATATATATATATATATATATATATATATATATATATATATATATATATATATATATATATATATATATATATATATATATATATATATATATATATATATATATATATATATATATATATATAAACTCAGTTTTGTGAAAATTGCAACACCATGAAGGAATCGTCATAATTGAATGAAATTTAATACACAGTTGAGTGGTAGTAGTACAAATGAATGATTAAACTTTCAAAGCAAGCAAACAATAACAAGAGATCGAAATCAGTATTTTGTGTAGCTTCCACGCTCCGCAATAAGTGCTGCTACACAACGTAGCATGGAGTCAAGCAAACTTTGAATGTCTGACTGACGAAGAGAATTCCATACTGTTTGTATGCGTACCCAAAGTTCGTCTGCAGAAGAAACAGGACGAGGATTACGAGCGAGACGCCGATCAACGAAATCCCACACATGTTCAATCGGCGACATATCCGGGGAATACGCCGGCCAAGGAAGAAGTTGTATCTGTCGCGATGCAAGGAAGGATTGAACAGTCTAAAAATATGAGGGCGGGCATTGTCCTGTTGAAATACAGCAGCTGGCAAGGCTTGATGGAAGGGAACAGCTTGGGGCTGTAGAACCTCACTGATGTACCGGTTGCTGTTAAGATTACCCACAATTCGCAGCAAATGAGATCGTTCCTGATATGCTATGTCACCCCCGACCATAACTCCGGGTGTTAGTCCACTGTGGCGTTCGATAACGCACTCCGGAAGATGGCGATCACCGGCATAGTGTCTGACACGAATACGGCCATCATGGTACCACAAATAGAAGCGAGATTCGTCAGAAAACACGACACGCTGCCAATCAGCACGCCAGTCCCTATGCTGTTTGGCCCATTGCAGCCGCAGGCGGCGAAGGTTCAGCGTGAGGGGGATCCTGTATAAAGGAGTCTTTGCGCGCAGTCCACGCTGCAGCAGACGTCTACGAATAGATAAATCACGCGATGAAACACCTGTAGCTATTGACCACCGTGCTGCCAGTTGTCTAGAGGGAGCCGTAGGGTCCGTTAGCGCAGCGCCGAACAGGTGTCTATCATCTCGAGCAGACGTGACATTTCGGAGTGCACTCCCGGATTTCCGAGTTGTCCGACACTCGTCCATCCACTGCTTTTAAACACGCATCACTGTGCTGCTGTTATTCTGCACACGAGCAGCTACTGCACGATAAGATAATCCAGCTTCACGAAGGCCGATGATTCTCCCCCGTTTAAACTCCGTAAGTTGTTGAAATCTCGCTCTCTTTCGTCGAATAGGCATAAGTAGTGAGTAAGCAAACGTTTACAACCACCGATAACCATACTCGCTTGGCTACAGCCGTCTATTTATCCGGATCCATCCGCCGTTCAGAGGGCGCTGCTCAGCATACGCTTGCGCTACGGGTCTGAAATTCTAATCATTTGCATAACATGCTCTATTTTGCATTTCCTGACAATTTCAGCCCACTCGCGTAAGTCCTTCGTGGTGTTGCCATTTTCACATACATGAGTTTATATATATATATATATATATATATATATATATATATATATATATATATATATATATATATATATATATATATATATATATATATATATATATATATATATATATATATATATTACGAAAATTATTCACACTGATTTCACTTCTGCTCGCATAACACATGGAACCAAAGGTAAATAAATATTAAAAACGTGCTATAAACTGTTGATTTCCATCCCTTTCTCACATCCCTTGCTAGTACTTTTGAGACTATGCATTTTACTCAAAAAGGAGTTTTTGCTGTATCAATTTTGTATACAGAGATTTTCGAATTCGAAACATTTTTGCTTAATGTTGAGAATTATTTTCTTTTTACTTTGCGAAGATTACTCTAATCCATTTACACCCGTTAAAGTAGGAGTAACATAATAAAAAGTTCTTCTTTCCTGAGGAAACTCATAATGATAAATAAGTTTTTGGCAAATCATATATATATATATATATATATATATATATATATATATATATATATATATATATATATATATATATATATATATATATATATATATATATATATATATATATATATATATATATATATATATATATATATAGTATATAAGTTCAAGCTACACTTCTTATCTTTAAAATGTGCAATTTATATTTTAAATGTTGCGCAACCTTTGATCAATAATTTTAAAAAAAATAATTTCAGAAATCAAGCCCATTGCAATTATTATAAAATTTTATAATTGAAGTTCAATAATTCGAATTTCTAATAAATATCTGTCAACTTAAGTTTCCAAAATCAATTTAGTTTACTTATGTTCAGAAAAAAAACATTTGTCCAAAAGGTTTATTCCAAATGATATTAATTAGTTTAAAGAGTATAAACAGACATAATAACGAAAAACAGACATTAAATGCTTCTAATTCGTATTTGATCAAAGAAAACAGTGTTTCTTGAAATTAAATAATCATAATCTCTCCGTTAAAATCTGATGTATTTACAGAAAAATGAAAATTAGTTGTTGTCTAACGAAGCAGAAACATTTCTTTTTTTCAATTTACAGAGACAAGCGCAATATCTTTAATTTCTAAGATAATATTTGCTTAATTTCTAAGACTGAAACCTTTGATATTTTATTAACAGGAAAAAAATATTTAAGAAAAGCTGTTATAGACACAATGAGTATTAATTATTTGAATTAGTAGAAATAATTAAATTTTAAACTAATCAAATATTTGAAGTATTTTATAAAATATTTAGAGCTTCAAATATTTACCAAATTCCTAGAGTTTATCGAACATTTTAGGGAAATATTCATCATAATCCTAAACTTACTTGAAATCAAATGGTGTTTTGTTATTTTTATAGTACTTAATTAATAGTAATGTGGTTATATTTACAATGCATTAAAATTTTTTACCATGCGTTTTATAGAGAAAATTCGAAATTTTGGCTAATAGCATTATTTTCTACGGAAAAATAGATTTGCAAAACGAGGCTTGCTCTTTACATATTGGAAATCTTTATAGGATTTTAATTTTTATGCATCGATGCTATCTAGTTTGATTCTCAGAAAAAACTTACGCTTCTTATTTGCTAAGTTCAAAGTTTGAAATAAATACATTTAAATTATTTCGATTACAATACTTACCAGCAAAAAATAATTAAAAATAGGATTTTTGATAGAAAAAATTTGCTTCTTCCATTTTTCGCGAATTATTCTAATTAGTAAAAAAATCCCATGTATTTTTTACGCATCATTACTGTTTATACTAAGTGCATTAAAATATATAAGCCAACATAAATTGGAGAAAAAAATTAAAATAAATTAGTATTTTCCCCGACATATATTTAAAGGGACGATATCCGGAATATTGTAGGAAGAGTTTCCTTAATTCGATATTAAAAATTGCAAAAAAATTATAGTCTCAATAAAAACCTTAAGTTTTCAAAGGCTCTATTAACTAACCTAAAAACATATTTGTTATAATTATAATTGTTTTTTGCATCTCATTTTCGATGAATAATCAATCTGGTATCTCAGCTCTATTCATTATCTTTACATAAAACCTAATAAATCCTACCTAAAAATTAAATGGTAAAATTTTATAGCCAAAATAACGAAAAATATTCGGAACTATTCAAACAGAAATAAAAATGGTTAATATTTTTGTTAATTTAACGCCAAATAAACAAGACTATTTTAAGTATTTCAATAAATACATAGCTGGAATATTCGCTTCGGGAGTATTAAGTAATAAAATGTATTATGGGTATCATTTATGTTATATACCCAAAGAGTTACATTTAACCTTTTAAGTAACAAATATTTTAATGACATCCGAAATGACCATCAAGCATTCTAAACATTGGCCTGCAAGAACATTATCAAACATCATTATTAAACTGACGTTCGAGAAGGTGCTGGCCCCCTGACTAAAAATAATTTTCCTCCGACTTCTTCCATTGTCATTCCTTTATTTCCTTATGCTATGTGTTGTTGCTGATCTCTTTTAATGTTTACAATCTTTCTGAATCCGCAATTTTATTTTATAACTTTTACTGTTTTACTCCTATATTGATTTTAATGTTTTTACTAGCAGTCGCTTTGTGATTTTAATAATGTCAACTTTTACCTGCTGAACATTTGATGATTCTCATTTCACCTTTATATTTTAATCTTACTATTTTAATACTCAGAGCTACACCGCTGGCAGTGTATTTTTAAATCTGATTCATTGTCTCTTTTAACTTGTATGGGTTTTTTTCCCATTCATTTTAAAGTTTTTATAACTATTTACTATTTCAGTTATTTTGACTTTTTGCCACTTTTTTTTTATTTTTCTTAATTTTACTGCTGTAAACTTCTAATGATTTTAATAGTTTGGTTTAATTGATAGTTTAAGTCGAGTATTTTATCTCTTAATTTTTAAATTGTTCATTGTTTTAAATTTACCGCCAGTTATTAAGACCTCAAATTGTTTGTCCCCAAATTGTCGACTATAAGGGTCTTTTACCTCCGTCAGACTTCTCTGGTAGCTGACCTCAGCGTAGCAATTTCTTGATCCCGTATTCTGCAATTTAAATCAGTTCTTTAAATAAATGTTTATTATTAATCACCCAACTGCTTTCTAATATGTTGTTGAATTGTAATTTGTTGATATGTTTTTATTAGAGTTTTTTTACTCAGTTTAAAGGATTTTTTCTGCTTTTCGCATTTGTGTGTTTGTTTTTGCTGTGTAACTAGCTGTTGCCATCTTTATCTGTAAATTTTGATTCTCAATAAATACCAGAAGGTACTTCGGTCATTCGGCCAGCACTGGCTGCTGCGAACTTGTGTTTCCTCGCCTGAGGAAGACTGTCCCGACGGTAAGTCTAAATTTTCCCGTATATCCTAATCATTGGGAGGGGGAGGCAAACCTATTTCTTAATATTTTTAGTGGTATATCTGCTCTCAATTCTTTTTTTACCTATTTTGATGTATGTATGTTTCAATACTATAAAGCAGTATTTTAGTACCGATGCAAGGAACAATACCAATATTATGGTACTAAATAAACTGTTCACATACATCGACAAAACTTAGGGATAACATTAATAAATTTTGCTTCCAGCCAAAGACCTGGTGTTCTATTTACCAGTTGTGCCACTCTTTAAACAAGTGGCCATCTTTTAAAAAAAATATGGTGAATATTTTTAAACGAGTAAAAAACGTAGAAAAAACCTATTAGGAACAAGCATAAAAGAAAGTAATTTTCAGAATATTATATAAATAGCTTTCGGATGGCAACTACACTGTTAAAAATTTCTCATAAAAATTGTTAACTGATAATTTATTTAATTGTTATTTTACCATATTCTAACAAGCAGTTCAAATAACCATAAATAAGATGGCATTTAAACTGTTAACCGTGAGAAAAAAAAACACTTTTTTAGCTGCTTTCATTTAAAATAATCAAACAATCTGAATTTTATTGAACCATCTAGGCTAATCTAATGAAGTTACTTAGTTCCTTGCAACTGTGTAAAAATTATAGAGTAATCGAGAGTAATCTGTCACTCTCATGACGGGTGGTTGTGTTGATGGCAGAACCAAAATGCTGTTTAACACTAAAAGTCTAGAATTTTTCCTCCTTTATGATAGGCTTTAGCAACCATATACATCAATTAAAACCACCTCTCATGATTCATTTGATAAAACACAACTGAACCATAACCATACCTCATTAACTGAAGAAAAGCCTATCTCCAATTTCCGGTAAATTTCTCTGTTACAGTTTTGAAACCATGCTAGTTGTAAATGATCTTGCATTCATAGTTTCTCAACCCTATTAGTTGTAAACGGTTTCAAAACTATTAAGTTAAAAAATATCTTTTACCGTATACTTTACGGTTTATTGAATTGACAGACTGCTGCTGGTTATTTTACCGTAATTTTAGAATGAAAATTCTAACCGTGTAGCAAACACATTTTTTGTCCCCAATTGTTATATTAACCCATTAAACTCCGCCATATGAACCGTTGAAAAAAAATTGGAATTTTGGTATGTTTTAAGGAGCAATAGACATTTTTAATCACATGAGCTTTACATTTTTTAAAAAAAATTATTTTTTAAAAAGATATAATAGGGTCCCAAAATGGGAGACTTGGCGTTTAATGGGACTAACATAGCTCACTTATACACTACGCTACATGTTAAACGTTTAGTTTCATTACTTGTATATATTTTGATAAAAATCGCCAAATCTATTTTAATGAGATCAATAAAGTTAAATTTGAAATGAACATGCTTGAACGAAGGAGCAAAATAGTTCATAAATATTTTTACCAGTTTTATTATTATTCTTCAAATTTGCCTGTTCTACATTTTTGTATGAAACAAAATTGTACGCTTTTTGTGAAGCATTACTTTACATTTTTCACAACACAAAGGAGTGTTCTTTTTGCACAACTTATATTTTGACTGCTTACCAGCCTGTGTAATTAAATGATTAACTCCATCAAATCGAATGTTGGTATTTACTTACCCATGTGGTCCAAGTCCATAAGGCAAAGTCTCCGGTCCGTCCCATGACTACATCGCGAAGAAATGTTAATTTTGACATGTGTACATTAACCTCACGATGAACCCTCCATGCTGTTACCACAGCCATGTTAAGAATGCTGGTAAAATTGGGCCACCACCACTTTTTACAATTTGTTTTTGGTCTGTAAGAACTGAAATCGGTCAAGAATATCAGCACCACCCATGTTCTGATATGAGGCAACTATCGCAGGTTGAGGTAAATCAGTTTTCTTCCTGGACTTTTGGCACAAACGTTTTACACGTCCTATTGGTTCAATTCCCTCAAAATTTGATGCCAGGAATACAATTTTATTGTCTTTCCATTTTACAACGCTAACACTCTTTGTTGTAACGCAGACATAATGCTACACGCACGTAAAACTACATTTATGACCTGAGAATTTATCAGTATCTAATGTTTCCATATAATCACTGCTTGCTGCACAGTTAAAAACTTGCGAGCCACTTTTAAAAAGTTCCTTAGAAAAAAAGAGCCACACTCACCGAACGATTAGATCAGAATACTGAGATTTTTTTTATTATCTTACAGTTTGAAACATTCTATGTGACAGAATGGATAATGGGAGGGGTCACAATGAGCAATTCAACACCTGCACTGATAATATTTGACATTCAACAACAAAAGAGAAGGTACTAAGTATGACGAAAAAGAATCCATAAATATTTGCCTTTATGTAAATGTGTTGAGGATGGTGTTAGTCACAGAATGCCAAGTCTCCCATTTTAGGACCTTTTTAAATAAGCAACTGTAAAATCGGTCTAAATCAATTTTTTTAAATTTTGTTGGCGACTATATGATGACAGAACAATTGTTTTGTATATTCAATATTTTTAAATTTCTCGACTTGAAAAATTATTTTTTTTCTGAAATTATTTTCATTTGAAGTAAAGAAAGCGATTTTGATTACATTTAGGCAATTTCTAAACAAACAATTTCAATAAACAAACATCTTAAGTGAAATATTATAATTCACATAGCGCCTGTGAGTGTAATAGTGTTTCTTTTACTTAAAAGTGATTTTTCTTAATTATCAGTATAATATATTCTTCGTAAAAAATTAAACAGTTAATTACTAATTCCGACCTCAATGACAATTCTGCACAAACTTAACGAAAAGCTGATGCACAACTTCTGTTTTGAAGTTGCTATTTGCCCTATACTTTAGATTCAGGAAAATTTTAAATTTAGATTTAAATTTTTCTAAATCTAATTTTCCAAAATCGAAAATTTTAAATTTAGATCTAAAATTTTCCTAATCTAATTTTCCAAAATCTGAAATTTTAATTTAGATTCACAATTTTAAATTGAGGAATATCTAAAATTGCCACATAAATTCCAAAACTTCACATTCCTGAAATTTCCCAAACTGAATTTTCCAAAAAGTATTCTTGCACCATCGATAAAATCGATTAAAAAAAGAATTATCTAAACTTAAGAGAACATTAAAGTTAAGACGTATCGCAATGCCTAAGGCAAGAAGTTTCTCTTATTTTCAGCAATGCTTTTATGTTATAAAGAATGATGAAGTGTTCATCTCATACAAGTTGGTAAGGGATAAAATGTTTTCTTTTGTTCTAAATGTGTGCGTCGTGTTCTAAAAGACCGATCCATTAACAGATCAAAAGGAACACTGAACATTCCATTAAACACCGTCTTAAAGAAAAAGATATTGAAAAGAACAAAAAAAATTGTTTTTAGAACTTAGAATCTTCTGGTATCATCGCTTCAGGTCTTAATCTAACATTCTGAAGTAACTCTGCGAAAGGAAAAAACTAATTTAAAAATAGGAATTTTTAATATACAAAATAGTTTTTTCCCCCATTGTTTGCCTGTATTTTTCTTATAATGAGTCAGAAGAACTTTTATAAAAAAATGAGAGTTGAAAAAATATAATTTTATTTTTGAAATAGTTTTAATTTTGATACCAGAAAAATTAATTCGTATAACCGAATTCATTATTTCGTAAAATTATTTTTTAACTAAAACATTTTTGTTCACGTTATTTTACAGTTAAATCAATCTTTACACCTTTCGGTTGCTTATATATATCATGCAAATAACATAACATATTTTTCTTATCAAATAAGGATAGGGTACACTTTGGGCTTCGCAATTATGAAGCAAAACAACTTGAATAAGACACAAAAATGGTGCAATATAAAAATGGCGTTACAGAAATTAAGATTCTTGTTTGTGAAACTGAAATTATAGTATGCCGATTTCTGTACCTTCATCTGTTTTATTTACATTGTTCTCAAATATGTTTTATTCATTGTATTGCTTCGCTCATGCCTTTAATAACCAAAGAAAAAAGTTTTTGCATTTTTGTAATAAATATGAATCATAAATATAATTGACAACCTTTTCATTCATCAACCTCAAAATGCGATTGCAAATCAATTTATTTTTAAAGATACCACTCATATATGTTTACTGCATTTTATTTCAACTTATAATAAACGTTTAAAATCCGACGAAATTACGACTACCAATTTTCAACTTCATATTCTTGTAATTTACAAAACAAATAAAAGGAATAGGAAACTGGATCGAACATTAGGATTTTACTTATCTCTCTGTGGTGGACTTTCTGATGGAACTAATCCGCATTTGATGATAAAGAAAGCAAGAGAAAGCCATGAACACCTCCCACGATTAGCCTGATGGCAAGATCATTCTTTTCCATGATCTGTTGGAAGCAGATTTCGTATAAACCAGCCACCACCAGGATTCGAACCAAGTCACCTCATTAGGAAGCTAACGTTCTGTCTCCTGAGCCCCCACGGCTCCATACTTTTCATTCATATTAACTTATTTCTCCAAGCAGTCAGCTAGCAGTACTTCAAATCCTTCTTGAGCAGTATCTTTATCATTGCATTAGCATTATATTTGCGTTATTATTGTCATTACATTATCATCTCATTAAGTTATCTTTGCTATTATTTGTAACAATTAATAGCAAAATCAAGATTTTTTTATAATTTTTGCTAAATTTGTTACCGTCTTTAATTTAACGCTTACATTTATTACTTATTAGCGGAAATGCATGCTTTGTTGGAGATTCTTCCAATTTTTCAAATTCGCATTCTTTTCGTCTTTCTAAATTTTTATAAATATTTTTCAAAAATATATTACTGCTATTATTATTATTATTATTGTTTAGTATCTCAGGTCAGCATTAAAATAAAAAAATTATTTGTAGATTGTTTTTCATCCAGCTTTATGTGTAAGATGTTTTATGTAGGCCCTTGAAAGAACACTATTAATTATTATAATTATGAAAATAATAATAATGATATACATACTGACACACAGACACACGCATATATATATATATATATATATATATATATATTATAATATTTAAAATCTTCTCTTAAATTAACTCTGAGAAACATTATTTTCCCTCGATCTATTTAATAAATCAATTGTAATTACTCAGATTTCCCTTATTCCCTAAGTTGAAACATTTATAACTTTATTTTGTAAGATTTCGCCCAATTTTTATTGAGGAGCGCTTTGATTTCGCAACAGTTGGATATTCATTCTCAGATTATGATGGTTAAATAAAATTAATTTTATCTCTTTAAAATCCTGTCCCTGTTTGTTCTGCTGAGAGAATCTTAATATCGAAAAATAATCTCTTTGTTCGCCGTATACAGGTTTAAGAGTAGTACTTTTTTGTACTTTGACCCTATTTGCTCAAAGAAGAGAGCATGCATCAGCATGTGTGGTAGAAAAATTTATAAAACTGTTACTTGAAGTTTTATTTGTCTTTCTTTTTCACACTTTAAATACAAAATTTAACTACGTCAATATCTGGGAGCAAGAGCGAGAATAATTTCTTTTCAAAAACTAAAACTGGCCTGCATGGAATCAAGTATGTTAATACAGTCTCATCATTAGGAATTAGTAAATTTGCTTAAGAGGAGCATGTGCAATAATTTGCGAGTCCACCAATTCCTGATTACTCAGAAATCTATAACTATGTAACCCAAACTCTTAAATAAAGCTAATCCCGCCTATTTTCCTGGTCTAATTACCACGAACAAACGTTCGCATTTCGCAATAAAATAGATTGGAACAAACATTTTGATGATTGGAGAATTTCACACTTACGTTGTGAGGCAGAGACCAAAGATCTCATTACTGTAGGAAAGTTTACGATCGCAATAAATCCGCAGCGTTGTTTGTAGATATCATTAGGATGACTTCACGTAGGATATTATGATGAGTTAACAATCAAAGCGTTATAATTCAGTAACTCAAACACTAAAGTTTCAGTTGGGATGCAATTGCAGTGTTTGATTTAGTGCAAAATATAATTTGATTACGATACAGCAAACTTGAGTTGAAGTTGTCAAATATATGGGTTGATCAAGGGGAATATTAACCTACGTTTTAATAATCTACAGTAATAATAATAAAAGCAATTTCAAAGCTGAAATACTTAATTAGTGTGTTTTTGTAGATCATTTTAAAATGTTAGTTAATGTTTTAAGCTTGTTTGATAACTAAATGTAGCATAATTTTATGAGAATTAAATGGAGGAAAAGAGTTTAGTTTTAAATAAAGTAATAAGAATTTTATATTGTTATATAGTTGCTGACAACTTCACTAAAATAGAATGAAGCATTGCACATGACATTTTTGATTAAGTGTATTACGTATAATTTCATAGGCATGCAGTACACTTATTGCGGTGTTAGAGAGACGAGAAGCTTTGAAATAGTCGTCTTAAAAATTTTACAGTAACAGCGTAATTAAAATATCGACATAATAAATAATTTTTACAGAAAATAAATGAAAATTTTCCTAAAATATAAGGAAATTTGCATGGAAAATAAATAAAGTTTCCCGAAACTAAATACATTTGCACTGTAAAAAGTAAATGGATTTTCAGAGAAAGTAAATCGAATCGAATAAATCAAACTAAAATAGTCGTTTTGATAATTTCCAGTAACAGCTGGATTTAAATATCGTCATAATGTGTACTTTTTACTGAAATAAATAAATTCTTTCAATGAAAAATTCATAAAAAATCGAAAGAAAATAGAAAATAAAATACAGAAATTAAATAAAAAGTAAATAAAAAGAGAAAAAAATTCACAGGAAAATAAATACATTTACGCTGAAAATGAATGAAGTTGCATTAAAAATTTAAAATAAAGGAGTTATGAAACGAGAATCTCAAATATTTTATACATAGATTATAAAATTTGCATAACTTGTAAGCTTTTGCAAAATGATCTAATAAGCAATTATTAAAGAAAGCCCGGAGAGGCACCTAAGTGATAATAAAAGTGATACATAAAAGTGATAGGAACTATAAAAATTACTTATTTTCCGGAAGAGAAGCAAAACATGTAAGCTATTTTTTATTTATTTATTGAGGCAGCAGTAACTTCACCGTTATATTTTTTTAAATTAAATGAAAATTTTTTAGAGCTGGTGACATTTTAACCAACACTATAAATTTTAAAGTTTAGTAATTTAAGGAAATTTGTACCTGCAGATAAAAAAGCAGATATTTAATTTCACATTTCTGTTTCAAAATATGACATTTAGCCTTGTTGAGAGGTTATGTTTCAGGTTTTTTATAACCTTTGATAATAAGCCTTTGACCAATAAAGATGAAAGATTTTAAGTGGAGTGGGACCAATTCATTTTAACAAATTACAATGGAAGATCAGAAACAACAGTGCTCCTCCAATAAATTAAACAGAAAATCGTCATTCGAGGCATAAAATTTAAGCTCTTGACATGACTTGCGTATATAATGAGTATATAGGTGGAATTTAGAATCTGAGAAAATCTTAAATTTGAATTTTAAAGCTAAGAACTGAAAGGCATGGAACCACGTGATTGAACAAGTTAAGGCCCACTGTAGTACCATAAAATGAGAGAAGAGACATGTTGGGATTATATTAGGAATATATTTCTTTTTTTACACTTCGCTCGTACTAAATAACCCCTTTATATTTGCTTACATTTAAATTTCTTTCGTAGTGTAATTTAGAAATAAGAAAATAATCATTCTTTTTGCGTTTTAAAGATCTGAAAATGCATTTCGAATCAAAATTTACATTTTGTATAACATAAGGAATTAATAATATAGTTAAAAAATTGTAATTCCTACAAAGATAAAAAAAAAAATGCAAGACGTTTTAACAAAGTGTGTAAAACAACATGGAGAATATTATCTTATACATGACGCATAAATTAAATTTTGAATATGACACATAAATTAATTGTAGAGTATGATACATCAATTTCAAGCAAATCTTCGTATTTCATTATCCTATGTACGTGGGAAATGAATAAAGTTTGTAAATGACTTTTATTTAGATAAGATTAAAAATAAATAAATAAATGAAATTAATACAATATTATGAAACATTGAAGGAAAGCGTAAGAGAGTAGCTAAACGTATTACGAAACTCTAACCTTTGCAAACTATAACAAAAGCGTAATAAGAGAAAAAATACAGAATAAAAGAACTTAAACATTTATTTTATTTCCAGCTTTTAAAGTGATTTTTATTAAGTTATCCTATCTCTAAAAAATGATTTTTTAATATAGCTTTAAGATTTTTAACTTTTTGTAAAGGTATTCAATGAAATGGTCTCAAAGCTTTTAAGAGGTTTTAGTTAACGTAAAGAATACATCTTTACTATACACGTATATGAATAACTTGAGCGAAAAAGGAAATGTACTTCTATTCTTTGAAATAATATATCTAAGTGAAATCTTTAAAAATTTTATACAAGAAAATTAATGGATTCCAAAATTTTTCTCTCTGACTCATATATTAAACAACCTGCTTACAATTTTGCCTTTTCAAGCATCAAAAGAAATTTTTTAAAACAGAATGTACTCAAATACTTGAGTGAATAATTTAATATAAAAATTGAAGGGATTACTAAGAAACGGAGTACTACTTTTAAGGTACTACTTAAAAGGGTTACTACTTGAAACGAGTTCTACTTGAAAGGTGTACAACTTTTTTACTGTAAACATAAGATTTTTGCAGACATTTAATATGGGGCGAAATTACTTAATTTTAATGAAAAAAAGTTACTAGTATTACATTCAGGAAAATGGAGGTATTTTTGAGCATTTCTTTTTTTAAAAAAATCAATATTTTCACGTTTAAAACTTATACGTAAGTGTAAATTTAAAAAAAATTATGAATTTGAAATAATTTTACGCTTCTTTAGCACATAAAAGTAAAATAAAAGTCATTTGACAAAATAAAAGAAAATATTTTCTTTCAAGGAATTTAGAAACGTTTGTTCAAAGCCACCTATTTAAACTAAATCTCACGAAAACTAAAAAAATTTTGAGAAAAAAATTTCCGTCTTAAAGAATTTAGAAATTTTTGTTCTAAGTCACCTAATGATGGGTTCTTATGTATATCTACTGTTCTTCACCATACGATGGCTTCATGTTTTAATTATATTTTGTATTTTAATATATTTTACTACTTTTGAGCGTTTTCCTTGTTTTACATAAGTCAAAACCATTGTGTCTCTGCTTTACCAGTAATAAGAAAACAATTAAAAATAGCTACAAAAATAAGTTTTACGAGGAGTTTACGCCATTTATATATTTTTTTTAACTATACCTTTGCATTTTAAAGCTTACAAAACAATAATGCAATTTTTCTGAAAAATGTAAAACGGTTATTAAATGTTTTGAAAATAAGTTTGTTAAAATAATTTTATTTTTAACGTTTATTGTCATACGTAGTTCTCTTTTTTAAATTGAAATTAAAGTATAAAAAATTTAGTCACAAAAGATGTTTATGCATATTTTAATTTATCATGCATATATTCCTCATATTTTTCAAAGAAATAATGGAATATTGAGAATTATATTAAAAAAAAATTGTTTGAAATTAAACTAACAAGTGGTTACCTCTTCTTAATGTCGATGTGAAATGGCCACCTAATACACTAATGGAAAAAGAATGTTAAAAGATGAAAAATAAAACATTTCATACAGATAACTAAGAGAAACTTATAATGAGCTGTAAGGAATGAATTTTATCTAGCAAAATAAGTAAATGGTATCTAATGCACAAAATCTTACATACAAATTTAATCAATCAGTTTCTAAAAACTTTACCCCATTTTTGGCAAAGGTTTTTAAAGTTTCTTCAAGTCTCAAAAAGCCACTGCATGCACCTTATTCATTTCATCCAATTATCGCTTAAAATTAAGGTATTTCATTCTTCTCCGTAGCTACCACAATGATTGATATTCAACAAATTCTGAGTTTGTGGAAATGGATAATATGTGAGTTCCAATGAAGAGTTAATAGGGTTTTATTGGATCAGTGGAATTGAAACGTAAAAAGGGGAGTAGGAGGCGTACGATCCTCAAGATTTTTTAAAAAAAAGTGCTTCAATGATGTAAGACAAAAATCTAAGAACTTATTTTTTGTTAGTTTTCCTCTTAAAATTACGAAACGAAACCAAACGGAAACCATTTACAAACGCAAATATTTCGTAACTAGATTTATTTATTAAACGTGGAGGTGAGGATTTTACAAAAATATTGATTTGCAAAAATATATCCAACTTCCTAACTTTTGGTACCTATTTTTAAATTTTTAGGGCCTTACGACTATTGATATGTCATTACGTAGTATAGAATCGTGGTCGTCGTTCCTGATGATGAATTTATCACGTCACTCCATTCTAATATTCATATGCTTTTTACTTAGAAACAACGATTGGATTCTATGTTTGGTTAACGCGAAGCTAGTTGAAACAAATGTAACCAATTGATTGAAAATCAACATAATATGTAATTCACGAAAAATAATCACTTAAATCTACATTAAAAATGTTAATAATTTTATATATATTTAAAATATTATATATATATATATATATATATATACACTGGTTATCATAAATTAAGGAAAAATCACAAAAATAGCGATAACTCTTTCAAAAGTAAGCCAAACCGTGCAAAATTTGCATATGTTGTCCACTAAGAGTAGCTGAGTAAAATTGCAATATGCAAATTAGTGGCGCTGCACTCGGCTTACGTCATCTGCCTGGAGCATAAAAGTCCAAGTTTGAGAGAAAGCACACAAATTTTACTGTGATTGCGACATTGAAAATCTGAGATAGCCAATTCGTAATAATGACCTCTAGGCATCATTTGCCTGAAGAACTACGATGGAGAGCCATCGGGAGACTAGAGGCAGGGCAGAGTCAATCAGAAGTGGCCAGATGGCTAAATGTGAGTCCATCTGTGGTTCATAGACTTTGGAGGCAATTTCAAACCACAGATTCGGCATCTAGGAGGTTCAGTCAAGGACGGCCAACTGTTACGACCAGTGCCGATGACCGATATTTGACATTAAGTGCACGCAGGAATAGAACCGCTACTCCGACACATCTTAGATCCTCTCTTGCTGCAGCCACCGGAAGGTTGGTGTCAACGTCAACTGTGCGCAGAAGGCTCCACGAAGGTGGTCTGTATGCGAGACGACCAGCCATTTGCGTGCCGCTCACATCACGCCATAGGAGAGACCGTTTGCAGTGGGCCCGACAACATGTCCACTGGACGTCAGATCAATGGAGGCCTGTTCTCTTTACGGATGAGTCCAGGTTTAGTCTAGAAAGTGACAGTAGACGTTATTTGATATGGAGAGAACCTGGGACCCGTTATCATCCATCAAACATCCGTGAAAGAGATGCATACGGAAGAGGCAGTGTCTGTGTTTGGGGAGGCATATCCTTAGGAGGGCGCACATACCTCCATGTCTTTCCAAGGGGAACCGTGAATGCTCAGGTTTATCGAGACAACATCCTTGATGCTTATGTGCGCCCATATGCCGGGGCAATTGGTGATTGCTTCCTGTTACAGGACGATAATGCAAGACCACACAGAGCTCGCATTGTTGATGATTATCTTCAACAGGAAACAATTACTCGCATGGAGTGGCCAGCTCGATCCCCGGACTTGAATCCTATCGAGCACGTTTGGGATGCTCTAGGGAGGCGTGTATCTGCCATCAATCCGCCCCCTCAGACCCTTGCCACGCTTGCAACTGCTTTACAAGAGCAATGGCTCTCACTTCCTATTGAACTGATAGACCGCATAATTGAAAGCATCACACATCGCTGTTTGTGCTGTATTGCTTCTAGAGGCAATCATATTCCATATTAAAGGTACTTTTTCTATTGCAAACCGATACTTCCAATTTGTTTATTTTATACATGTGCTAATTTCTATACTACTATTAATGTCTGATAATTTCTTTTTATGTTGTTTAATACCTTACTATGTGTTGTATATTGTGGGTAAGTTTCATAAAATTCCATGTGTAATTTCTTGAGTTATCGCGATTTTTGTGAATTTTCCTTAATTTATGATAACCAGTGTATATATATATATATATATATATATACTAAACTAACTCAGTGGCGCGACAGCCCATTAAGAGGGCCAAGGCCGACTGTGCCCATCTCAGTTTTCTTGACCCTGGGCTCTGGGGTGCAGGAGCATATGTTCCGGTCAGGTGGTCAGCCGAACGCGGAACCCCCAGTGTTAGTTCCCAAGCAGGCTTGGTACTCATTTTATCGACCCACTGAAGGGATGAAAGGCTGAGTCGGCCTTGCCCGGCCCAAGGATCGAACCAAGGACCTGTGGCACAGCAGCGCGAAGCGCTACCACTCAGCCACCGGGCGTCATATATATATATATATATATATATATATATATATATATATATATATATATATATATATATATATATATATATATATATATATATTCCCTCGTCTGTTTTTAAAATGAAAATAAATTAATATAGCTATTTCTAGCACTCAATTATAGATTAAACTCCAATGCTTTAACATTACAACCTCAGTGGGTTCAATGAACTCCATAAAAGACACAAATCAGAACACTATTGCAATCACAACAGACTCGTAATATCTAGAAGCAAAGTAATAAAAAATTTTATTGTTGTATAGCTGCTGACAACTTCACTAAAATAGATTGAAGCATTGCACATGAAATCTTGGATTTAGTGTATTACGTATAATTTCATAGGCATGCAGTGCACTTATTGCGGTGTTAGAGAGACGAGAAGCTTTGAAATAGCCGTCTTAGAAATTTTACAGTAACAGCGTAATTAAAATATCGACATTAATAAATAATTTTTGCAGAAAATAAATGAAATTTTTCCTAAAATATAAGGAAATTTTCATGGAAAATAAATAAAGTTTCCCGAAACTAAATACATTTGCACTGTAAAAAGTAAATGGATTTGCATAGAAAATAAATCGAATCGAAAAAATCAAACTAAAATAGTCGTTTTGATAGTTTCCAGTAACAGTGGGATTTAAATATTGTCATAATATGTATTTTTTACTGAAATAAAGTTAATTTTTTCTATAAAAATTCATAAAAAATCCACAAAAAAATGGAAAGTAAAATACATAATTTAAATAAAAGCTGAAGGTATAGAAAAGGAAATTCCAAAGAAAATAAATACATTTGCACTGTAAAAAGTAAATGGATTTGCATAGAAAATAAATCGAATCGAAAAAATCAAACTAAAATAGTCGTTTTGATAGTTTCCAGTAACAGTGGGATTTAAATATTGTCATAATATGTATTTTTTACTGAAATAAAGTTAATTTTTTCTATAAAAATTCATAAAAAATCCACAAAAAAATGGAAAGTAAAATACATAATTTAAATAAAAGCTGAAGGTATAGAAAAGGAAATTCCAAAGAAAATAAATACATTTACGCTGAAAATGAATGAAGTTGCACTAAAAATTTAAAAAATTTTTATGATAATTTAATTATGAATAAATTTTATTTATGATAATTTCCAGAAGCAGTGGGATTTAATTATCGTCAAAATATGTATTTCTTACTGAAATAAAGTTAATTTTTTCTATAAAAATTATAAAAAAAGAAAGTAAATAGAAAGTAAAATATAGAAATTAAATAAAAGATAAATATATAGAAAAAAAATTCCCAAAAAAAAACAAACATTTACGTTGAAAATGAATGAAGTCGCATTAAAAATTTTAAATAAAGGAGTTATGGAACGAGATTCTCATATATTTTATACATAGGTAATAAAATTTGCATAATTTATAAGTCTTAGCAAAGTGATCTAATAAGCATTTATTAAAGAAAGCTCCCAGAGGGACCTAAGTGTTAATAAGTTGAGACATAAAAGTGATAGGAACTATTAAAATTCAAAATTATTTATTTTCCGGAAAAGAAACAAAACATGTAAGTTATTTTTTATTTATTTATTAAGACATCAGTAACTTCACCGTTAAAGTTTTTTTTAAATAAATAAACACTTCTTAGAGCTAGTGACATTTTAACTAACACTATAAATTTTTGAGTTTATTTTAAAGAAAGTTGTACCTGCTAAAGAAAAAGCGGATATTCAATTTCAAATTTCTGTTTCAAAATATGATATTTAGCCTTGTTGAGAGGTTATGTTTCAGGTTTTTACTAAACAATGGTAATAAAGCTTTGACCAATAAAGATGAAAGATTTTAAGTAGAGTGGGATCAATTCATTTTAACAAATTACAGTGGAAGATCAGAAACAACAGTGTTCCTCCTCTAAATTAAACGGAAAATCGTCATTCGAGGCATAAATTTGACATGACTTGCGTATATGATTAGTATATGTACGAAATTTAGAATCTGAGAAAATCTTAAATTTGAATTTTAAAGCTAAGAACTGAAAAGCATGGAACCACGTGATTAAACAAGTTAAAGCCCACCATAAGCTGTAGTACCATTAAATGAAAGAAGAGACATATTGGGATTATATTAGGAATATATTTCGTTTTTTACAAGTCGCTCGTAATCAATAACCTTTAGATTTGTTTACATTCAAATTTCTGTTATAGTATAATTTAGAAAAAAGAAAATAATAATTCTTTTTACGTTTTAAAGATGTCAAAATGTGTTTTGAATTAGAACGTACATTTTGTGCAGCATATGGAATTTATGATATAGTTAAAAAAATTGTATTTCCTACAAAGATAAGAAAATGCAGTACGTTTCAACAAGATGTATAAAACAACATGGAGAATATGATCTTAAACATCACGCATAAATTAAATTTAGAATATGACACATAAATTAATTATAGAATATGATACTTCAATTTCAAATAAATCTTCATATTTTATCATCCTGTGTGCGTGGGAAATGAATGAAGTTTGTAAATGACTTTTATTTAGAAAAAAATGAAAATAAATAAATAATTAAAATCAATACAATATTATGAAACATTGAAGAAAAGCGTAAGACAGTAGCTAAACGTATTACGAAACTCAGAATTTTACAAACTATAACAAAAGCGTAATAGAAGAAAAAATACAGAATAACAGAACTTAAACATTTATTTTATTTCCAGATTTTAAAGTGATTTTTATTAAGTTATCCTATATCTAAAAAATGATTTTTTAATATAGCTTTAAAAGTTTTAACTTTTTATAAAGGTATTCAATGAAATGGTCTTAAAGCTTTTAAGAGGTTTTAGTTAACGTAAAGAATACATCTTTACTATATACGTATATGAGCGGAAAAGGAAATGTACTTCTGTTCTTTGAGATAATATTTCTAAGTGAGATCTTTAAAAATTTTATACAAGAAAATTACTGGATTCTAAATTATTCTCTCTGACTTATATATTAAACAACCTGCTTACAATTTTGTATTTTCAAGTATCAAAAGAGATTGTTAAAAGTAGAATTTACTCAAATACTTTTGTGAATAATTAAATATAAAAAATTGAAAGGATTACTAAGAAACGGAGTACTACTTTCAAGGTACTACTTAAAAGGGTTACTACTTGAAACGAGTACTACTTGAAAGGTGTACTACTTTTTTATTGCAAACATAAGATTTTTGCAGACATTTAATGTGAGAAGAAAATTACTTAATTTTAATGAAAAAAAGTTACTAATCTTATGTTTGGAGAAAAAGAAGGTATTTTTGAAATTTTTTTTTAAAAAATAAATGTTTTCACGCTTACAATTTATACGTAAGTGTAAATTTAAAAATAAATAAATAGTGAATTCAAAATACTTATACATTTCTTTAACATTCAAAAATAAACTAAATGTCTTTTGACGAATTAAAAAAAGCAAAAATGTTTTGTTTTAAAGAATTCAGAAACGTTCGTTTAAAGCCACCTATTTAAACTAAATCTCTCAAAAACTAAAACCTTTTTGCGAAGAAAAATGTTTCGTTTTAAAAAATTTAGAAACTTTTGTTCTAAGTCAAATAATGATGGGTACTTACGTATATCTATTGTTTTTCTCCGCGTGCATGCTTCATGCTTTAATGATATTTCGTATTTCATTATCTTCCATTACTTTGAGTGTTTTCTGTTTCATTTTACATAAATTAAAACCATTGTATCTTTGTTTTACTAGTAATAAAAAAACAATTAAAAATGGCTACAAAAATAAGTTTTACGAGGAGTTTATGTCATTTTATCTATTTTGTTTTGATTATATCTTTGCCTTTTAAAGCTTACAATACAAGACTGCAATTTGACAAAAAAAAGTTTAAATTGAATGTTTCAAAAATAAGTTATTTAAAGTAATTTTATTTTTAACGTTACTGTCAAAAGTAGTTTTTTTTTTTAAATTGAAGTTAAAGTATAAAAAATTTAGTCACAAAAGATGTCTATGCGTATTTTAATTTATCATGCATGTATTCTTCATATTTTGATAAAGAAATAATGGAATATTGAGAACAAAATTTGAAAAAAAAATTGTTTGAAATTAAACTAACAGGTGGTTACCTCTTCTTAATGTCGATGCGAGATGGCCACCTAATACACTAATGGAAAAAGAATGTTAAAAGATGAAAAATAAAGCATTTCATACAGATAACTAAGAGAAACTTATAATGAGCTGTAAAGAATGAATTTTATTTAGCAAAATAGCTAAATGGTATCTAATACATAAAATCTTCTTCGTAGCTATCACAATGATTGATATTCATGAAATTCTGAGTTTGTGGAAATGGATAATATGTGAGTTCTAATGAATAGTTAATAGGGTTTTATTGGTTCAGTAGAATTGAAACGCAATAAGTACAATCCTCAAGACTTTTTAAAAAAAGTGCTTCAATGATGTAAGACAAAAATCAAAGAACTTATTTATTTTTTTTTAATTAGTTTTCCTCTTAAAATAACGAAACGAAACCAAACAGAAACCATTTACAGACACAAATATTTCGTAACTAGATTTATTTATTTGGGGATATTAAACGTGGTGGTGAAGATTTTACAAAAATATTGATTTGCAAAAATATATCCTATTTTCTAATTTTTGCTACCTATTTTTAAATTTTTAGCGCCTTACGACTATTGATATGTCATTACGTAGTATAGAATCGTGGTCATCGTTCCTGATGATGAATTTATCACGTCACTCCATTCTAATATTCATATGCTTTTTACTTAGAAACAACGATTGGATTCTATGTTTGGTTAACGCGAAGCTAGTTGAAACAAATATAACCTATTGATTGAAAAAAACATAATAAGTAACTTTAACATTTAGCAACAACATAATAAGTAACAACATAACATAATAATTTTAGCCACGGTAAAATCCGTGGCTAAAATCATGTGCAAAACAGGCAATTCATGTTCATATTTTCTGTTTTATATTTTTTTCTTAAATAAATATTTATTTTCTAAAATTATTTATGGTCAACTTCTTTAAATTATCCAGTATAATATTACTTTGCGCACATGCATTTCAAGCCCATCCTTGGTAACTAAAAAATCAAACGCACTTCAGCAATGCAGTAAGAACGGCACTTTCAAACAAAACTCCACTAGTTACGCTCAATTTGCGCTTTTGTTTTCATATTTTGCAATATGGCAATCTTGATTCGAAAATATTTTTTAAATCATTTTTGAAAAACTTCCCGTTCATGTAAGTGCATTTGAACTCGCAACTCGCTTTATAGATTTTGTTTTATTCTGTTTTTTTCTTTTTCTTTTCTTTTCTTTTTCTAATCTGACGTTTTTTTTTACTTATTGTGTTCTATTTTATTTGTTGTTATTTTTGCAAAAATTTTTTTGAGGGCTCCTCACACTATTGTATTAATATATTTTGCTTGGCTATATTGATACAATATCAGAAAGCACTCTTTTTTGCGGATATAATCATGTGGGCTGATGAAGAGATTATATCTTTCATTTTCCGGACTTTAAAAAAAAAAAATCCTTTTTTTTTCTTTCCTTCTTTATATATATATATATATATATATATATATATATATATATATATATATATATATATATATATATATATATATATATATATATATATATATATATATATATATATATATATATATATATATATATATATATATATATATATATATATATATATATATATATATATATATATATATATATATATATATATATATATAAACTATGAACGAATCACATAATGGTAAACAAAAGTTATACGAGTTACGGTAACCCGAAGGTGACGTCATTTAAAGAAAAGATGGCAATTTATATCACGGTAGAAAGACTAACCAGAAATGATTGAGCTGCAGCAGAGCAAAACGAAAATAATCGTCAGACCATTGGGCCACCGAATTTTCATCTTATACTTGCTAAATCAGCCGCAAGAACTTATTACTAGGTAGTAATTACCACAGAGTTTATTACCGAAACCAAACGTCAATAATAGTTTGGCGATATTTTACAAAACCCTGAAACGGAATAATTAAGTTAAGTCATGACTCTTAAGACAGTATTATTAAACCTGAAATGTTAAGGCTACATAATAAAGCAAAACTAAGAAGAATCGATCATTTTTTTTTATTTCCAATGAGCTGCACAATCGGTCTTGCCGATGAGCAGACCTAGGGCGTTCTCCAGAGGTGGTATCCACTCTTTCAGGACCACCACAATGGGTGAGATACCGTTGGTCATGCTAATTTGGACGTCTAGTTTCTGCCACACTAGATGGCAGCACCGAGACTCTATTTGGATGCTAAAATGCACTAGGAATTTAATTTTGCCGGAAATGCCAAGAGCCAATAAGGCACTTCAGGGATCTTTTACATGCCGCATAATCATACGACATGGCCGCTGAGGATTTTCTGCATAGAAGAATCGATCATGTATATATCATTCCATTAAAATGGTACATGTGATATAATGCAGGCATTATATCACAGTTTCTAATTAGCAATTTTAACAGCTTTAAATCATTTTCAATGCGTGATTAAAATATAATTTGAACAACTCCAGTTTTTAGAAGTTAACATAATAATTACTACCAGCTGTAGTTCGAATAATAAAAATATCTCACATTCTTTGACAATTTCGGTAAACGGTAATTTTCGCAAATTTTTCTGTTGCCTAGTTAATACGTTAGTACTAAATTTTACTCACTATATAATTGTAGGTTTGGTATAAAAACAAGATTCATTGACTACATTTGTTTTATTATACTTGTAAGCAAAGGGATTCTTTGGAAATGAATATGTTAATTAAATATTTTTCAAGACATAGTTTGTTGTTTTTCAAATTATTTTACTCTGGAAAATTGAGATCAATGGATGTATAGCGTTTCATAAGAAAGATTTCGTGTAATTGCTTCACACTTGCGTAATAAAATTACAGTTTTGTTTCATAGGAGTAATTGTTTCATGTTTTGAATTTTTCAACCTCAAAGCGAAGAACGAATTTTTAATAATGCTGTTAAAGAATTCTAAAAAAAGATTCAAACCAATAGTAAGTAAAGCAAAACAAAAATAATTTGATTTGCAGAAAGTAACTGGCTTTGTCAAGCTTAACTTATTCTAGAAGTGCATTGTCAGCTTAATAAAAGCTGGTTCGTAAAAGAAACGAAATTCTCAAAAAAGCATAAATTGCGTCTTTCCTTAGTTTTCTTTTTGAACACACTCATCTGTACTTTCAGCAAATAACTATTTCCAGTTTAATGTGATAAGAACAAAAAACTCGGCTTAAAGACCTCTCCAATTATACGAACGCAGTAAATTATGCTGAGTTCATTTCATTTTATTTTCATTTCTTTCAATGCAGCTGCGTTTAAATTTCAAAGGAAAAAAACTAATTGCATCAAAACGAGTAAATGGTTTCAAAAGTATAATTACACTTCACTGAAAATAGATTAAGCTTTCTTAAAAAAGCTTAAATTTCTTAAATATGGAACGAAGAATGGTTTCTAATTTTTAAGTAAAGATTTCAATTTTGGAATTTAAATGGAATTCGGTATTTTTATAATTCTAGGAAGTATATTCTTCTCAAGTATTTTGATTTTTGAAAAGAAAGGATAAAAAACGCAGAAAAGTAATTGTTTTCTTTTTTCAATTCATTTCAATTGCTGAGATTATACAGGTATCAGAAAAATCAAAGATAATTACTGATGAAGAATAGCTAAAATATTTTATATTATTCAAACTATTATAAGAAGTAATTGTTATGCTAGTAGTCATAAACCGTTGATGTAAAAATTATTTTCTATACTTATTGAAATTCTTTTAACTACTGTAATGCTTGCTAATATATGATGTAATTTGTGTATTTGCACTGTGATGTAATTTTGATAAAAAAATATTTAATTTTAATATTTGATTCGGATGCAGTTAAAAAATTTTAAATCTGTGAATCATGTGTGTTACACCGTTTTCCCTGCTGAGAGGGACATACTTAACAGGGAACAAGGGCAATTCTGGATTATTCTTACTCTGAGATAATATGATTTAACTTGGATGAAAGAGTGTCTATGCTTCATTTTTAAATAAGTTCTCATTAAACTGTCACACTTTGGAGTGTGTTGAACCATATCATCGTTACAATTTGTTGTAACTTTCGTATAGTGTCAAGATGAACCATGATATCGTATAAATTTACCACAATTTTAGTACAGTGATGATATGAATCATAAAATGAAACTTGAAACGAAATGAATCATAAATGCCGCAACCTTAATAAGGTGTAAGTTGGGCCTTCTATCGGGTACGTAGCACATTGTTGTATCTGATTACGCGTCACTATGTTTCTGCATGAGTAGAGGGTTAAATTTTTTATATTTTTTTACGCGATATTATGGTTCAAGGTAAGGAGAACATGATTTACCGTTGAACGCCTTTTCCTCAGAATGTGCTTTATATACGATCTAGTAACTCTTACATATTCGGATAAATAAATTAAATATCGAAATTTAGTTACAAAAAATCCTACCAGGTGACTTCGCTTCCATACAAATGCACATATATATATATATATATATATATATATATATATATATATATATATATATATATATATATATATATATATATATATATATATATATATATATATATATATATATATATATATATATATATATATATATATATATATATATATATATATATATATTACTGGGAAGACATAATAACATAAACAACTGGGAAGATAAAAAATATAATCTTTTCATCATAACAAAAAAAAAAATTATCCTTTTTTTCCCCCAGTTGTTTATTTTTTTTATTGTTATTCTTTCCTTCTCCCCCTCTTTTCATATGTCTGTAATTTTCCTTTGTTCTATCTTCATTTTGAACTTATCTAATGAGTTCTGTTTACTCGCAGTTTATGCGCAATAAATGAAACTTATTGTGCTTCTTTATTATTTTCGTGTTTTTTTGTATTTATTTATTTTGTTATATATATATATATATATATATATATATATATATATATATATATATATATATATATATATATATATATATATATATATATATATATATATATATATATATATGTATATATATATATATATATATATATATATATATATATATATATATATATATATATATGTATATATATATATATATATATATATATATATATATATATATATATATATATATATATATATATATATATATATATATGTATATATATATATATATATGTATATATATATATATATATATATATATGTATATATATATATATATATATATATATATATATATGTATATATATATATATATATATGTATATATATATATATATATATATATATATATATATATGTATATATATATATATATATATATATATATATATATATATATATATATATGTATATATATATATATATATATATATATATATATATATATATATATATATACCTTATGAACGGGGAAGCATCAACCAGAAGTTAGATATAGTTAAGGACTTCAATTTATTTTGTTGCTGAAACTATTATATTTACATAAGAATCATTACTTCATAAATAATATTGTCCAAAATTTATTTAAAGTTGTAAAAATACCTTTTTTTGAGATTTATATTCAATATATAATTATATATATCTGTAACAAGGAATTGCTAAATTGAGATACGAATTGTTCGGCAATTGTGAAGATAGAGGGTTCTCTCTCTGGTTGATGATTATCAATGTGACGTCGCTGGGCACTCTGTGATCTTGGAGGCGATACTCTAAGCCTACTTGAAATATGACAGAATGATGCAATTATTGTGCATCTGAGCATTAACAACTCAACTCCAGTGAAAGCAGTTGAGCATTTCATGGAATTATATACAAAGTGAATGTAGGTTTTTTAAAGTTTTTCCGTTTTCAGTCGTAAAATATATACTTTTTTCAAATAGAATATGCCCTGAAAAATACAACTGAATCAATGTATTACGTAACTCATTTCTAGCTGGGACGTACGTGGTAAAACAATTAGACACTCTATTAAACTAAAAATAAAACTGACTGATTAAATTTTTTGCTGATCATTGTTATTTGTTTTAAATAGTGAACATTCTTAAATGAAATTTATCTTTTTTTAAACTACTTATTAAATTTATCTTTCATCTCAGTTGTAATTTATTTTCACAATAAAAATACTACTAAATGAGATAATTCATAATTACATAATCTTGCGAATGCTAAGCAATTATTTTTATAAGAAATATCCCAATTTTGTTAAAATTTTTTTATTGAATTAACGAATTGAATTGATTAAAGTAATAAATTGTTTATGAAACAATATAACATAGAGAAATGGAGTTCAATATTGGCAACCAGTTGGAATGTTCAGATGAATAGGGTGGATTTTTTTTTCAATTAATTCAACCCAAAATTGCAGATACGTTCTGTACATATTTATGTCTTTGTAAATAAAATACAAATTGTAATATGAGATTGTAGGTGATTAGCTTTCAGCAATATTTTTACTAAACTAATGGATGGTACTAGACTAGTTATTTTTATTTAAAAAAAATAACAACATAGCCTACAATAGTCCTTAATGTTTTAATATGGTCGCACACGCTCCATTAGCACTGAAATATGCTTGTTCTGGTAGCAGGCTTTTGCCAATGGCATTTTTCATTATTGCCATCAGTATTCTAATGAATATTTTGTTTCATACATATAATAAAGTGATACATCTCCAGTCCTCACATATTGTCAAATTAATTTTCTTTGGTAGTTTTGTCAGCGGGCATTTGCTCCAGTCATTGGATCCCTTTTCGGTATTCCTGATTTTATCAAACAGGTCAGTTAAAGGTGTGATTGCATTTTTTAAAATTTTTTTTGAAAAGTTCACCGGGTTGGTCATCGCTGCCAGCACTTTTCCCACATTTAAGCAATTGTATTGCTTGATGCACCTCAAGCAGGGTTATTGGACCTATATATCTAATTGCCTGGGTGATTCTCCTGGAAGGTCTCTTGAAATAGTATGGTTTGTTCTGCTAGAAGTTTCATTAACAACATCAACATAAGTTTCATCAACTCTCTTTTTGATTTGGTCTTCTTTTGATTTAAGCTCTAAACCTGGTTTGTTTTTAATTAGTGTTTCAATTGCTTGGCACTTCCCACTAATTTTGTAAGGGATATCAAAACGCACTTTCGGGTCAGTGCTTTGAATTTCTTCTCCTGCTGATGTGGCCAGTTCTTCGTAATATTTCCTATTATCTTCAGTTGCATTTATCTCACATTCTGTATACCTCCTCTTATAATCCTCCTAACGATCTGGTCTCTAAGTGCTTGGTCTTTTCATATATCTACTTTTATCTTGAAATTTCTTCTTTTCAAGAACCTCGCCAGCATTTTCCTTATCGATTTGTTTTTTAATTTCTATTCATTCCTTATTGATTTCCATGTCATTTAAGTGATTATATGCCTGAAAACTATTTTCAAAATTCTGGTAAATTTTTGGCTAACTGTTTAGGTCCTTTAATTTTTCGACGTCAAATCTTGTTTGATAGTATTCTCTCTTCAAGTTACTCGTCTTAAATTAACTTTACCAATGACCAGTAAATAGCCAGAATTCATTGCATCTGATTTCCTCACGGCATAAGCAACCAGCAAATACCTCTTATTTTTCTTTTAACAATAGTGATATGGTCAATTTGATTATTTTTATCTGGAGATTCCAAGTAGATTTACGAATATTTTAGTGATGAAACTTTGTTCCTCCTAAACCTATATTGTTAGTGAGTCAAAAATCAATAAAAAGTTCCCCATATTCATTCATCCAAATTTCAATTTCCAAATTCCAATTCCAGATTCCAAATTTTCGCATTTTATATTAAATCCCGTAGTTCTCTAATCTAACTTTAGTACTTAGATAGGCAAAAACCCTCAATAAGTCTTTTGGATTAATAACTATCTTTAGTAAATCACTGTAGAATGTTTGTTTCTCTTCATTTTTCTCTTCATTAGTAAGTGCATATACACAACTCATTAAAATATTTTTCTGTTTTCTCATGGATCTAGCTCAAATACTTCTCTGAGATACTGGAATCTCATTTCATCAGAGACTTTCCAGCTGCTTTGGAGAGCAAGAATAACATTCCTTTTCAGTGTATGTCATCTTCATTTACATTTCCAGAGAAAATAATATATTTGACATTTTTAAGTCAGGTCTTTCACTTGTATTCTATCTAGCCTCAATAATGCCAATAATGATAATTTTATATCTTACCAGTTCACTTTTGACTTGGAAAATTTACTATTTTCATAAAATGTTCTTTCACAACCCGGATTCATACTAACTGGGGGGGGGGGGGTCATATTTTGAAGTGGGCTTTCATCCAGTTCAGAGAGATGGATTTGCATGATTTCAGTTTCTGTAACAAATAGGTTTTTACGAGACAGGGCTGTTAACTCTATGCTCAACCCCCTGCCTGTATCCACACTGACCTGTTCGGCAGGGGAGGCCCTAGCAGTAGTTATGCAACAACCGGCATAGCTCAGTTGGTCAGTGACACACGCAAGCGCACTCACCACGGAGGAGTGGTAACGCACCAAACTTTGGGATACATATATATATATATATATATATATATATATTCTTTTTTTCTTCTTCTAATGTCAACCAGTCCACTGGTCATTTTTAGACCTCTTAAAAATAAAAATTAGACTTTTCATGTAATGAGGAAGGGACCTTCATTAAGTTTTGTCCAGTAGTCTAGAAAATCAGTCCTCAGCCTTCGCAAATACAATTTAGGACACTACTTTAGTTTTAGTTATTTTATAAAATATATTCAGTATAAAATATATTCAGGATAAAATATATTCAGTAAGAATTTTTTTTCAAAACTAATTTAATGAAAATAAAAAAAAAAATTATATAAATAAAGCAAGTTTACTTGAAACAAAAAAAATATATATATTCCTCAAGCATGTATACAATATTAAAGAAAATGCTTTAAATCCTTTAACATGTGGTTAACTTTAAATAGAACAATTTTTAACGACATTTTAATTACAAACTGTCTAGTTCACATCACCAGTCATTATTCTACACAGCAAGGAAATACATCTTTATCCGATATGGCAGGTTCAAAATATATATTTTTGTTTTTGGAAAACCAAACTCCGGTGACAGTAATTAAATCTGCTTCACTAATTGAAACTTGGCTTTTATTTTGAACACTTTTTTATCCAAAAACTAATTAAAGCTTCCCTTTTCAAACTTAATTATACCCAAAACCTCATACGCTAATTCAGAATAATTATATTATATTAATTAGTATTTCAAAAATATCCATCTTTATATATTCTGGCTTTAAGCAATGTAGTTGTGATTTTTCAGTTTTAATTTGTTAAAAGGATTTCAACTCTTAATAAATTTTTTTTAATAATCGTAATGAATTAAAATAATTGTAATTGTATAAATATGTAACTAAATATTCAAATTCTAAATATTCTTACCGTTCTTAAATATGATAATTAATTAGTGTAAACGATATTTTAAGTTATGCAATCAGTTACAAAAACGTTCTTTCTTTGATTAAACATGCCTTTTTTATCAATGGATTCAGATTTCTGATCCTCAAAATATAGGAGGTAGCAATCTTGAAAATTTATTCACCATAGTTTGGTAAGAAGAGTGATCCAAAGTTTGGACCCCTTAATGTAAATTTTACTTTTTGCGTATTTCGCCATATCTCGAGAACTTTTTAAGCGAATTGAACAATTTTTGCATACAATTACACAATTCATTTTTCCAAAGATGTTGTTGCAGTTGTTGTTCATTTACGTTGCACCAGAGCTGAACAATGGGCCTTTGGCGATGGTCTGGGAAACATCCTTGAGGATGATCCGAAGACATGCCTTCGCAATATTGATCTTCTGCCGAGGGGATGGCACCCCCGCTTCAGTATCCTGAGGACCTGCTTGCGAAGTCGAGCACTTTAAGGTAGAACAGTTTACCGAGGACCAATACCTCACACCCTCGGTCCCTACGCAGTCTAATCCAAGAGGTCACCCACCTGCACACTGAAAGCAGTCAGTGATGCTTGACTTCGGTGATCCGCTGGAAACCGTGTCTTAACGATCAGTCTACTGTGGGACTTTTTTCCAATTATTATTTTTTTTCAAATATGATTCCACATGAAAAGAAAAAAAATAGTAAATATTTAATATTTCTTTTTATTATTTTATTTATTAATAGTTGAAACGTATTTAAATTTTAAGGTATACAACTTTTTATAGCAAAATTTGGGCAAAATTGGCTGAATAGTTTCTGAAAATTAGATTTTTTAAAAAAGTCAGGTAATTAAATTTTGATTTTTCAGGAACTATTCGACCGATTTAAGTCAAAGATGTAGGCTTGAAAAGGATTGTTCGCATGGATATGAAAAACCAAATATTGAAAGAACAGCAAACGCTACTTTTGATAGCTTTTGACAGCTGAAATCAGCAATTTTGTGTGTAAAAATCAACATATATTTCTTCTCGAGGTTTCGCAAAGAATACCACTTGTGATGTGCGCTATAAGATATGGGTACTCAAAAATCACTAAACGTTCTTCAGTTTTTGCCAAAACCTTTCTGGATTGTGATCTGAGCAAAAAATTCGCTAAGGTGACGAAATGACTATCACTACTTCTTAAAAGAAACGAATTTCGTCAATATTAAGAAAATATTTCATCATTCTATTTTTGTTTTCAAAAACAAAATACCTCGTATTGCCTTACTTATTAACTTTTCTAATAATCACTTTAACTTGAGCAGCGTGTAGGTGTCATAACACAACAAAGTAATAGTCTGTTGCTTGGAAATAGCAAATGTCCGTAGCAAAATTATTTTTTGACTACAATTTAACAGACTTAGAAAGTGAATCAAAAATTCTCTTTAAAGATCTTGAGTAATATAATATGTTCTGAAATTAAATAACTTCCAACATTTAAAGAAAATGTGTTTCCCTTTTATTGCATTTTTTTTATTAAACTTAGATGAAATTTGACGTCTCCCATGAAACAAAATTTTCGTTTTCTCTGATCGTTTGGTAGTTTCAGATAATAAATAGCTTTTTTAAGGTAAAATGCTTTAATTTGTGTTAATAAGGGAGCAAAACGTTTTCTTTTAATAACTAATATATTTTGTTAACTTGATAAAGCTCTGATTACTCACCTTGCGTTTCATTTACTGTTTCTAAATTATTGATACTGACTTAATCGGGGAGGGCAAGATCTTTAGCTATAATGAAGTTGATGATCTAAATCCCCAATTTCATACCTTTGAAAATTTCTTAACGAATTACATCAATGCGAAAATCTTCTCCTAATGAATAATACAACAGTAAGAAGTTTCTGATCGATTGTTTTGTTTCAAAATAACAGAAATCTATTTTTTAAGCCTAAAATACTTTCCGTCCAATATGTTACGATTCAAACAATATTTTAGAGTAGAATATGATGTTCCTTAACGTTGGCATGGTTCAAAATTTGTCATACTAGAATATACTACGATAACACAATTTTATGTATCATCAACACAATCAAAATGCGAAAACCTGTGCATGTACAAAAACATTTCCCATGAATGACACTGGCGAATATGTTTTCATGATTGTGTAAAATTTACGTGCTACAGCATATACTATTGTTTGCTACTTTGAGCCACAATAAAAGGACCAATGTGCCTATCTGGCAGGCGAACCACAGTTTGTTAAATAATGAGATAACCAGAAAAAAGCAAATAAAAAAATAAAGGAAGGAAACAAAAAAAAGCGTGACGCCTAATAGCTTCTGCAGAATAAAAAACGGAATTCTTAAAAAAAGCTTTCAACTTTAAGTTTAGAGAGTTGCTAATAGTACTCTAAAGAAACTATCACGCAAACACTGATGTCCTGATTAAAGATTTAAGAGGAATGTTTACTATTAATATTCACTTGCTGTTCGTAAAATTTTTTTTTTATTCCTAATGTATTATCTATATATGTTTTTAGATCAAACAAAATCTATTCCTTTATTTTGCAAAATGCCAATAAAATAGTTGTAACTAGTTAAAACAAGTTACATGCATTACTAACAAGTTAACCCATAAAATATATGATAACTAACAGTTTTGGTAGAATAAGAAAACGAATTTTTAACAAAATTCATTTCTTTCAATTTCAAGCATAGAGCATTGCTAATAGATACTATCTCTCAAGCAATCATGCTCTGCAGAAATTTTAAAAAGAAAATGTTCACTCCTAACGTTCGCTTGCAGTTCTTAAGGAATTTTCGCTTATCACTAATTTAATATCAAGACGATATGCTTTCAGATTAAAAAAATATATATATCTTCCTTTCTTTTGCAAACTGCCAAATTGCTATAAACTTTTAACTTGTTAAAACAAGTTATAGGCTTTACTAACTAGTTAACTTAAAAAATGGCACCTAACAGTATTCATGGAATAAAAAAAAGACACATTTTCAAGAAAAAGTTTAATTTGTTCAACTTTGCGTTTAGAGCATTGCTAACAATCCTCTAAAGAAACTATCACATGCCTAGATGCCCAGCTGAATGATTCTTTAAAAAAATTAACTTGCAGTTTTTTGAGAAACATTATTATTTATTTTAATATATATTATTTATTTTCATTTTTGACTAATTTATTATCTACATGATATGTTTTTAGATTGAACAAAATATCTTCCATCATTTTGCAAAATGTCAAATTGTTAAACAGTTTTAACTAGCTAAGACAAGTTACATGCTTTTTTAATATAAAAGAACGTAAGGAAACAACCTAAAAAAACCTTTATAAAAACATGACATCAAACAGTCTTTTCAGAATACAAAAATAAACTAAATTTTAAAAAAGTTCAATTCTTGCAACTTTAAGTTTAGAGAATTTGGTAATAGTACTCTAAAGAATTTATCACTCAAGTACTCATGCCCTGCTGAAAGAATTTCAAAAACGTAGTTCATTGTTACTTGCAGTTCTTACAGAATTTGTATTTATCACTTATTCAATATCTACATGATATGTTTTTAGATTAAAAAGAATATCTTCTTCTATTTTGCAAAATGTGAGAATGCTAAACAGTTTTGACTAGTTGAAACAAATTATGTGCTTTACTAACTAGTTAAAAAACATGACATCTAACAGATTTCGTAGAAAAAGAAAAAAAATAAAACGAAATCTTTAAAAAAATTGAACTCTGCAAATTGAAATTTAACGCTTTGCGCACAGTATTTTAAAGCAAGTATCACTCAAACACTATTGCTTCGCTGAAAGATTTAAAAAACTTAATATTCTTTAAAAGAATTAACAGAAGTTTCCTTTAACAATTTACATTATATATTTTAAGATGAAATAAAATATTTTTTTCCTTTTAAAAATGTCAACTTGACAAACAGTTTCAACTAGTTAAATTCAGTTATGTTTTTCAGTGACTAGTTAACCGAAAAAAAACACGACACCTAAACATTTTCGCAGAATTAAAAAAAGATAGCGATGTCTCAGAAAAGTACAAGGATAAATTTTTATATTATGTAATGGACAAAAACTTCAAACCATCTGAAAAAAATTCTAGTCTAAGGTAACTTCTATTTATAAAAATTCTTAGTTTCAATTTTTAGTTATATTCCGAAAGAATATATACACGAGTGAAAGAAGTTTAACCTTGTCGCAGCCTGAAAAAATGAACTTTCCTAATGTCTAAGTGTTTTTTTAACCTTTTTAAAAAGAACTTTTCATATTCCCGTCTTCTTTTCTTACCATGGTCTACTTCTTTTAGAACAAAAAACAATCAGAATGCGAAATTCGGACATTTTAATGGGACTTCTTTAAATAATGAATCTCTGGAAGTATATAAAAGGCCCACAAATGTTTAAAAAGATGACTTTCAACTAAAAAAAATATTTTCAAATGCATGTGGAAAAAAAATTATTTTATTAATCGTTTCTTTTCTTCTAATTTAGATTAAAGATTAGAGAGGAAGATAAGTACATAGTATTATCTTGACAACTGGATTCAAGCCACAATTGTCTTAAAATATTTGCTAATTTTTATTATACAAAAATTTATGCTACTAATATTTTTATTGATAAAGAAATGTGTTTTCCTCTCAAATTAAACGTGATATAAGGCATAGTTTAGTTTATTCTTCTAACATAATGCTTCAGGAGATTATTTTTAATATTCTTTTTTACTTCATTATTATTTATTTTCTTCCTTTTCAATTTAAAAATTACGTATTTTAAAACAAGTCAAAATAGTTGCATAAAATTTGAAATCTATGTGTCTTTGGGGAAATTTAAAAAAAAGAAACTATTGTTGATTTTGATACATAAATTTTGATAGAAAGTAATAGTTAATAATTCTTAAGCCATCATATAGTTTAACTTTTTTTACCAAAAATAAATCGAAATTTTTTATTTAAAAGAGAGTTAGTTATATCGTAAGGAAAGTATAAAAGTTACGTCACACAAACAAAAAACATATTTTCTTAATTTTAAAATTTTTTATTCCTTCTCCTTAACAAAGCATAGCTCAAAAATTAGATTATGAGAAAATTTCTAAAATTTCCAAAATTATGTCCTGGACATCATTAAAACAAATAATGTCTTTTAATTTCTTGAACTCATTTCACATTAAAAATCTGTAAACGCTGATGTTGTTTTTGTTCTTCAAGTTTAGTTTCCATTTTGTTTTCTAGAAGCAAAAATTAAAAAAATATTTTGAAATGAAAATTGCAAGATGTGTGTAGAAGAGCCGTGATGGCTCAGGGGATAGAGCGTTTGCTGTCCAGTGAGGTGAACCGATCACAGCGATGACTGGTCGATACGAATTCTGTATCCGGCTTGCATCGACCACCGTGCTAACGTGAAATATCATCAGTGATAGACAGATTATGGGTAAGAGTCCCCTTACTGTCAGGCTAACCTAGAGAGGTAATCGTGATTTCAATTAAGCGACGAAGCAAATATCAACAAAAATGCGAGTTAGTTCCATTAAGAAACACTAAACGAAGAAACAATTCTTGCAATATTTCGTTCAGGAGTTCCCTTTTTTTCTGCATTGGGTTCAGCATTACAAGACTACGGATTTGAGCATTAGTTGTCGTAAATCTAAAAATTGGGTCAACTGTTCATCGACAGTTATATAATATAAAATGAAAGGTGCGTAGAACAATGCAGTTGAGGAATATAATATTTGGAGAAGTTTATATAAACATGAGATATACAATAAATATAGACTAACTAATATTTTTTTATCAATGGCGGGCACTTGGGGTTTGTCCCATTGGCCACAGAAATGCCTGAACTGCTACTCTCTGCTCGTTACCCAGTGGACGTCGGAGGAGCAGCGTCGCCCACGTCACACAACTACAAACCCGTTTATAGGGTGGGTCACATTTACACATTCACACAAAGAGAAAAAGGACATAGAACACACAGAGAGAAAGAAACATCCATGTCCTGAGCAGGATTCGAACCCGCGGCCAATGGCTCCTCAGTCAGACATGCTAACCTCTCGGTCACCTGTTCGGATGACTACCTAATATTTTGAGGGTTATTAAGGCCTACAGGAGATGGTTGGGGCACGTTTTACGGCGTGAAGATTTGGACCTAGCTAAAAAAAACTTACTTTTTCGAAAATTGAAGGAACTAGAGGGAGACCAGCTACAAGATAGTTGAACAGTGTTGAGAAAGACTTAAAATTGTTGGGAATAAACAGGTGGAAAAATCTTGCTCAAAGTCGCCCTGCCTGGAGGCAGCTCATTGAGAAGACCTTGGCCTGCACTAGGCTAAAGTGCTGACGAAGAGGAAGAAGAAAAATGCATTGGAAATATGATGGAATAAAATACATTTTTTATTCAGTAATTAGTTTCAGAGTTATTGACTTTTAATCATGAAGCAAAAATTACCAGGCTGACTACTCTGGAGGCTACCGAAACAGAACTATTAAACCATTTTCAGTTCTAAACCAAACAAAAGATTTTTTTTAATGTTTTCTTTCCTTCTTTTTTTAAGAAATCATCAGAGTCATAGATATTCATAGGTTCCTTAAGTCATAGTTATAGGTTCCAGAGTTATAGGTTTCTTAACTGAACAATAGTAGAACAACAACAAAAAGGAAAATAGCGATTATCACATATGATTGATAGCAAAACAATTTTATCGCAGGATCAGGACGTAATTAAGAAGAACAAAGAAACTATACAGTATTTCCATCAAAGTTTTGTGAATGGATTTGTTACACTTTAAACAATACTAACCGAAAATGAGATTACACCGTGTAACAGATATTATGTAACCAAATAAATGAATGTTAGTTTTACGTCTGCAGGAAAAATTTTTAGGTCAGATTAAATACAAATTAGATACAGAAAGGAATTTTAAAAATTTTAGTAATTATTTTTTTATAAGAAAAACAGTTATAAAACTTTTAAAAAATTATAGTTTTTGGTGGCTAGTCTCTTGTTCGTAGATTGTAAAAATTTTTGGTAAATAAATACCGCCATTTTTGGTGTTGAGTTAAACCAAATGCATTTTTATTAGAGAGGATGTCAGTTATCATGCAAATAAATATTTAAAATTGACAAAATAACTTTTGCTTAAAATAATTTGTGCTAAAATATATGCATGTTTTTTAAACGATTTGTTTTTGCAATGAAATCTTAAATTCGTTCTAATGCGCATAAAAACATATATTGTCTCTAAACAAACAAGCTTTTTTAAAAAAAAAAATTTCTCAATGAAATCCTTATTTGATGTGCAGGAAACATGTATTGTCAGCAAACAGACAATAAAGGAATAAATAAAAAAATAAAACTACAATTTTGAAAAGTAAAAAAAAAGTGGTTACTACGTGTACTGTAAGCCATTTCAGTCTTTCTCAATTCCGAAAATGGTGAAATAAAAATTTCTTATGGTTCAAAATATACCTACACTAAAAAAGGTTATGGCATATAAATGCCTCGATTTTTGATGTTGAGATAAAATAAATGCCTTTTTAGTAGATAAGTGCAGTTACCATGTAAAAAGTAGGTAAAATAGATTTTAAACTAACTTTTAAATATAATTATAATTAATAGAACTTTTGAGCAATAAATAGAAGTTAATAATAAGTAGAACTTTTGTACTGAAAATAACTTGTGTTTAAGAGCATTAGTGCAATTAGACTACTAAAATTATGATTCTTCTTTTAAATGATTTGTTTTCTGCAATGGAACTAATATTTCATTCTAATGAGCATGTCTAATGAGTAGTAAGCAAGAAAACAATAAACGAAAAAAAAATAAATATGTAGAACTACAACATTGGAAATGTTAAAAAAAAATACAATAAACGAAAAAGGATACAGTTAAAGTAATTTATAATAGTATATTTTAACTTACTCAATTGTAAAATTTGGTGCGCCATAATTCCTTTCCAACCTTTTGAATATATGCATCCTTACCTCATTATTTATATCAGCCTGTTATTTTCTTCGGTGATACTTGATGGTGACTTTTTTTTCTGTACGAAAAATTCTTATTCCAGTAATTATTTTCAATTTCATTTACATTTTAAATAAAAAAGCTCATGAATTATTAATCTGGACATTTTATGATTCTAATAACTTTATATGCTGCTTTTAATTAATCGTTTTTTTATTATTTCATAATGACACAAAAGTAAAAAAGAACACCTCGAGAGAAACATAGAGTTTTTATTCAGCCCCAGAAAACAGTGCATTTCTTAAACATAATGATTATTTCTCATTATTCTTAAGTGACGTAGTTCTTATGACAAACGTATAATAATTAGAAGCGTAATTACGATTTAAGCTCTTAATAACGAAATGAGCAAATGTTTGTCGTAATTTAGATTTTCGCCGAATTTCTTTTCCTGTATAATGACTTGCCACAGTGGGAGAAAAAAAACGAAAAAGGATGAAAGGGAGGAATTCGAAATTGATAGGGATTTTTTCTTCTTTCCCACTTTGATCTTCTTGGAACCCCACTCCCATTTTCCACTGAATTCCCTATTTAAATCCGAAAATCCTACCACGTTAGAAATGCGGAGGGAAAATTGATTGCCTCCAAGACATCTGTAATTATATGGACAGAAAAAGTCTGAATTATGCAGTACCATTTAATTTTATACTTTACCATCTCGTGATGACGGTTTGATAAGTTAAAAAGTTCGTTCTGGTTGCGAGAAATGTAGTGAGGTGTAGTTAGTAATTAAACTGTTAATGATTCCAACGACATTTGGAATATAAAAACAACTTTTTGTTTAACCTCTGGCGTTAGAAATGAAAAATAATTTCTTATTTGTTACGATTTTAGTGTAGGATTTAAGAAAAACACTTCGTAAGTAATTGTGAATGTCTATGAAAATGTGTGGTAACTTTTGAACTTTTGAAATGAGTACTGTTTTAAAATTTAGTTTCCAAAGCATGATTAAACTTATTAATTTAAGATTGAAAATAATTTAAATTAATGATATTAGACGGACATGGTAGCATTCTTATCACCCACTATGTTGTTGGGATTGGATCTTTAAAATAGTTTATTTCATTACAAAATTATTCACGTTGAATGACGGAATGGCACATTTCATAAAGTACATAGGAATAGTACATGTGATCAGATAGAGCGCATGGTTCTTACCAAGACTACGCTGAAGAAACATTTCTAAGCGTACAGTGTTCCAAAAAAAGGACATCCCTGAATAACTTTTGATCTAATGATCGGATCTTCACTATCTAGAACTCAATCCTATTGGCTCTAGGGGGTGGTCGCAAATATGTTAATTAATAAGTACAGACGACATTTGAGTCACAGAATGCGACACAAAAAAGTACTTTCTCCGAATCCGTTGAAAAAAAAGGTATTTTTTTCAACGGATTCAGATTTCCAAAATATAGATGGTAGCAGCAATCTGGGAAATATGATGCCGATACTTCGATCAGGAGTTAGCTCTAAAGTTTGAATCCCATTAGTGTTAATTTCACGTTTTGCGCATTTCGCTATATCTCGATTGTTTTTTAAGCAAATAGAGACGATTTTTCCACACAAAATATAACATTTTAGTAAACATTTATTATTTTTTATCATTTTATTTAATAGAGGTCAAAAACTTTGAATTGTAAGGTATTCACATTTTTGCATCATTTGGAAGGATATAATTTTACATGATAAAATACAAAACTTGAGCAAGATCGGTTGAATATTTCCTGAGAAATTAAATGATATATCAAGTTCAATTTCGCAGGTACTATTCGACTGATTTCGCTCAAATTTTATATCTTGCAATGTAAAATTGTTCCCGAAAATGATGCAAAAATCTATACCCAACAACTGAAAATTTTTTGACCAATATTAAACAAAATAATAAAAAAAAATGATAAATGCTTATTTAAAGTTATTTTTGCCAGGAATTATCTTGGAATAGATGAATGTTGTAATTGGGTGCAAAAATTTTAAATTCCCACTGAATTTGTTGTAAATATAGTTGAAGACTGGACGAAATTTTCCATTTTAAGATTTTTCCACTGTACTGTAGTGTATCTACCACTACAAAAATATAATTCCAATTCACTAGTATATAAGACAGATTAACTAGATTCTGTAGTGGGGTACCTTTTCATAGATGAAGGTTGACTTTGTTGATAGCTACAGGGATGCCAACTGCTCCGCTTTCTGGAATAGTTTTAATAAAGTGGTATCAAATTATGTAGTAAAATTCGTTAAAGAAGGATAGTTACGCCTGCTTTTTAATAGAGTAACCAGTAGATCGATGCTTTAACGTTGCATTTCATATGATACTAATAATTTTTTATAGTTAATGGTGAAAAAATTTCTTAAAATGAAAAAGACTAAACTAAAAGTAACTTAAATTTCGCTAGCATTCGAAAATACTATTTTACAAAGTGGAGCAAGTTGGCATCTCTGAAGCTACCATCCACACAAGTAAATAACTCTTAGATGTGTAAGTAGTTATTATGAAAATAATAATTAACTCTTTGTTTTATTTCACTCTTATAAAGTTACTGCAACTGCGGAAGTGCTTCGTTAAGAATTTAAGAGTTAAGAAATTAAGAATATATATATATATATTTCGAAAATAAGTAAGTTTAGTAGACATATAAAGTAGTTATTATTATGTTCATTTTGTCATCTCTTTTAATGCAGCAGATAGGTAAAGCATAAAGAATTTGAAGTTACAGTTTCTAAGTCATAAATGTTTGACCACGATTTCAAGAAAGCCGGATGCGCAAGTTGACGCAATTGTTACATCAAACGAAATGTCGTCATTTAAAATGTAATTCCGAGTTAAATTATATAAGCTTCAAAAGTCATAGCAGGATTCATTTCTTATTCAAAATATCAGCAAGTACCTTATTTAGAATTTTATTCACCTTTAATACCAATCAAAACCTTCCCGCATTTGAATATAAAGTAGCCGCCGCAAACATGATTTAAATTTGAACGCTCGGTTGTTGATTGAAACATAATGTTCTCGGATCTCAAAAGATAATAAGCTTATTTCTAAAGTTTGTTGCCAATTTTTTTCTGTAATAAAATATTGCTATTAAAAGGCGTGAGAAGATTGCATAAGTTATTCAAATCAGTCTCTCAAGAGGATTTGACTGTAACTGAATATAAATTAGAATGATAGATTATGCGGCATTACTCGTGCAATTTTCACAATCCTATTAAGAAACAATAGAATTGAGTAATATTCAGACTTCAAACATTACCGTTTGAAGTCTGAATATTTCTCTCATTAACAAAAGTAAAGGTTAGGATATATATATTCAGACCAAATTCATAAAATCAAAATCTTTCCTAAGTATTAATGAATGTATGTTTAAGCAAAATGTTCTTACGTGTTAAGAAAACTCCTTATTTCTAAGGATTATGGTTAGTATTATATATGTTTAATTAATATGGTAATGAGTATTGATTAGTTTCAAGATACACTGATAGAGTCAGTTTATTACCTGATTCATTAGAAAATATTAGAATTAAAATGGAGCGCTTTTTAGTAAAAGAGAACGCGATTTCAAAACTAAGTATTTTTTGGCACAAATAAAAATTAACATTTTATTACTACTAAACAGGAACAAAGTATAACATAAAATGAGGAAAAATGCAATAGTTTCTTACAAAAGAAAAGGATACAACAAAAATACATAAAAAAATGTGTCATATTTTGAAAAATGTTCGATGTCATAATAATAGTAATACGCAAATGCTTACTAAAAGGTGTGACACAGCTTCAAGAATGTCATTACTACCTCTTAGATATAAAAAAAAACAATCGAGATTAGTTCTCAAGTGGATTTTAACCCATGATCATCAATGTTAGATGGGTCATGGATTAGAATTCTGTTGCTGTGAGGTTAACAGCGTGATGTTTACGTGGTTTTCCTCTCCATTATTATTATCTTCTCATTATTCTCTCTTTATTATTATAATTATTATTTTTATCATTATTATTGTTTATTATTATAATTATTATTGTTTATTATTATAATTATTATTTTTATTATTATCATTATTGTTGTTTATTATTATAATTATTATTTTTATTATTATCATTATTATTGTTTATTATTATAATTATTATTTTTATTATTATTATTGTTTATTATTATAATTATTATTTTTATTATTATTATTATTACTGTTTATTATTATAATTATTATTTTTATTATTATTATTATTGTTATTATTATTATTTATTATTATAGTTATTATTATTATTATTTATTATTATAATTATTATTATTATTTATTATCATAATTATTATAATTATTATTATAATTATTATTACTATTTATTATTATAATTATTATTATTTATTATTATATTGATAAATTATTTTTAATAGATTCTTGAAGTGGTAAACAATAAGATATTGCTTACATTTCTACAATAAAATATATTTTTCTACTTTCTATAAACTTATAAACTTTATTTAAATATGTACTCTTAAACACCTGAGTAAAAATAAAAATACATATTTTCAAACTGTTCCAAGGTTCAACGCCTTTCCCTATATTTTTTTTACACTAAATTAATGAAAAATATTCAGAATACTATTTAATAGCGTGACTTACAAAATTTCTCACCATAAATATATTTATGTTATGCATAGTTTTTCAAATCTTTTCATTTTTAAGTATTAAAATGCATAGATAAAGTAAAAAATACTAACGTAAATAAACCTTATTTTTAACTATATTTATAAAATCAGATAATGCTTAATAATAATTCTCAACATTATATTCAACATAAAATTAAGTTGACTATTCTGCATAGTATGTTTCTGGGATTTTTATTTGAATAGCTGGATCGATATTTATAAAATTATATCACGGAGAGAGAAGAAACGAGCACAGCAAACTACGAGACGAAAAAAATAACGAATTTCCATTTCTTTTGTTATGTTCTTTATGATGAAATGTTTTGCTTGGCTGCACTTGGCTTATTTCATGAATACGATCAAGTCGCCATTGTGCCAAATCCTTTCAGAAGACTTTGGTTGTTATGAAGTAAGTTATTGTATTATTTGACTCCTCTTTTTCCTGATTTTCCTTCCCTCTCTCTGAATCATGGCCCAGATAGCAAGAATATCTAAAAAGGGATAGGGAAAAAAGAACATCAAAAGAGTTCTTCCTTTGTTGATAAAGGAAATGCCTATGGCATTCGACGAATGATACCTTGTATATTCCGCCAAGAAAGAACAACCTTAATTTAATAATGTGCAGTGCATGCTACAAACATGCTATCTTATTCTAGGAAAATGGGTTTTGGTAGATACTGTCAGTGGTTGCTTTGAAATAGATTAAAATTGAATATATTTTAATTCAAAATGGTTGCGAAAAGATTTACTGAATAAATGTTCGATGCATTTAGTAAGAAAAAAAAAACTTACTGAGTAAGTGATTATAAAAAAAGAGAAATCGCACGAAGAATTCCTATAAATAGCACCGCACTTCATATAAAAAAAAATTGATATAATTATTGAAACATTTGTATTTGAAGAGCTCGTTATTTTTTTCACACTAAATTTTTAAGTTTAAAGACCACTCGAGTGGTGGAATTTGCATTTGTTTCTCATGTAGTAGCGTATTTATACTTTGCTCATTGATGTCTATGACTAGAATAATTAAACAATAAAATCTGACAAAGTACATTTTTGTGCCTGATTTTGTATCTTAAAATATCGTCTGCATTTATTAAATAATTTCAAGTTATTCCCTCACGCCATTTAGATTGAGTCCTACAGCATGAAGAGACAATCATTCGATCAAAAGTTATTCATGATAGTCCGTTTTTATTTTTTATATTTTTTTCTATCCATCGGCAAAATGAGTCTTGGTTTGGTATTGATGGCGTCCACACTTTTCAACTGTGTTCAAGAGTAATAGTAAACAGTGCGCACTCGACGTCATTGCGTTGCTATGGCGACCGCTGCTGTTTTTATTTTTATTTTCCCTAGCAAGCATTTTTAATGTAATTACATAATAATAATTTAAAGTATTTTTATATATTTTTTTATTATTAACGTATAATTACTCGCTTGACGGTGATTTTAATATAAATATGAATGCTGAAGAAGGAATAGTATTTTGTGACGTCTTAAAACACGTACATAGGCGGGATATGCAAATCAATCCGACGACAAACATCAATTGAGACAGTTTTTGCAACCCATGATTTGAAATGCGTCGTTTAACGGAGTCAATCCAGAAAGAAAAAGCATTTGACCAATGGATAACCAGTGATCGTAATAAAGCGATTAAAACTTTTTTGTTGATTGTGTTTTTTTTTGCTTTTATTTTTAAATTTCAATTACTTCAGTAACCAAAATTATTTGAACATCATTGGAGTCAAAAATACGAAGGGGATGGCGATTGCTTCCTCTTCTTCTCAATAAAATCCTTAAAAAATTCTGTCGTAGTTTTTTTTTCTATTTTTTTTGTTTGTCTTTTTTTGCACACAGTACATAAAATTTTTCGTTCATATATTCATTTTTACTCAGTTGTTTATACTGTTTGAATTATTAAAAGTTTTTTTGGAAAATATATCATTATTTCTTTATTTGATTAACGAATACATTGTCCAAAATTAAAAGAAATGTTAATTAGGTATATTGAAAAATATAGCAATATATTGCGATATATCTATATTATTTGATGATATAACTCGATATTAATAATTCCAAAATCAACTAGTGATCTCCTGGCCTATCGCGCACTAGAGAAGATTTTTTCGTCATCTCTTCTCTCATCTCTCCGAAGAAGATGTAGAGGAAATCAGAAATGTTTATCTTTCTGTGAGTCTAAAAATTTTTTAAAAATCATCTAATCATTTGCTTTTCTCCTTTCGAGTCTTAAATGAAAATAGAAAATAAATTCACTGCATGTACACTCGTATGTTTATCTAAACTTGAAGTTAAATTGCGATATATTTACGGAAAACATAATTTAAAAATTTCGATTAAAAACAAATAACTAAGAAGTGACTTTATCAAATTATTTTTTAACACTATGAAAAAAAAGTCCCCTTCAGAAAAAAATGATATGATTCGTTTTAAAGAAAAAAGTCAGACCTTAACGTTTGAAGTAAAATTAAATATCAAGGATGCTTTGTGCTTTGTTTGCTTTGTATCTATATATATATATATATATATATATATATATATATATATATATATATATATATATATATATATATATATATATATATATATATATATATATATATATATATATATATATATATATATATATAATAATAATAATAATAATAAATAAATACATACAAGAAAACACGAAGAAAGTTAAGAAAAACTATAAGTATCATTTAATGCGCTTAAGCTGCAAGTAAACAGAACTCATTAGATATGTTCAAAATGAAGAATAAAACAAAGAAAAATAATAGACAAATTAAAAAAAAGGTGAAATTTTATTTAAAAAAACCGGAAAAAAAACATATAATCTTTTCTTCAGCCCACACGATTATATCCGCAAAACAGAGTGCTTTCTGATATTGTATCAATAAAGCGGAAGCAAAAATATATTAATACAATAGTGTGAGGAGCACTCAAAAATTTCTTTAAAAAATAACAACAAATAAAATAGATCACAAAAAGTAAAAATAAGTAACATGTAAAAACAGAAAATAAAATAAAAGAAAAAAACATTAAAAAGGGGACTATAAAGCGAGTAGCAAAATCAGATCAACTTACAAACAAAGACAGAAAATTTTTCAAGAACAAATATATATATATATATATATATATATATATATATATATATATATATATATATATATATATATATATATATATATATATATATATATATATATATATATATATGTATATATATATATAGAATTGGGACGGAAATAGTTTCATGGCTATTTCATTGCCGAGTACCAAATAGAACAAGTGCGATTAGAGAGCAAAACAAGTGTGCTCCAACAGAAACATTTTGAGTAATATAAATTCCATACATCTGAACGTTCAATATTATTCTAAGTACATTTAAGAGAGACGGAAAAATGGCAAAGAACCAATGGAATGAAGCGCTCCAGAAAGATTAAAAACACGTCACGAAATTCCATTCCATAATATTTCTCTTATATTGAATATATGTTTTCTGCAGTACACACTTTCTCACTAGTTATAAAAAACAAAAATTCTATTAACAGAAACAATTCACCTTAATGCCAACTGAAATTGTTTTTTAATTTTATCTGTAATAATAAAGTGAAAGGAAAATGAAGCACACTTTTACAGATATATCCAGTTTATAAGTGAGCTTAAGTCATCATGGACTCCATGATGCATTGTATGTGAATAAACTTTATATATTTTATATTTTATATATTAATATATTTTATTTCATATAATATATTAAATCATAAAAAAACTAATACATAAGAACGAAATGCATCATCTAGAACGAAAAAAGCAAATTAAATATGTTTCGATATCATATAGATACACCGACATTAGTCGGATGAATTTTTAATAGTTAATATAAGATAAAACTTTGTTATACTGTCTATATAAGACCACTACGCGTATAGGGTTTTCATATTTTACTGTTTGTGATATTAAACGTCATCTTTAGTCATTTTCAATTTATCACAATTATGCGTGATATTTATTTAAAAAACGCATTATTCCCATTGCAATTTTTTCATAAAATATATTAAATCATAAAAAAAAACTAATTCAACAAATAGCTCATTATTGATCGAAAGTGCCTGAAACTACAAAATGACTTGCTAAAAATTGTTATTATTTTCGGTTATTAAATCTGAATATTTAGAAGCTTTGAATGAATAACAAAGATCGCTGAAATATGTTAAAAGGAAACGTTATTGTACATAAAAGTAGGTTAGAGCTATTAATTTTGCAAGTTGTGCAAATAGGAAACCATCTAACATAACGCTCACAGGGGAAATCTGGTCACATTATATACCATCCCAGCACAAAAGCGTTACGCTTTATCAAGTGCCAGATTCCAAACTCTCAAAGGAAGACGTAAAAGGGTGATTTAATAGACCTCTCCTATTCTCAATGTTTGTTTCGAAATACAACAAATGATTCCTCTTAGCTCTTGAATGAGTCGGAATTATTCTCAAGGGCAAAATTGAATAGCTGAAAATGAACAGAAAGAGTTTTCCAGTACTTTTGATCATTTATTTTTGAATTTTGAAATTCAATTCATTGGAATGTAAACAGAGTTACTGTGTCGTGAACAAAAAGAAATAAAGTAATGACGGAATAACTTTGTATCTAATAATCCGGTTTTCGCGTATAGTAATTCTCGTTCTCATTGACTTTGATTATGCGAATTTGTTTATATAGATGAATTTTTAGATGGATTTTTTGCTTTCAAAATATGCAAAACTAAAAAATATGGTTTAAACAGTAGTCAGAACTTCGCGATAAATAGCGTTAATTTTAATTAATGTGTAGTATAAAACTCATTTATCTTAGAATTCAATGCAAAAATTTGATTTTTTAAAAAACATTTTTATTAGATTTCTTAATTGAAGAGCTTAGTGGAAGAGCCAGCTAAGTGACATTGTTAAAAAAATAGAGATTTCCCGGGGAAAGTAATTATTTTATCTATATTGAAATGTACAATTTTGCATTTATATTGATAAATCCGAATATACTCAGTGGAAGAACTGGCTAAGTAACAGTATTTGAGAAATCATTGGATGGAAGAACCGGCTAAGTGTCTTGTCGACAAAAAGTCAGGAAGTAACCTTAAAAAATCTTTGCTTGGAATTGAACGCTGAAGTGGGGAGAAAAAATTTGGTAAAAATCAAAAACCAAAAAAAAACTGCTTCCAAAATTAAGGATGAATTTATGTAATTAAAAAAAACAAAAAACAACTTCAACATATATTTTTTTTTTGTTTCTTGCTCGAATTAGTTATTGTTTCAGACGCAATGGTCAGGTAAAATATCTTTTTTTTAAAAATAAAATCACGTTATACAAAAACACAAAATATTATTCTGCGCTTAGGCAACAATTTCAGTTCTTTATTATTGTTGCTAGCTGAATACTCATTTCTCATATGGAAATTAAATATAAATAATCAATAAATCGGTAATGATCAAAATTGCAAAATCATGCTGAAAATTAAAGATAAAACGCAATGAGAGGAATAAATTCACGAGGAAATTAAAAGAGTACACTATCATTCGGCATAAATCTCTTGCTCGAGACTAATTCAGAATAGTCAAAAATTACCATAATCAATAATTTTCTCCCGTACTTATCCAATCGACTTGGTTGTAAAAAACCTATTTCAACAGTACTCATTGAAGGTAACGTGATGCATAGATTAGCGCATATAGTACAGATTAAAACAGCATCAATTAACAAATATCAGTAATACTTATTACGAAAAACTTCACTGTTTTTTGGGATCATAATTTTTAAATTGTAAACGAAAATATTTATGGAAAAACAAAACCTTTATGACTTTTATTAATTTTATGCTTCTAACTACCGAAACGATATGGAAATGAATGAGGAAAAACTGAACCCTACCACGTGATTTTCCGTCCAATAAAAATTGTCCGGGCAACAACGGAAAACTGCGACACCATTATCAGATTTTTATATACAGTTACTGTATATAAAAATATACAGTAACTAAAATAAATAACAGATAAAAGTGAAATATCATTCATGTACAGCTTTAAAAATATGGTCAAAATATTTTGTCTTCTACTACTGTGTAGAAAAAAAAATGTCTTTCATTTGGCAAAAATTGGTGATATTTTTAGTTTCTTCAATATCGGATAATGCTACATTCTAAAAAATTGATTCACTGACGGTAAAAAGTACCGGCACTCAAGGTGCCGATACATTTGAACTAACATCCATTTTATCCGTGACATGGTACGGAACAAAAAATCAGATCTAATGTAACTTTTACAGAAACAATTACAGCGAAATCACTGAATTAATAAAATTAAATAAATATTGCTGAAAAATTACAGTATCATATTTTGTGGTAAAAATGTATTTTATAGTAAAGTGGATTCTACGGATGTTTCCGCCATGGTGCCGGTAATTTATACTATACTTTTATCTGCAAATTTTGACATCATACTTTGATTTATTGTGGTGTTGTTCCTGTTCCTTGAGAGTCATAAATAGCGAGAGACGACTAATGATTAAATCCTATAAGCAGTGCTAAGGTATCCAACTAATTTTGACAACTTTTTACTTAAATATTAATATAAAATTTTGAAAAAAATAGTCTATTTGTTTTATTATGTGTAAAAACTTATAAAACTAGGAACTAAAAAATTATTATTTCACTTTTTATTTTATTTAAATTGCCATTTTTAGGCTCAAAAGAAATAGAACTGTTTTTTGCTTATACGCTAAACACAGTAAAAAAACTTTCTATAGACCGAAACAAATATACCATTTTAGAATATTATTTAGAAGACTATCAACTATGTCTTGATATATTTTTAGTGCATATATTACTGCGTTAGGGATCAATGTATTTAAAAATGAAAAATGTTAAAAATTTCAGTGCTTGTCGGATTAACATGCATAAAAATTGAAATTCAATCTTTTTTTCTCTCAGCCTGTAATTTAAAACATGTCTGCTATTATAATAAACACTCATGAACAATTTTAGACAATTATTTTAGAATCGTGCTTTAGGTGGTGTAAAAAGTGAAAAAAAATCAGATTTTCAGCTATACGCATTTGTCATAATAAACCCAATTTCGAAAGCTTTGTCCAAAATCATGTTTTGCACTAGTCAGAGAGGTAACATAATTAATACGTAACATAATTTCAATAGTTCTGTAAATCGTCAGATGATAACGGCATTCTACGTTTAAATAAGACTTCTCATTTAATTACTTAAAGTTACTTCTCTATAGGGAAACTCTTCTGTTATGTTTTAAATAACTCACCTTAAATATTGAATTTACTTTCTAAAAACTACAATCAAAAATCTTACTGTCAATAATAAAAAAAAAAGCTCCTATTAGGAAAAAATTGGTTTAAATACATACATTGTGTTAGAAACAGAGTATACACTCCACAATCCTTCGACTGTAAATCATTTCAAAAAAAGAAAATCGCTTTTGTGTATCTTCACTGTCGTTGCTTAGAAGTACTTAAAATTATCCACACATGCACTTTAACGAATATCGTAATCGTTAACGAGTTTGATATTCCAGCATATAATTAATGTTGCTTTTACTATTACAATATTGCTTTTACTATTTGTTTATCGCGGTAGATAATTAAAGTATATTTAAATCCCATCGTAAAATATTTGGCATTTATGATATAACGAGGCAAACCTATGTTTTTCTTTTTATCGAGGCACAAAATATAGCCATATTTCACGATATTTTGGTACAAACATCAGCTCCCCCTATCAGTAAATTTATTATTTTAATTTTATCTTTTCAATTATCTGTTAACATAACAAAATTAAAATCGACTTAATGCTGCTGTGCATAAATATTTTAATCTGTCGTCAGATTTTTTTTATTAAATATGCTTTCTTACTTTCTCCTTACATTAAATTAGGTCAAAATAAATGAGGCTTATTACATTAAGCATTTTAATAATTTATGGCTATTAAATATAGCATGGAAAACCGGCGTCTTTTTCTGCGTTAAATGAAAAAATTTTCAAATACGGCTCACTTCGAAAAAAATATTTTTTTTCAAATTTGCACTTATTTGGAACTATTTAGATCTAGAAAAAATAGTTATTCATCATTGAAATTTCTTTAATTTGCAAAATAAATTGTCGATAATTTTTTTAATATGAATGAGAAGAAATTAACATTCAAACAGTATTTTTTTTTCCAATTTAGCACTTATTTGCAGTTTTTGGGATCTAGGAGAAATAGCTATTAATCATTAACCTATTTTTCAATTTACAAATTATTGACACATTTTTTGAAAACTTTCTTCAAACTACCTTATTCGTTTTTTTCCATATTTTTATACAAATATATTCCGATAAGAGATCTTTAGTAATTATCAGACTGCACAGAAAAAGCAATTTAAAAAGACACTTGTGCCTCATTTGCGTCGTAGGGTTAAGTTTGATGATTTCTGTATTTCAAAATTTATAGACATTTATGATTGGTATTTCATGACAGCTTTCTTTGTTAATAAAGAGAAACTATGTCTCTATTGACTTAAACTTCTTGACCACCAAGTGTCCTAAATGAACATTTGTCAATGTTCCTTTATTCTGTAGAAATGCCTCAATTATTGCTCCAACTCTTGTCAAACTTTGATGCAATTAATCTTTTAAGTGAGAGCTAAGTGAGTGAATTCATCATTTTTCAAACTTTAACATTTGCAGCTGGCATATTAATATAAATTCGGACCAAATTACTGTTGACCTCAAATCAAGATAATCGGTAGGGTTAGACGTTAATGACGTGCTCATGAATTATTTTTTCATTAAATTGTCTGTGACAAACTACTTCAAATACAGTTTTATAACTATTATGTCATTTAGTTGGTTTGAAATAGGTTGGATATTTGATTAAAAAAAAGTATTTACAGAAATAACTGACACAGATTGTTCAGTCATTTTTTTTCCCATTTATACATAGAATGTGTCAATAAAAATATCCTTAAGAATTTTTATTTATTTATTTTTTTTAGAAAATAATGTTGTTTAAATAGTAAACTTAGATAAAATATTACTCCAGTTTGTATGTAACTCAAATTCAAAATTGTTTTTCTTTCTGGGACAATGAATTAAATTTTCAATAAAAATTATAAATTTACTTGAAACATTCTTCAAAAATTAAGATAAATGACTCAAATTATAAAGTTTACAAAATTAGCATTAAAAACTTTTGTTTGAGAGTAAAGTTTGTAAATATATGAATCATGTAGTACTGCTTTTTTAAATTTCTACCCACAGGTGCTCTAGACTTTACTGACGTTTTTTTTTTAAAATTCCATCGGAAAAAGCTGTTAGGTTTAAGTAACAAAATCAAAACAAATTCCGTAAAGTTTATGTGATAGAGTTTTCTTTCTTAGAGCTTCTGTTTTAGTGTCAACTTTTTTTTGCCAAATGACACTGCAAGCTGTAACTGCGTAAGTTAAAAAGCGCTATAGTGAAATTGTAAAACAAATTTCACGAAATCTTTCAACGGAAGAAAATCACATAATGGTTTCAAATGGTGCAACATATGTGTAATTTTCAATCATCAAATCACAACGGGGAAAAATGATAGAAAGAGCTTGCAGTGTCGTCTACCAGAAAAATTTTGAATTAAAAATAGGAATTCTGGGTGGAAAATTTGTTCCGTAACATGGTTTTCGTTACAAGAATCGCTTATTTTTTTCTTCCTTAAATTTTTAAAAATATTCAGTCTATTTTACTGCAACATGCACTTAATTTATAACAAATCTTTGTAAGTAAGTATGTGTTTATTCTGACTAAGTATGTTTATATGCTCGTGTAGTTAAGAAGTTCGCTTTTTACCCACAATTAAAAAATTCGCTATGTTTCGAGCAATAATAAATGGATATCAAATAAAAAGAAAAGAAAAAAAGAAAGATAGAAAAATAAATATGACTCATCTATTTGTTATTGGAGTCACTGATTTTTTTCTCTCATAAATTTTGAAAATTTGCCAGTCTAATTTACTACAACGTGTACTTAATTTAATATAAATCTTTTTAATTAAATATGTACTTATTCTGAATAAGTAAGTTTATATGTTCGCTAAATTTATGCCTTCAATTTTTCCCAATATTTCGAGCAAAAATAAATGCACATCAAATGAAAATAAGAAAACAGGTTGGTAATCGATACATTTAAGTTTTTCAAAAAAATACAAAACGTATATATTAGAAAATTAAAATTCTAATAATACAAAAATTTAAATTCAGTGGTAAGCATCAATGAGGTATTCTAAAATCTTACGTAATGAAAGCCTAGAAGTATTGTAAGAATTATTAATTATGGTGAAAGAAACACAAACACATTTCAGGTATATATTTTTAACAGATCCATACTCTAGGACAAATCCTGGAAAAAAACTAAAGTATATAACATCAAGACTTTTCACTTATTTATCGACTTTAAGGCTGCCTATGATAGCATCAAGTGGGATAAGTTGCTTGAGGCAATGAATGAGTTCGCTATACCTGCAAAGCTTGCTAAAATCACCGGCGCTACACTCAATAATGTGAGGTGCCGGACTAAAATTCAAAACCATCTTTCTGAACCCTTTGTAACTGAAAGAGGTTTGAGAAAGGGAGATTCCCCTCTTGCCTACTTTTTATCTTTGCTTCGGAGAAGTGTTTCCGAGATAGTGGATTGGACCGAAGAGGCACTCTCTGGAATAAGTCTCTTCAAGTTTTGGCCTACGTTGATGACAATGATATAATTGGAAGGTCAGAGAGGGAGGTCGAAGAGGCTTTTCGAGCTCTCGAAGCTGCTACCACTAATATGGGCGTTTCTATTAACGAAGATAAGATGAAATTCACGAAATTTTCGTCCTCAACTTTAAACTACAATGCGTGTCTCTTAATGTCATAATGGTTATACCTTTGTAAGAGTTAACGAATTTAAGTACCTTGGCTTAGTTGTTAAAGATCAAAATATAGCAGAAATCAACAATAGAGTCAAAATTGGTAATAAATGTTTCTTTGAACTGAGGAGACAATTAAGATCGAATCTTCTCAGCATAAAAACAAAGTTAAAACTCTATATGACACTAATACGTCCTGTACTGCTTTAGAGATACGAAATTTGGACCCTAAATTCAGATGCACACCGGTCACTGGTCATCTTCGAAGGAAATATCCTCAGAGCCATATTTGCCGCAATTCAAGAAAGGGGATAGTAAATCAAATATTACTTCGAGCTCTACTGATTTTAAAAGCAGCCCAAATTACGCAAATAATCCGCATTAATAGGCTGGAATGGTGGGTCCATATATGGAGAAGCCCTGAAAATAGCGTCATGAGAATAGTCACCTTTAAGAATCCCGAGGGTTAACGTCCCACAGGTAGACCCCCTACTAGATGGCTTAACGACATCGAAAATTACCTGAAAACCCTAAAGATTAGAAATTAGAAAGGATATGCCATTTATAGGAGGTGCTGGCCTTGGTCAGCTGTTGAGGTTGCCTAGCCCTGAAAGGGGCTGTAGTGCTGACAAAGAAGAAGATTTAAATTCGATGTAACATCAAAATTCTTAAAATCAAATCTATATGAATTACACTTGCCATGAGTTTTTGTTTTAAACAAAATTTAAAATTAAAAAAATGAGTTGTTATGCTACTGTTGTTAATATTGTGTTAATAAATATATACCTAAAATTTTAAAAAAGAGCAATGTATACAATCTTACTTCATTTAGCAAAAACTGGAGGTTCCACATTTTGCTCTCAGTCTATTCTATGTTCTTTAATATTTTCACAGGGAATTTCTAGATCCTAATATGCTTTATTCTCACAACTGAAACAAATGTAAATCTGGAAAATAGCACGGAGAGAAAATTTCAAGAACATAAAAGTCTTCATGAAGAATTCGAGAAAAGTATAAAATGCCTTTGTGTTCTGTCATTTCAGTGAACTAGAAACAATAAAATAAATGGAGCAGCATGTTTGATATGCATTCGACATTGATGGTAGTAAAACGCTTTATTGGTTACCATACTTTTGCTAGGCATAACAATTTAATATAATTCAAAATTGGAATGCCTAGCATAATAGATCATCTGTACAAATATTTATAAACAGTTCATACAATAAAAAGAATAAGGAAGAACAATTTATTTATTTTCAAACTCATGCTATAATGCTATAAATTGATAGGCATATTTTATGTTTCTGTTCCCAACAATTTTAAATTACATAAATTAAACGTAAGAATAGACATTTTTCTTGCTGGAAGTAAACTCTTAGTTTGAACTAAACTTTTTGAATAAAGAGACAGACACATTGATGAGTGTAATAAATTTAAAAATATTTATAACGCACAAAATTTCAGCTTTTTATTTTTCACACTTTTAGAAACTTGTTTCCAGGAGTATACAGAGAAAAGATTCTGGTAAAATTACCGTACTGTATGGCATTAAAATTTCTGTTAAAAAATTTTTTTTAGGTTCATATGGTATCGGTTTACTGGAAATTCTGGGTTTTGAAATTATAGTTCTTATTACCACACATTTCGTGAAAATACAAAACTGAAAAGTAAATTTGACAGAATAAATGGTTTTGCCCTATTCTAATGTAGCGTGATAAAAGTATCAAATTTACCACGCATTATAAAACCTAAGTTTATGGTTAATTTTGAAAATATCATTACTTAAATCATTAATAGGAAGCGCTGTGGTAAAAATTACCTAGCTTTTTGGTTTTCTCTCCGAGGCGGGACACACAGTAAGTATTTTAACCATACTTTGTTTCTCAGTGTACTTAGCTAAATTGATATTTTTTAAATTATGAAATTTCTGTTAATTGAAATTAAATGCTATACGAAAAACTCCATTTATACTTGTTCAAATATTAGCCAATGACGCAATTGGCACTATAATATTTATTCTGCAAAAACCTTTCATTTCAACCACACATTATTTAGAATTTGTAAGTAAACTACAGGAGTAGAAAGGTTTCTATTTGGACGTAAGCTTGTTGAATATTGAAACACCCAAATTAAAAATTATTCTAATTTTAAATTATTTATAAAATGTAAAATTTAAATTTTTCATTCTTTATACTTTCAGAAATTTGTTTGCAGGGGGGCCTGTAAACGCAAATGATATCTTGTCATTAAGGAACTTTCAGAAAATCAAACTTAGTTCTATGCTAAAAATATTCCCTTTTTCCAAGTTTAAAGATGTGGCATCGTTGGATATGAAAGAAAAAATATATCGTATTTTACAAAACCGCTACCTTAGGCCTCAGTAACGTGAAATAAAATTGCATTAACATTTTCATAAAACGTACAATTCAACGCTATTTAGATAATTTAGTAACAAGAAAATTAATTTTTTTAATATAAATAAATGTGTTATTATTTATTGACATAAGTTTGACATTAAATATTGGATGTAGTTTTGTACGTCTAACTGGAATTTGGTAAAAGAGGCGGCTTTGGAACACTGGGAATGGAATGTGAAACTCAAAGCCTTATGCTTCAAACAAACACAAAAAAAAGAACTATAATGATGACGATCATTATAATAAATGCGATTATAATGAACGATTATAATGAATGCTATTTCTTATCGATTTGTGAAAAATTGTAATAAAGGAAGTTAAATAAAATATTAACAATTGTAACATATATTATGATTAATCTTTCTCGAGCTATAATTACCATTCTTTTACATCATTACTGTTTTAAAAATTATATAAATTATACGCAATCTAATGAACATTTCTCCTAAGTTTTTTATGATATATACGATTACTCTATCTGTCTGACGTACAATTTCTGTTAGAGACCGATATATCTGTATTGCGTTAAATGGCATAAACATAAATTTTATTTAATCATTGATTTGTTTTAGAAAATCAAATTTCTAATCGAACTGTTCGTTGTTGCATTGTTTAATAAGATTCATGTTATTAGTTTTTTTAGGTTAAATTCGAAAGAAAAATCATTGCTTTAATTTCTATTCTATATATAAATATCCAAACATATTAAAAATAACTTGAGAGCATTAATTTTAAGCATAATTTCGAAATAGTATTTATATTTTACGAATGCATACAGTAAATAAAATATACACTTTTGTTATGCATTTCTGTTTGCTACTTCAGAAAACTGGAAAATAGAACTGGAACGATATTATTTATGCACGCTATTTTGCCGTTATATGCAATCTTGAATATTGTTGAAGACATCTCGAACCGTTTTCTAGAAGAAACTGTCAATTCTTATCAGTTTCTGAAAACTAATTTTCTTTTGGTTGGAGGCGGATTATGCAGAATATAAAACAAAAAGTATCTCTTGCACCTTTACACTTTCTTCGGTAAGAATCGTACAAAACAACACTTTCAAATGAATAATCTTGTTGCTAGGAAATTCTTATATTCGATTATGTCACAAAAATTTGAAATTTTGATATGATTTCTAATATGAAATTTTGTAATTTGCTTTAACAAGAAAGTATCATAAGTTTCGCGATCCATGAAATATTTTGATATCCAATTATTTAATTAAATGATTTATTATTTTAAGAATTATTTTATAATAATAATTTATTTTTTCTTGAATTAAATATCTATTCAAGAACCGTTATTTGAATAATTATACTTTTTCCTATTCTAACTTCCATTTGTTTTTCTGTCTTAAATATATATATTTTTATATATTATGCCATTTATAAAGTATATTTAATCATATTATTTCATTTTAATAAACTGTTAATATCGTTCAAATAATCTGCATTTGGAACCTATTAAATACATCCTTAGTTATTCTCCTTTTTTAAAATTTTAATTCTGTACAGAGGCTTTAAAAAAAAACATTGCACTATATAGAAAATAATTATGAACAATTTTTCTGAAGGAAAAATTTTCAAACCAAAATTATAATGCATGTTTTGGTGAACATTCGTGAAATATTTCGCGTGTAGTTGCCATTCATAATAACTTAGAGGAGACTTCAATGTCATTTCAAAATAAATGAGAAAAAAAAATTTTTTTACTCGATAAAATGTTTAAAAACCTTAATTCAGTATCCACCTTAATCAGTAATTATCTAAACGAAAACTACTGAATGGTGACATAGATTTCCTGCTATGATATGGGAGGTTGACAGCATGTGGGGTTACATTAATAAATTTAAAATTAAATTTCTAGCGAAAATGGAATACTTAGAGAACAGCGAATAAACATTAAATGATTGAGAAGATTGATATAAATGATTGTTTTAAAAGAAAAAAATAGATTCATTAACATAAAATTGAATACATGGGGATGCTATTGATAGATTAAAAGAAATTTTAATCACAGAAATAAAGTAAAATTTAGTTAAATAGGCATGAAAAAATAATGAAACAAGACAGCTATACTTTTTTTACTTAATAGTAGCTGGATTCAAACTATATTTTTTGTGAAACATCATACTGAAAAGAAAAAAAGAATTACTTCATGACTATTTTCAAATTTTCAAAATGAGTATTTACGCATTAGTGAGTATTAACATATGAGTGAGTAATTACGCATTAAAAAACTTTTTTATCACCTGAACAATCCTCTCATGGCATATTTATAAATGACAACAAAGCGTATAAACGATAAAACGTTATGGGGAATTTAATCGGATTAACTGTTTGTCATTCTTAATACTATTATGTAATTTAAAGAATGCATTGCAAAACTAACTCCAGTTATTTGGTTTAGCTCAGTTTTATAAAAAAAGAAGCTGTACCTTTAGTGCGTTGCAGCACTCTCAGTGCAAAATGTACTTAAAGGGAACTATTGAAATGAAAATAAGTAACATCTTTCTAATGTGGGTTTCTGCACTAATGTTATGGAGACAATTTCGACAAGTTCACGTTCCCTAGTAAATTTGTGTATATTAGTGACATAATACTTTTAGCTTATAACAATAACCTTCCCATCCAAAGCTGGTACATTGTGTTTTCTTTTGCGGAGGCATACAGGCGTTCTGTCAGCTCTAATTACAACTTTGTAGTTATATGATGGTATTAAGTCGATTGCAGTTCTGAACAGTCTGATTAACTGATTATATTGATAAAAAAAAGTTTGTAATGTAAACAAAAAAAATTCTTGTTTAGTGCTAGCGCGTAACTGACAACTTTGATTTATTTTTAACCATGGTCATTTGGAAACAAGACTTGCCAATAGATGCTTCGATTGGTTTGTTTGACATGATAACAACATTGATAGTGGCTCGGGAGGGAACATTTATTCGGTAAGTTTCACTTTTCCACCAGCCCGGCAAATTCCAGCTGTTTCATTCCTAAGTTTGAAAGTACTGTTAAACATATGTAATTGCGATGCTTGTATGGAGATTATCAATACAAGTTGGATCATAGTACTAAGATTGCACAAATAATTAAATTAGTTTATCGGTATCGTCTAAATAAAGCAGTCCACTCTTGATCAGATTATATTCATGCTTTTCATTGTTTGGATGTTTCAGACGAACTCCCTTGAGTAATGTATTGAGCTTTATTTTTCTGTTGCTCAGATGTTTTGAGGAATAGGTAGATCTTTTTTTGCACTCTTGTGATATCGATCGATTAATGGTGGTAATTAGGTTGTTGAGGTTTGAGTTCGAGATTAGTTAGATAGTTTGAGTTTCCTGTGCTGGCAACATCTTATTGTTTTTATATTCTTTTTATGTAAATAAAAGTTAAGTTTTCAGTTTGTTCTACGTGACATTTCAGGCTGATTTGCTCTCAACAAAATCCAACATTTGGTGCCGAAATAACTCGGTAAGTCATACTGAACCTTTTATAATTACTTTCGTCAAAAATCTGAATTGGAATGGCTACCGGTAGTGAAAAACTTGTAATATTTAAACGCAAACGAACAACGCTACGTACCGCCATTACGAAACTAACGACGAAATTGAACGATGCTGCTAGTACACAAACTGAAAAAGAATACAACATTGAACGTTTACGAGATAAAATTAAAGAATTAACCTTGGCAGACGATGAAATACATAATTTTTTAAATGATGAAGAATATCAGGAAGACATAATAGAATGCGAAAGATACGCAGAATATGCTCATTTGGCGTTATTTAATTTCAAAAGAACAGTGAATCGGAACACGAATTCAATTTCTGAAACATCGCCAACAGCTGCCAATATAAATAATTTTTCAGCTTCGCCTTCAAATGTTACAGTAAAGTTGCCTACAATAAAAATAAATACGTTTTATGGCGAAATTGAAGAATTCCATAGTTTTTGGGAGCGTTTCGAAAACTGTATCGACAAAAACGAAAGTTTATCGCTGATTGACAAGCATGTTTTTTTGCGGGGATATTTAGATGGAGAAGCAAAACGAATAGTTGATGGAATTAATATAACTGCAGAAACATATGCAACAACAAAGAATATTTTGAAATCGAAATATGGCGATAAAGATAAAATAATACAGGCTCATCTCGATTATTTAGAAAACCTAAAACCTATCAAAAATCACTCTCCAGCAGCAATAAATGAGTTATATATTGATTGTAATCGAAGAATACAGGCTTTAGATGCTTTAGGAGAAAAAACTCAATCATACGGAAGAATTTTGGCTCCTAAAATACTTCGTGCTTTTCCTCATGAAATCTGTCGTAACTGGATTGTGCATGCCAAACGTGAAAATTTTGGTGAAAGCGATATTTCAAAATTAATGAAATTTTTATCAGAAGAGGTCGAGGGATCAATTACTGCAAGTAATATTAAAGGTTCACTAGCTCCAGACTATCCTATTAAATCTTCCTTAGAAAATTTTAACGTGAATTCTAAATCAGTTACCAAAAGTAAAATAATGTCACCCTTTTGTCCTTTCTGCGAAACTGTCGGACATTGGCCTCAACAGTGCAATGTTGTAACGGACATAGACGCGCGCATACAGAAATTGAAGACTAGTAATAGATGTTTTTTGTGCACTAACCGAGGACATAACAAAAAAAATTGCCCTCGTAGATCAAAATTTGTCTGTTCCAAATGCAAGAGAAAACACCATACATCAATATGCAAACCTCTAACCAATGAGCAGCCTGCGGCTACATCTACAAACAAAATTGATGTATCGTCTTCCAGTTTCGTTCATTTGCAAACTGCACGAGTTTTCATAACCGGGCCCACTGGCATTACAAAGCTGACACGTTGTCTATTGGATGGTGGAAGTCAATCTAGTTTCGTTTCTTCTAATCTTGTGGATACTTTAAAACTTCCAGTAATTTCAACCAGACATTTGGACATTCAAGCCTTTGAATCCCCAGCTAATGTTGGCTACATGCGAAGACAAGTCAAATTTCAGTTATCAAGTATCTGGGACAAATCTAAAGTTGATGTTACTGCATTTGAAAGCTCCAACAAATATGCATCACACCTACCTTCAACAACGGATGTTTCACTCTTTGCTAAAAACAAGCGAATGAAACTTGCTGATCCAGATGATTCATTGTCGAACTTACCAATTGAGATTTTAATCGGTGCAGATTACTACTGGATTGTTATGAATTCTGAAGCTCCAGTCAGGTTGTCGGATTCTCTGGCCTTGGTCCCATCAAGTTTTGGTTGGGTACTTAGTGGAACTCGATCACACGCAACAGTTTCCTTCATTTCAACGGTTCATAATGTTGATGTGGATACTTCAACTCAGGAATTAGATAATGTGGTACGAAATTTCTGGAACTTAGAGAGCATTGGCATACAACCAACACAAGAAAAAATAAGTCCTCAGAACTCCTGACGAACTTTCATCAATCTTTTGAAATCATCGATGGTAGAAGAGTTGTAAAATTGCCTTGGAAACCAGAAGTTCCACTTTCGTCGAACAATTATGAAGTCACAATTCAACGATTTAAATCTTTAACAAGGAAAATGCATGCAAATTCAGAATTCAAAGTAAAATATATTGAGCACATGCAAGATTACATTGATAAAAAACACGTTGAAGTTGTCTCAGAAACACATAATGAAGAACGTTTATATTACTTGCCCCATCACGCTGTAAAGAAAATCACAAATGGAGAAACTAAGTGGCGTATAGTTTTTGATGCATCTTCACATTCTCCAGGTCACCCATCTTTGAACGACGCTCTTGAAGTAGGACCAAATCTTCTTCCTGATATCTTAGCTACATTGTTGAGATTTCGACTTTCTAAAATAGCAATCACTAGTGATGGGCGACAAGCATTTCTGCAGCTGATTCTAGCAGAAGAAGACAGAGATGCAACACGATTTATTTGGTACAATACTACATATACTCCTGATGGGAAACTCTGCACTGAAGATAAAATTGTAACCTATCGATTCACACGTCTTCCATTTGGACTCGTCTCTAGTCCATTTTTATTAGCAGCTTCTCTTTGTGAATTGGCTACAAAACACAAACAAGCATATCCTACAGCAACTAGACACATTGAGAATAACACCTATATGGATGATTTTGTAACCGGAACATCTACGGATACTGAAGCTCTGATTCTTTACCAAGAACTGCAGCAACTTACATCACTTATTAGCCTACCATTAGACAAATGGACTATAAATTCTAAGATTTTGAAAGATATGTGGAAACAAGAAAACGTCTCGTTTAAGGATATTACGCAGGTCTTGGGTGTTAAATGCGATACTAACAGTGATGTTTTTCAAATTGATGTGCAGACAAAAATTTTTCAAGCATGTAAAGAACCAGTAACAAAACTCTTACTACTGAAGTTGATGTCAAAGTTTTACGATCCTCTAGGCTTATTTGCTCCAGTTACAGTAATTGTAAAGATATTGTTTCAAGATGCATGGCTTAGTGGTATTCAGTGGGATGAACTATTACCTCCATCTGTAGCACAGCAGTGGCACAAGTTGATAAATGAATTACACTATCTGAATGAAATATGCATCCCAAGATGGATAGGCTTTTCCGAAAATTCCGACGTTACCATACATGTGTTTTGCGACGCTTCGGAACGTGCATATGGTGCTTGCTTGTACGCGCGTCACGCAGATGATATTTCTACAGAGATCCATCTCATTTGCAGTCGAAATAAACTAGCCCCAATCAAAAGGGTCACCCTTCCGAGACTTGAATTGTTAGCTGCACTACTAGGAGCACGCCTACTCCAGTATTTTTGCAAGGAAACGAACATGAAATCCCACACTGCCATACTATGGAGCGATTCTACTGTACCTTTAAGTTGGATAAAGGGAAATCCCAACCTTTGGAAAACATTTGTCTGCAACAGAACAACAGAAATTCTTCAAAACACTACTTCAGTGCAATGGCGCCACAGTCCCGGTACAGATAACCCAGCGGATCATCTTCCTCGTGGTACCTTTCCATCACAGTTATCAATTTTAGAATCTTGGTGGCACGGCCCGAAATGGTTAAAACATGATCCAGAAACTTGGCCTATCAAAGTTTTGTCTACACGTACACAACCTTTAGTTGAAGCTGAATCACGAAAAACCAAATTTCAATCCTCCTACGTTGCAACTACAGAACCCATCATAGACATATCTCGTTATAGTTCTTATACGAAACTTCTTCGTGTGACTGCCTGGATACTACGTTTTGTATACAACTGTAAGACACAGCAACGCATAACTCATGAACTGAATTTACAGACTGTACAGAATCAATGTTTCTCAGCTGAAATAAATGCCTTAAAAGCTGAACTTCCCCTGCCGAAAAAATCCGAAATTTCCTGTTTCAATCCCTTTCTCTAAGATAATTATTTACGCCTTGGGGGAAGGCTGCAATTTTCAAGCATTTCTTCTGACACTCGACACCCTTTATTGCTCGATGGTAAACACTATTTTGTCCACCTTTTGATCCAGCATACACACATACGACTTCACCATTTAGGTGTTCGTATAATCCTGTCCGAGTTACGTTCAACCTTCTGGATTTTAAGAGGACGTCAAGCTATAAAGCAAGTTATTCACAAATGCCTACCTTGCAAGCTGTCCAAAGCGAAATACGGAAAACAAATCGAAGCTCCTTTACCTCCTGAAAGAGTTGTACCTTCTGCTCCATTTACTACCACAGGAATTGATTTTGCTGAACCAGTGAATATTCGATGTTTGAAATCAAGAGACACAGCCTACATAACACTATTTACTTGCGCAACAACACGTGCATTACACATCGAACTTGTGTCGGATCTTACCACAGACAAATTTCTTTTGGCACTACAATGTTGGATTTTGTTGAAAAAGAATATAAAAAGAATATAAAAAGAATATAAAAACAATAAGATGTTGCCAGCACAGGAAACTCAAACTATCTAACTAATCTCGAACTCAAACCTCAACATAGGTGGCATACTTTTGCAATAAATCTCTCCTGACAAACAAAGAGAAATGTCATTGTTGACGATGGTCGTAGATTTGCTAAACAGAATATTCAAATATTTTTTCTAAATAATAAATTTAATATAAATATAAAAACTAATATAAATAGTATTCAAAATACTATCAATGAAAATAGTTTCAGAAATACTATTTTGGAGACAACCACTATTAACAACGAAAATTATTCACGCTGATTTCACTTCTGCTCGCATGACATATGGAACCAAAGGTAAACAAATATTAAAAACGTGCTATAAACTGTTGCTTTCCATCCCTTGCTAGCATCCCTTGCTCACATCCCTTGCTAGCACTTTTGAGACTATGCATTTTACTCAAAAAGGAGTTTTTGCTGTGTCAATTTTGTATACAGAGATTTACGAATTCGAAAAATTTTTTCTTAATTTTGAGAAATTTTTTTTTGCTTTGCAGACTCTACTCCATTTAATGATTACTCCTCTAATCCATTTACAACCATTAAAGTAGGAGTAACATAATAAAATAATAAAAATTTCCTCTTTCCTGAGGAAACTGATAATATATATATATATATATATATATATATATATATATATATATATATATATATATATATATATATATATATATATATATATATATATATATATATATATATATATATATATATATATATATATATATATATATATACACAGTACCGCTCAAAAGTATCAGTACACCTAGAAACTTATAAAAAAATGGCAAAATTCTAAATGTCATAACTTCTTTAAAAATGATCAAAAATGCTTCTGCTTTAGATCATTTTGAAGCTTAAAATCTCTACTTTTATGTACTTTAATTGTTTTTATATGTTTTGCAACTATGTTAATATGCTTTGCAACTATGTACAATTACACTCTAAACAATCATAGAAAATTGTATTAATTTTTTGTGAAGTTTGACGCGATGTACGGGCACAAAGAGGTTAGATATTGTTAATTTTTATTATACTATTGAAAAATTTGGACTTCTAGCTTTCATTTAAAAAAAAAAAACATGTTTTGTGACGAAGTTATTGTCAAATAAAAGAAAGGCTTTTTTTCAGAATTTAATGATTTTTCAGCAATTATAATGAATTTCTGTGTAATTATAATATGATAATTATAGTGTAATTATAATAGTGTAATTAGATAATATAAATAGTGTAATTATAATAAGAAAAAATTTGAAAACAAAAACGTACATGCATTTTTGTTTTCAAATTTTTTCTGAGAAAAATACGAAAAAATAAATTTCAAAATATTAAATTGTAAACGTTGATTCTTATTACATTATTATATTTTCCAAAAAAAAAGTTGAAATTGTTATAATAAATTATGAATTAATATTATCGAGAAATATTAAATTTTAATTTATTTTAATTAAAAAAATTTTATATCATGTTATAATTACACTAAAAATCACACATGTTATAATTACACTAATTGCTGAAAAATCATTAAATTCTGAAAAAAAACCTTTTTCTTTATTTGACAATAACTTTGTCAAAAAACATGTTTTTTCGGATTTTTTTTTAAAAATGAAAGCTAAAAGTCCAAAGTTTTCAATGGTATAATAAACATTAACAATATCTAACCCCTTTGTGCCCGTACACCGCGTCGAACTTCAAAAAAAATTAATACAATTTTCTATGATTGTTTAGAGTGTAATTGTGCATAGTTGCAAAATATATTAATTAAAAACATTTGGAGTACATAAAAGTAGAGATTTTAAGCCTCAAAATGAGCTGAAACAGAAGCATTTTTGATCATTTTTAAAGAAGTTGTGACACTTTGAATTTTGCCATTTTTTTATAAGTTTCTAGGTGTACTGATACTTTTGAGCGGTACTGTATATATATATATATATATATATATATATATATATATATATATATATATATATATATATATATATATATATATATATATATATATATATATATATATATATATATATATATATATATATATATATATATATATATATATATATATATATATATATATATATATATATATATATATATATATATATATATATATATATATATATATATATATATATACAGAGAGAGAGAGAGAGGGAGGATCAAATGGGACGTTAAATTACCATTTTATTCACTGCGGGGTATTTCTAGCGAATTTGTACGATTTGCCATGGGCGATAGTTAAACTTGTAGCTGACGAACGCATCACCTAAAGTAGTACCAATATCGCTCATGTGACTGTATTTTATTTTAAAGGCATGTTTAAATAGAATATTATTAAAATTATTAAATAAAAGGAATCAAAGTAGCGCTCTTCGTTAAAATTATCCATCGTTCACTGGTCCGCGACGATAAAAAGGGTAAGGGGCACTGTCATAAATGACACACAAATTGACTTCTCTTAATTTTTATTCAACATCGTAGTGCAAATTCTTTATGGAAAACTCTTCCCGTTCAGGGTCCTGAGGTTTGATCTATCGAGCCGTAGTTTTACTTGCAGTTACATTATGAAACAGCCACTCAAGATTGGACTGTCCCATCTTTTATTTCAAAATTCAGAAAGGGAATGCTTCGCATTATCTTCCATAATGTGATACAAAGCAATACAAAATGGAACATTTAACCATCTGGACTCATTTTAACAGATGGCGTTAAAGAGACACAGGAAATTTCCGGGATTTTCTTAATAAGTACAATTTCAAGAAATTTCAGAAATCTTTTACTTCCTATATTGACTTTTTATAGCTCTTTGTGAACGAATACTTTTTACGTCTTAAAATTATTAAGAAAATCTAGTTTAAGCTATGAATTAACATCGAAAAACTCATTTGATACATTGATGCATCACATAAATATTGTAATATTTCGCTTAACAAAACAAAAGGCAAACAAATAATTAAATAATATCTTAAATAAAGTGACCATTATTTTACCCGCAATGCATTTTTTGTTTAATAAAGCAAGGACTTAAGTTCTCGTTCATTTCTTATTACGAAGTATAGATTATTAAAATTTCATAAAAACTAAGATAAATATTTGAAACCAAAAAGAATGAAGTAAAATCCTCCTTCAATTGTTCTAACTTAATTAATTAACTTACATAATTTGTTAAATTAGAAAATTTCAAGATTTAGATTTACTGCAACTCTTTTTAATTCCGAATTAAAGTAATTCATCGATGTATAGAACACAAGGCTTAAAAGTAAAAGTGTTTGAAAATAGATGCAAACGTATTTATCTTCTCTATCTTTTATGTAAGCTATAAATATTTATTAGGAAGATTTTTTTTATAGAACTTCTATTTTGAGAAAAAAGATGTCTGCCAATTAAGTATTCTTGAACTATGTTTGGAAGAGTGACTAAATTCATTCATCAAGATTAAAAATTCCTTATCATCAATTACTTTTCCATTAGGTTACGCTTTTTGAATTACTGGAAGGTACTAAAAGTGCATTCTTTTTCTGAGAATCATGTTTTACGTTTAAATTTATTAGTCATCTGTAGTATATCCATAATAGTTTGAGAGTTTTAAAGAACGTATAAATCCTGAAGCACTTTTGATACCTTATTTAAATAAAAAAATTGTTTTTTTAGTCTACATTTTTTAGGGTATTGGACTTTTTTCTGCTTGCTGAAATATAAGCAATATAATGCGTGAAAATGAAGGCATGTATTTTATTTACATCGCACTATAGCTGCATAATAGGGAATTGATGACGGTCTGGAAAACATCCCTGAGAATGATCCGAATACATGTCATCACTAGAGCCCGGATTTTGATGACCCAAAAAATCTCAATTAATGCCCTTAAAAAGTTCAAAAAATGCCCTTACAAACTGCAAAAAATGCCCTTAAAAGTGCAAAAAATGCCCTTAAAATGCGAAAATTGCGCTAAAAATGCCTTATGACAAGACTTAAATAGAAGTAAAAATATTGAACTAAAACAATGTTTTACTCTTTAAAATTATTATGAGTCGTTTCAAAAATATAAAGCAATGCAATACTTGTTCTACGTATGTACGAAAAATATGTTTTATATTCTAAAATAGCGAAAAAAAGGATAATATATTGACTCCAAATCATTTTCATTTTGTATAGAAACTTAAATGAATATAAAAACTTCCATATTACTAAATATCAGAATTACAGTGGATTATGAAATTTTTTTTTAATATTTTGAAATGTAAACGAGCATCTCTTGTCTGAAAGGAAATTTTTATACCAGGAGAAGCTTCTTTCAACGTCTACTGATGTTATTGGTGCGTACTTGAAAAGGACGGTCACACTTACTGACAATTCTTCTTCAATTTGAAAAGATGTTGCTTCACCTTTTAATATCCTAAAGATTTTCTTCATTGTTTGGAAGCCAGTGTAATAATAAAAAATTATAAAAAATAATAAAAATTGGAAAAAAATTAACAAAAAATTTAAAAAATGCTTTAAAATGCAAAATACGCCCCAAAATTTAAAGAAAATGCCCTATAAACCTCAAAAAATGCCCTAAAGGACAAAAAATGTCCAAAAATGCAAATGTCATCAAAATCCGGGCCTTAGTCATCACCTTTTTGATCCTCTGCCGAAGGAATGGCTCTCCCGCTTTGGTAGCCCGACGACCTGCGCTCGAAGTCAAGCACATTACGGTAGAACAGTTCAAGGAAGACCGATACCGTGCACACTCGATCCCTACATAGGCTGATTGAAGTAGTCACCCACCCGCTAACCAGTGATGCTTGACCTCGGTGTTCCACTGGGAACCGTGCCTTTACAATCAGTTCACTGAGGGATATCTAGAAATCTCAAGGTACAGAATGTTATTTAGTAAAGGAAATTTTAAAAGGTTTTCTCATTGATTGAAAAAAATAGATGTTTTAGTCAGCGCAACTTTTTCTTAAAATTTAGAATTATGAATTGAATTTCATAAGAGCTTAATTGTATTTAGTGCAAGAAAATTTATAAATGGTTTTTATTTACTATTTTCATGGATGTTTCCCAAAACTTCGTCAACAGCCCATTGTACAGCTTTATTTCGATATAAATAAACTACTACTATTGCGTATCTACAATTTCAAAAAAATAAACATTTTCATAATAAATTATCTTACTTTAAATTTCAATTATTTTACTTACCAGCCCTCTAGTAAGACCTTTACTATTTCATATGCTGTCACTCAATTGTGGTATAAAAAAGAAATGTGTTCTATTTTTTTAGCATTTCTAAATTTGTCATTTAGTTAATATGTATGCACAACCTGGTGGTTTGACTTTTTCTAGAAAAAAAAAACATTTATTGAAAAATTAGAACATCTATGGCTTTTCCATAATCATATACTATATGCAACTAAACAATGAATATTTTGATAAAATAAGACAGCTTTTAGAACGAACAGTTTAGCTGACACAGACCTTCCAATCTTAGCTGTCCGATATTTCCCCATCTTTCCTTACATGCTGTTATAATTTTGAATACATGGGCTTTTCCAATTCAACTATTATTTATTTCGGAAACTTTTTTCTCACTTTGAAAAGCTCTATTTTGAAGTGTAGTGCTTGCGCTCTGAATATGATTTTATATTTATTAGCTACAAATAAGATAAATAACAATATTTAGTTATTTTATCTAGTTAAATACTTTTATTTATTTTCAATGTTACAAGGAAGTAATCAGAAGCAGTGCATTTTTTAACATTTTAATTCATTTTGATCTGTTGCTTAAAAATATATAAAATGCCATTGTCAGAAGAAAAAATCTAGAGATTTGTGTCCAGATAAAAAAAATTTATACTGCTCTCCTGAAAGAAATTGCTTACAATTTCCACCAGGGAAATTGTATATAGGTTTATGAATGAGCAAAAATATGAAAAATTTAGATATTTTTTCCTATGTGGAAGTATGTTTATTGAAGCATCAAACAAAAAAAGTAAATGCTTTCTATAGAAAAGACATTGATTTCAATTAACTCATTAGTAGGCGTCCCTATGTATGTCAAATGACAATGTTTGTTTTTGTTGTTTTTTTTTGGAATTATATTAGATTTACAAGTATGCAAAAAAGGAAAACCCTCAATAACTTTAGATTTAATGATCTGATTTTTAAGATCTAGGACTCAATTTTAATGGCTTACGGAAACGACTTCAAATATGCTAACTAGAAATAAGACATAAATTCTTAATAATTAAAGTAATTAAAAATAAAATATAATAAATAAATGTGTGTTTGCAGAACAGTATTTCATCAGGGGACACACTGCCTGCAAACACATAGGAGGCTTTCTGTTGCTAGTGGATTTAACCAAAACTAACAGTGCCCCGAGGCCCCTTAATGAAAAGACAAGAAAAAAAACTTTTTTGCCACAAATAAATAACATTATAAATTTGAAAAAGAATCAAACCTAAAGGTCAAATATGCTAATTAATAAGTGCAGACTATATTTACAGTAGTTGTAGAAACTTACTCTTGACAATGTGAACTGAGTTTAATATTTAATATAAAAATATCTCTTTAACGTCCAATGCTTGTGTGTAAATAAATATGGGAGTAAAAATGGAAAAAATTTTACCCGTTTGCTTAAAAACTGATACTTAAATTTTGTCATTTCATGATATGCAAAATAAAAACAGATAAAAAAAATTATCCCTTAAAAACTCAATATATTTCTTTAATTCCAAATCCCTTTTGCATATTTCTTCATGCTTTGACAATAATATTTTTTCTACGTATCAATTTTTTAAATTTATTTTTCACCGATAACCGAATATTTATGCAAATCGAATTTCCGTTTGTCTTCAAGGAGGATTTAAGAAGATGGGGAAAATGTACGAATTGATTAGAAATAAACAACATCTATGCTTTTAAACACTTTTGAGATTAAGAGGATTAAATGAAATGAATTGAAGGGAGTTATGTATATGTGAAACAAGTTCTCTTCGAAAAAACCGGAATGTGGAATGTTTATTCCTGCAGCAAAAGTAATCTCTTTCCAATTATAATACATCAGAATTGTATTTCTGATTAAGGTAACAAATTTTTAGAGAATAATAAGAGAAAGTGAAAAGCTTCATCTTTTATTCAGAAAATTCACAAATTGGATTTCGCACTATGGTATTTGAATCACTAAACATAGAATAAAACATAAAGAATATTTTATTAAAAAAAAGATAAGGAACTTTCTTTTTCTAAAGAAAGATAAAGTTTTAATTTTTAAATCGTAAAATCAATTTATGTACTGATATAAATTTCAAGCCAACAGACAGTTTCATTTCTTAAATTTCATATACATTGTTCACAAATTATATATTATTTCTTTTTTAAAAAAATCTATAGTTTTAATTTAAAAAGCTGAGTTAAATAAATTATGGTGATAAAAATAATAAATAAAAAGAACAGTTTCCATAACCAAATATAATTGAATCAAATTTATGTTTCCATCAGGTTTCCGCAAAAATATGAAATCTTGATTTATTAAATTATTAAATGTTTGATTATTAAATGTTTTGATTTATTAAATGTCGAGTTTAGTTTCTAGCTACTTTTTGAGTTTCCATGATTTGCTGCCATATAAAAGAACAAATTTAACTGTTGCATTTGAAACGTTTAACTGGAATTTAGTATTTAAAACGAGTGATTTTTGAATAATTTGTATTCTTCTGCAAGTTGTATTTTTTTAATTCTTGCCGTAATGCCTACATTTGCACACGCTCGGCAGTTACAGAACTTGCAAGGCGTTGTTTGTCCAATTTTATTTCCATTTTTATGTATGCCATCATTTTTAATGCAATTAATTTTTAGCATTTTAGTTTTCTTCTCATTATTTTACAGTCAAACCCGTCTTCTATTCTATTTGTTTTGCTCTTCATGACCTCAACAAAGTGTAAGACGAGTGAGATGAGTGTGAGATGAAGTAAGATGAGTGTAAGATAACAAAACATTGTAGTGTGCGTACTGTTTGTCTAAGATAGGTACTCTGCCAGACATTCGTCTGGAGCTGTGGCGGTGACTATGGTAATGAGGTATGATTATTTCAAGTAGGGGTGCGGGTCTCTCTTTAGGACTGGTTTCGGCGAGAGAAAAGGAGACCTCTTCATCGAACCTACTCTCCCTAAAATGCCCTCTTCTAGTTTCCATATCACCAGACTGCCGCAGACTTAGTGGCGGCCAGAGTACCTACCTTAGACAAACAGTAATCAAGGCCGCTCTATACTGAAAGTGATATTATTCTTGAACTACCCGTTTGTGGCACACGGAAAAAGTCCCGCAGTGGACTGATCTTTAAGACACGGATCCCAGCATATCACCGAAATCCAGCATCTCTGGCTACGGTCAGTGTGCGCTTGGGTGACCACTTGGATCTGTCTGCGTATGGACCGAGGGTGTGCGATATTGTTCCTCGTTAAACTGTTCTACCGTAAAGTGCTCGACTTCACGTGCAGGTCGTCTTCACGTGCTACCGAAGCGGGGGTGCCATCCCCTCTGCAGAGGATCAAAATTGTGATGGCATGTCTTCGGATCATCTTCAGGGATGTTTCCCAGACCGTCTCCAATAGCCCATTGTGCAGCTAGTGCGACGCTAATGAACTACAACAACAGCAGCACCCAGAAAAATAATACTCGTCCCCGGGATAGGCACCGCTGGAGAGGTTGTACAGATTCAGAACCGTACCGCCAGGCCGCAAGATCACCGGAGCGTTACCCGTGGTGTTTATTAAAATCAAAACAGAATTAAATCACACCGTTTATCGGTTTACAATTAATAGTAAAAACATATTTTAAATTATGTTTACGTACTTATTCATGTGACGAGGTTGCTATTACAAGTAAGGTATCTTGAGCCATAATAATTTGATTACCTGGTTGAAGTAAATCATTCAAGCAAACAGAGCTGTTAAATCTCTCTCTCTCTTTATATATATATATATATATATATATATATATATATATATATATATATATATATATATATATATATATATATATATATATATATATATATATATATATATATATATATATATATATATATACTTTTCTTAGAAGAATATACAAAATTAAATAGAAACAAAAATAAAAACATGTATGAGCAAGGAAAATACAAAATAATATAAACAGTCAGAATTACAGAAGACACCGGCAGAGTCAGGCCCCAAAGTACCATGAAACTCAGAATAGAAATTCACTAAATTTTGTAAAATTTACAAAAATAAGATAAAATCAGAGTATAATTGACTCTAATATTACATAAAAAGCTTAAAAATAAAAGTTATATAAAAAATATCAGAAAATAAATTTAAAAGCATGAAGCATAAAAATTTGAAATTATAAAAAGTATAAAAAATGTAAAAATTAAAATATTATAAGTTGAGCTATCCAATAAGTTAAAATAATTAGGCGAGAAGTACCTAGAACGGTGTGATGTTTATTCCTTTTTATTGAGTGTAGGTGTCAAATTTCTACATATAAAATTTAATAAATTTATTTAACTATAATTCATTTTTCTATAGTGCATTGACGGTAATGAAGAAATAAAATTGGAATGCGTATTTTTTTTTTTTTTTTTTTTTTTTTTGTAAGTGAACTAATTATTGAAACGAACTTTCAGATACAAACAAAAAATCTAAAAAGTATATTGAAAAGAAAATGTTTTACAATCCGCTTTTTTTTCTCGTAAATTTCATCAAATGAACTAAGGATACATTGGAAGTAATTTACTTCGAAGAACACAAAAGAAAATTGCAAATGTTTTTCAAAAGAGATTACCTGGCTTTGTGTATCTTATTGTGCTTCACAAACAAATGAATGGTATTTAATTAAAATACACGGAATCTCATGGTATTTGAAATCCACTGCGTTCCTTTCTTTCTTTCGATTCTAAATCTATGTAATCAAGGGCAATGCTAAATAATAAGTTTTGTTTTTACATTATGCTATTTAAATTAACTCTCATTTCCAGTAAAGAAAAAAAAATACCTATTTGTTTTCATCCATCGAATTAATTTTAGACTGTTTATGAATGTTCTAGGTACATATTTGCTTTGCTATTTCGTAATTCTAAAAGATTAACATAAACTTGATTTTTTTCAAGAATGTAACAATATTTTAACTATTTTTATAGTTAGTTTAAACAATGTAAAACTATTTTCATAGATAGTTCAAACGTTGCAAACACTATAGTATGAATTAGAATAATAATTATGAAAATCAAAATCATTTGTATATCTTAATATAAAATTATTTATTAAAAGGTAATATGAAAATAAAAATTTTATATTACATATCAATATAAAAATCTTTTTTTATTAATTATATTCTTCTAAGAAATGTATATATATATATATATATATATATATATATATATATATATATATATATATATATATATATATATATATATATATAAAAATATATATATATATATATATATATATCCATTTCTTAGAAGAATATATAAAATTAAATTGAACCAAATAAAAACATGTATGAGAAAGACAAAGGAAAACAATTTAAACAAATAAATTTACAGAATATACCAGCAGCAGCAGGCCTAAGTACCATGAAAATCAGAATAGAAATTCACTAAACTTTGTAAAATTTATAAAAATAAGATGGCATCAGAGTATAATCGAATCAAAAATCACTTGACAAGCTTAAAAATAAACGTTATACTAAAAATAGCATAAAATAAAGTGAAAAGCGTGAAGTATAAAAATTTATAATTCTAAACTTTAAAAATATAAAAATTCAAAAAAATTAAAAGATAAAAATTTAACTACCCATTAAGTTGAAATAAATAGGTAAGAAGTACTTGAAACGGTGTGATGTTTTTTTTCTTCTTCTTTTTATGAAGAGGAGGACTCAAATTTCTATTAACAAAATTTAATACATTTATTTAACTATAATTTATTTTTCTATAGTGTATTGAAGAAATGAAATTGGAATGCTTAAATTTTCTTACTAAATATCAAAATAAACTAATTATTGAAACAAACATTCAAAAACAAAAAAAATTAAAAGCTATATTGTAAAGAAAATGTTCTATAATCCGTTTTTTTATCTTAAAATTCAACAACGGTGCATTGGAAGTAATTTACTTCGAAGAATTCAAAAGAAAATTACGAATGTTTTTCAAAAGAGATTACCTGGCTTTGTGTATCTTATTGTGTTTCACAAACAAATGAATGGTATTTAATTAAAATACACGGAATCTCATGGTATTTGAAATCCGTTGCGTTCTTTTTTTTCTTTCGATTCAAGATCTATGTAATCAAGGGTAATGCTAAATAATAAGTTTTGTTTTTTACATTATGCTACCGAAATTAACTCTCATTTCTAGAGAAAAAAAACCTTTTTGTTTTCCTCCACCTAATTAATTTCAGACTGTTTAGGAATGTTCTAGGAACATATTTACTTTGTTACTTCGTAATTACAAAAGATTAACATAAACTTAGTTTTTTTCTCCCAAACACAATGTGAAACTATTTTTATAGTTAGCTTAAACGTTGCATATAAATTAGAATATTCATGAAAATCAAAATCATTTGTATTTCTTAGTAAAAAATTATTTCTTTAAAAGGTAAATATGAAATTAAAAAATTTTTTAATACGCATCAATCATAAAAATTTCTTTTCAATAGTTTTTTAGGAATTATTAGAGTATATATATATATATATATATATATATATATATATATATTATATATATATATATATATATATATATATATATATATATATATATATATATATATATATATATATATATATATATATATATATATATATATATATATATATATATATATATGGTGAGAACAAGACGGGAAAAATTTACTGGGTCTTATGACGCATCTTTCACCCGACACGTCACACCCGAATATAGGGTGGACTTATTCATACATCCATTCATTCATGAACTGATCTTCATCTGGACGTGAAACAGAGAAAGATCAATCTCCGATCCAGTACCCTTAGAGGTGTAATTTGTTATGGAGATATGGAGGACTTTGTGATCTGACAGATTTAAAGTGCGCCAGCTATCATTTATACACGGGGAGTCTTCGGCCTGCTGGATTCGGACTCTCGTTCTCACGAACGAGAGTTCAGCTCCCTACCAACCGGGCTATCCCGGTCAATCTTATTGAAGTCAAAAGTAATTGCTCAGAAGAAGAAAATAGGCTATTGATATACTAAAAGAATGAAGTACAAAGAAATTACTCAAAAGATCTTCCGCCTTGTGCAAAGCAAATTCACCCCTTTGGCATTGGGAGTGACAAGCCAATGAAAAGCTTCCTGAATAATATTTTTACTCCTCTTATGTTAATTCTTTAAACGTGACAGTAAAAAACTACATCTTAACTGCTTGCTGCTTGTACTCCGATCATAAATTGATGAATGATATGAAGAAAATTGTTATACAGGGTGTCTCAGTTAAGCGTTTCAGAACTTCTAAGAGGGGTAGGGGGCATCCTGACGACTCGAAATCATATAGCAATGTGGGGTCGGAAATGCTTTCCTGAAGCGGTGACGTACACAGACGCACCATAAAGAAAAGAGACCGTAAGTGAAAAATCGCTATAATAATACATTGAAAAAATTATATGGCCTCCTCGGTCACCCGACCTATCATGTTTTCACTTCTGGAGTCATATGAAAACACTGGTTTATGACACCCCTGTTGATAATGCTGGTTGCAAGAATCGCAGTAGCTGCCTGCGAGATATGCCTGGAGTATTGCTGAATGTTCGGATGTCCATGAGCCGGAGATGTGAGGTGTGAATTGTAGCCGGTGGCAGAAACTTCGAACACTTACTTTGACCCATGTGCCTAATGCTTATTTCAATGTATTATTATAGCGATTTTTCACTTACGGTCTCTTTTCTTTATGGTGCGTCTGTGTACGTCACCGCTTCAGGAAATCATTTCCGACCCCACATTGCTATATGATTTCGAGTCGTCAGGATACCCCCTACCCCTCTTAGAAGTTCTGAAACGCTTAACTGAGACACCCTGTATATAAATATAGCAATAATATAGTATATATTATTAATACTAATATATAGAATTAAAATAGTACATATTAATAATGCTTAGTTATTCATTGTTAATTTATCGTTTCCTTCAATCTGAATGTTTCTTGTTCAGATTTTATCATTTATCATAGAGTTATGGCTTAACTTAAACTTATTCTTATCGAGAAGCTAGTTTACTGATCTAAAAAAATTCACTTGAGGTAGAAAATGAGGTTACGTCTTGCACCAAAATTGACCTCATTTATAAGCCTCAAGTTGAAACTCATAAAATCATATATCACTCACTAAGCAATTCTTTTAGTTGAGATTGGATGAAATCATTCACACCTCAAACATACTTATTCGCTTGAAGTACACAAAAAATAACCTGCACACCTCAATAACACTTCTAAGCTAAGATTTCCAACACCCTCAAAGAAGATTTCCAACAACCTCAAGTATGAATAAAACAACTTTAACACCTTGATTATACACCTTGAGAGGTTGATGTTTTAAGGTTATTTTTAAAGTAAACTTCACATATACCTTAAATCAAACTTGACACCTTAAAATAACCTCGAATAAATCTTAAAAATCAAAGAAACTATATATATATATATATATATATATATATATATATATATATATATATATATATATATATATATATATATATATATATATATATATATATATGTATATGTTTCACCGTAACATATATATATATATACATATATATATATATATGTTACGGTGAAACATCGAAATCTGGAGAATGTCAACATTCACGTAGTCGCTTGGTGTATGTCCGAAATATTTGTTATATCCAATTTTACATTATTTTATTTGTTAATATTATTATATTTATTTGATATATTTAAATTTATTCTATATTTTAATACTTACTGACGATAGGTTAGAAGAAACATCAGTGTTTGGAGTATCGGGCAAATATATACCGGGCAATAGCACTTGACCTTAAAAAAACATCATTGTAGGGTATACCGGGCAAATGTATACCAGGCAGTGGCACTTAACCTTAAAAGAACATCAGTGTAGGGTATACCGGGCAAATGTATACCGGGCAGTGGCACTTAACCTTAAAAAAACATCAGCGTTGGGTTAAAATATCGAATAAATGTAACTATATCCACGAATAAATTCATATCAAATCGAATGTAATAAATATTTCGGACATTCACCAAAGCATATCTGTGATTGTCGACCTACGCCGGTGAGGGTCCGAATGTACAAGAATGTAATGAAATATTCGATCTTTCACCGATGTATTTGGTGTTTGTCGACATTCGCCGGTGAAAGTCAACAACCACCGATTTTGGTCTTTCGCCGTGATATATATATATATATATATATATATATATATATATATATATATATATATATATATATATATATATATATATATATATATATATATATATATATATATATATATATATATATATATATACACTGGTTATCATAAATTAAGGAAAAATCACAAAAATAGCGATAACTCTTTCAAAAGTAAGCCAAACCGTGCAAAATTTGCATATGTTGTCCACTAAGAGTAGCTGAGTAAAATTGCAATATGCAAATTAGTGGCGCTGCACTCGGCTTACGTCATCTGCCTGGAGCATAAAAGTCCAAGTTTGAGAGAAAGCACACAAATTTTACTGTGATTGCGACATTGAAAATCTGAGATAGCCAATTCGTAATAATGACCTCTAGGCATCATTTGCCTGAAGAACTACGATGGAGAGCCATCGGGAGACTAGAGGCAGGGCAGAGTCAATCAGAAGTGGCCAGATGGCTAAATGTGAGTCCATCTGTGGTTCATAGACTTTGGAGGCAATTTCAAACCACAGATTCGGCATCTAGGAGGTTCAGTCAAGGACGGCCAACTGTTACGACCAGTGCCGATGACCGATATTTGACATTAAGTGCACGCAGGAATAGAACCGCTACTCCGACACATCTTAGATCCTCTCTTGCTGCAGCCACCGGAAGGTTGGTGTCAACGTCAACTGTGCGCAGAAGGCTCCACGAAGGTGGTCTGTATGCGAGACGACCAGCCATTTGCGTGCCGCTCACATCACGCCATAGGAGAGACCGTTTGCAGTGGGCCCGACAACATGTCCACTGGACGTCAGATCAATGGAGGCCTGTTCTCTTTACGGATGAGTCCAGGTTTAGTCTAGAAAGTGACAGTAGACGTTATTTGATATGGAGAGAACCTGGGACCCGTTATCATCCATCAAACATCCGTGAAAGAGATGCATACGGAAGAGGCAGTGTCTGTGTTTGGGGAGGCATATCCTTAGGAGGGCGCACATACCTCCATGTCTTTCCAAGGGGAACCGTGAATGCTCAGGTTTATCGAGACAACATCCTTGATGCTTATGTGCGCCCATATGCCGGGGCAATTGGTGATTGCTTCCTGTTACAGGACGATAATGCAAGACCACACAGAGCTCGCATTGTTGATGATTATCTTCAACAGGAAACAATTACTCGCATGGAGTGGCCAGCTCGATCCCCGGACTTGAATCCTATCGAGCACGTTTGGGATGCTCTAGGGAGGCGTGTATCTGCCATCAATCCGCCCCCTCAGACCCTTGCCACGCTTGCAACTGCTTTACAAGAGCAATGGCTCTCACTTCCTATTGAACTGATAGACCGCATAATTGAAAGCATCACACATCGCTGTTTGTGCTGTATTGCTTCTAGAGGCAATCATATTCCATATTAAAGGTACTTTTTCTATTGCAAACCGATACTTCCAATTTGTTTATTTTATACATGTGCTAATTTCTATACTACTATTAATGTCTGATAATTTCTTTTTATGTTGTTTAATACCTTACTATGTGTTGTATATTGTGGGTAAGTTTCATAAAATTCCATGTGTAATTTCTTGAGTTATCGCGATTTTTGTGAATTTTCCTTAATTTATGATAACCAGTGTATATATATATATAGTTATATATATAGTTATATAGCTAAAATGTTCTTTTTCAACTGCTGTTTAAACTTCACATAAGCGTTTCGAAAGCCATAAAAAAACGCAAACTCTTAATTTTATTATAATAAATTAATGGATGTAGAATAAACTGTTACGAAAAACTGGTATTAGAAAAATATATTTGATAATATAAAAGAATCTTTTGCTTCATAAATTATAAAAATTGAAAAAGTCAATATTTTAACACAGAAAAATTTGTTCTATTGTCAAAACTCACCAGATATGAATGAGGAAAACAAAAGCAATTTTAAAAAAAAAACGTATAACATGAAAAACAGAACTAGAAATACGCAGTGGCCGAGAAATCTGGCTCTTTTCGTTCGCAAATTTACGTTTTCTGTTTAAAATCACTTTTGTTTTCTTCACTAGATCTGTCGAGTTTTGAGATTAGGTGCTTATTTTTTAATGTTCGAAGCATATCGACTTTTATTACCATCTTTATATTTTTCGAAGCAAATAAAGTTTAAATATCATCAAGTTCATTTAATGGTTTAAAAAATAATTAATTAACAAATGATATTCCTTTTTGAAAAATTCTAAAACCAAAATGTTTAGCATTTTTGACTAACATATGCCACACAGAAAAAGTTTGGAAAATGTGAAAAAATAAAGAATGAAGCGATGGAAGATAAAATAAGTAAAACAATCCATTAATCAAGATTAATTATCATGTTCTTTTATCCGTTTTGCTCACTCAAGCAAAATTATACCAACGACCTTTAATACCGTGTTTTCAACTGTTTTGGCACATGTCAGCTATTTTGTAAAAGCTGGTGATTATTCAGTTTCTTCTCTTCCTCGGAAAGCAATTATTATTTTTTTTCCTTAAAAGGTTTGTTAATTAGGAATTGTAAATAGATCCAATTTTTATTTCATAGAATAAAGATATTAGGTTTGTTTTATTTGTAGAGAACTTTGTGTCTGCAGGGTTGAAAATTTATTGCGTTAATGCTTATTTATCTTTAAAAATTATTGTTAAAAATGCTCTCTCTTTAATTAATATGCCATAATTACGGTACATAAAGCTTAATCCGTTCAGACAAATACAAAATTAATTGGTTTTAGAAATCATAATTTATGAAATAAATATTTTAAATGGCTGAGGTTTTTATTTTAAATATTTTAATCGTGAAAGAACTTTTTGTTTCAACACATCTCAAAAATTCAATCAAGCATTTAATAAAACCTCAAGAGAACGGAATTTTACACGTGTCTTTAAAAACTTTGCATTTGAAGCAATTTTTAAAATTGTCAATAGGGCAAAAAAATTTCTCAGATTAACACTAATTTTCGTTTCATTTTTATTTATTCATTAATTTTTTGATGTTGAGTCTAACGCTCTTTTTTTCCTTTAGTTACATTATGTAAGTCATTTTTGTGTTGGGAGCACATTGCGGCTCTTTGTCTTGTTCTTAAATAATTTCAAGGCATAGATGTAAAATATCTTAACAATTTTAATAAAACTTACAAGTTAGGCTTACCTCTTTGGTAAATAAGTTCATGATTTGAATGAAAATTTACCGCTTGAATACAATTATAAAATTATAAATATAAAACTTTGTAGATTGAATGATTATAAGATACATTTAATTCAAGAAAAGGTATAACGTTACTACTTTTAGTACTCTATATACATAAAAACCTGTACGTGTGTATTTTATAAACTTTTAAACCATCCAACAGAGAGCGATGAAAATTAGCTTACTTATAGCCCAAAACTCGCTAAAGTTCAATATCGAAACCTGAACACTCCACACTTATTAATAATTAATTTTGTACTCGTTTTGTACGCCCTATACATTTATACGAAGGAAGAAAGTTTCAATCAAATATGCTGAAAATATATATTATTTTACGTTTGAAATAGTTAAAATAATGTGTATCCATCAACTCATTTCAAGTGAAATAAATTAGCAAAACAGTTTCATCAATTGTTTAAACTACTTCAGATCATTGGTTTAAATAACATTTTTTTAGTCGAGTTAAAGAGAATCGTGGAAAAAAAAACAATTTTATCCCTCACGTTATTGTAAATTTTTTTCTTATATTCAATACCCTAAAAAAGTCCCGAAATACCCAAAGAACTTTTGTTAAAGTTTATTTTTTATCAGTGATGGCAGTGAAAACAAATTATATCCATTAAATACGTTGTTTTAAGGAATGGCCTGCTATGTCTGACGAAAATAATTTTTTTCACAATTCAGATTTACAATTCGTACTGAAGACTAAAATAAAACAAACATTTCAAGTCCGAAGGGCATTTAGTTCATTTGTTTTTCTAGTAGGAAATTTCCTACGTAAAATAAATAAACCTCAGGCTGTTATTGTAAAAAAGGAAAGTCTATAAATTAATGAGAAAAAACTTTAAAATACTATAGTTCAAAATTTTACGACAGTGATCACTTTGAATAAACCAGAGTGTATCTCTCTTTAGAAAAAACGAAGAGAACTTTAAAAAGATAGGTCGATACAAATATACATATTTACATTTTGCCAATAAATTGAAAATTTGCAAGATAAATCAAAGTGTTTTTAGGTACATATTTTGTACAGTCAGCAAAAGTTAGAAATGAGTTAAATAATCTATAAAAATTTCGGAAGCTCATTAAATTCTCAAATCAATTAAAAAAATTAATAATTAATCAATAATATTAATAAAATAACGCAAGCTTAATTTTATATTATTAAGACTAATTAGGTTTAATTTTTTCTCTGCCTATAACTAATTTTGCTTAGCTGGATATCGATTTCCCTTGAAAGTAACACTTAAACAGTATTTCCCAAGAAACAAAAAGCATTTAATGTTAATAAAATAACGTAAGCTTAATAAATTTTAATAAATCTATTAAAAAATATATGTTTCATAACAAAATTATTTCCCGCTATGTTTTTAGATTTTTGTTACAACATTGTTTATTGTTTTTATATTATTAAGACTAATTAGGGTTAATTTTTTCTCTACCTATAACTAATTTTGCTTAGATGGATATCGATCTCACTTGAAAGTAACACTTAAACAGTACTTCCCGAGAAACAAAAAGCATTTAAAATTCATAAAATGTTTTGATCAAAATTAAAATATTCAGATTTCTCCTTAAAATTTTATGTAAAGCGAAAAATAAAGTATGAGAGATTTGAAAGATAATGATTTTTATAACAATATACAGCTCCAAAACTCCTTTTTTTATGCGGGAACTTTCATAAAATATTTCATCAACATATTGTGAGAACAAAAATGTTAGTTTAGAAATTTCAAGTATGATTTTTTTCCACATTTTATTTATTTTTTTAAAGAATTACTTTCATGTGATAATTAAGTAGCAGGCTTCATTAAAAGTTTCTTTTTCCAATGGAGTTTTAAAATAGTTGAAAAAGTATTAAATGACTTCGACAGAGCTTATAGAAGAAAAATAAATAAGCGAAGCAAATTTTGGAAGAAAAAAAATAAAGAACGAATATACTAAACGGAGATGGAATTTTTAATGTGAAAAAAAACAAGTTATTAAAATATTCTCGAGCTAAAAACTAATAAGTGTCGCTTCCACGAATTGAATGGGAAACGCCGTATAATTTTTTTCTGCTCTTTAGTTTCGAAATTTTCCTTTGAGCTTTATGGAACAGAGAGCTAAAAATAAAATTTATTTATTATTACCCAGGATGCATTATTTTTGTCTACAGTTTATTTTGTGTTTCACTCTAATTAGAAGAAAAAATTAATGTTCAATAAAAAAATTTAATAATCAAGCCATATTTACTGTTTTTCTTTCATTAAGCAGATAATAGGTGAGACAAAATGCATAAGAAAGAATGAGACATAATAGCTTTTTTTTTATTCGACAACGCTTTTCAAGTGCATTAAAAAATAGTTAATATTATTTAAAATGTAACAAACGTCATTGAAATAAAAAAAAAAGTAAATTAACTAAATCAAAATATTTTGAAAGATTTTTATAATTTTTTATATTTTTCTCAAAAAATCAATTGATATATAATGAATCAAATAATGAATTGATTTAAATAAAAATTTTTTTTATATTTTAATAATGTAAATTATTATAATTTAAAAATTTTTAATGTTATATTTCATATTTCGTTAAAATACTTTTAATGTAAAAAATCAGACCTCTTATAGAAAATACTTTACCTATTAAGAAACAAATCTACAACTGTCAAGATGCTATTGAGCTAATAGTTATCTTGCTCACAAAATAATATTCGTAAAATAAACTGAAAAATTTATGAGGCTCAGAATGTATCACAAAGAAAAGTTTACTTCTTAAAAAAACTTCTAAAATCAAAACATTTTTTTTAAAATAAAATTTGAAATACATTTTTATCAATAAGTAAAAGTTGAAAATTAATGTTCCAAAATGTATAATATATATATATATATATATATATATATATATATATATATATATATATATATATATATATATATATATATATATATATATATATATATATATATATATATATATATATATTGGGTTCAAATCCCGGGCGAGGCATGGATGTCTCTTTCTCTCTATCTGTGTTCTATGTCCTTTCTCCTTTGTGTGTGAATGTGTGAATGTGACCCGCCCTATAAACTGGTTGTGGTAGTGCAACGTGGGCCACGCTGCTCCACAGACGTGGCTTCGCCACAGGGGTCCACTGGGTAACGAAAAGAGAGTTAGCGATTCTGGCACTTTCTGTGGCCAATAGACAATAGTTCCAAGTGCCCGCCATTAAAAAAATGAAAATAGTATATCTATACTAATCAATCATTTGTTTATTATTAATTTTTAAACCTATTATTACTCATTAAGTTTATTATTGATTAAATATGAGTTGATACATAATTCGAAATTAATTTACTAAAATTTAGATGACAAAACTGATTTTTATAAGCAATTACTCATTATTAAAAAGAATTATTAAAAAATTATTTAAAGAGTACTCATCATTATTATTACATTTACTTCGTTTGATTACTAAAGTTACTTAAGTTTTCCTAATTAAAATTAAACACAACTTAGTTTAACATGCATTTAAATGATTATTTATTATTATCATAAATAATCCCTTTATAAGTGTTTCAAACTCAAACACATAATATTAAATCAAAATACTTATATTCGTCTGGATAAGTTCTCAACAAATCTCTTCAAAGTAGTTAGTAATAGTTACAGAACAGGTTAACTTAGAGAATCAACAGAGGTGGGAAGTTGATATTTGAAATATTTAACTTCAACCTTTCCCAAGAATTCGACTTTGACTTATATTCAACTAAACTTTCCACCAAATCCCAAGACGGTTTCAATATTAATTATTAAGTAATCGCTAATTTCAAATTATATATATTTTTTAATGCACTATTAAAGTAAAAGACACTTAGGTTGAAATTGCCTTTCGCATCATATCAAAAAAGGTGAAAGGAAAAAACAAAAAATATTTGTACAAAATATTGAAAATTTGCAGAACCACTGTATGAAAATAAATACATAGCTTGTCCAATACTTTGTCCACGAACTCGAACATATATAATTGCTTCGTGAATATCCATGAACTATTATAATTGGTATATTATATTAATTAACTCTTATTTTTTAATCGACTAATTAACTAGGGTAAATAAATTTCGTTTTAAAATTTACAAATTAAAAGTAGAATTAATAATTCATAGATAAATCTTGATTTTTCAATATTTTCAATAGGTGACCCGGATTTCAATCCCAATGGAGGCTGAGTGATATGGACTGTGCTTCCGACTCTTATTGACCACAGTGCTGACGTAAAATATCCTCCGTGGTATACGGATCAAAGGATTAGAATCCCCTTGACATCGAGTTGACTGTGAGAGGGTTTCGCAGTTTTCTTTTTCATGTAATATTTTCTGGTTCTTTTTTTCAATAGTTCAGCTATACAGTTTCCTAAGAACATTCATATGAGATTCGGTTTACTATTTTATACATCAGTTTGTGATTAGTAATAATTTAAATACTTGTTTCATTATTTAATAGAATAATGTTTTTGTTGGAATAATTACAAATAACCATGCAAATCATACAATCATGCAAAATTTTCATCAACTCTGACTCCACATTTCCACACAGTTATTACTTAGCACACAACTGACCCAAGTTTCGATTCCAACTTAATATCTGTCTTAATTTCTACGGTGGGTTTTGGGTCCAGTATTAATTAGGTCAGCAGATATTTAAGGTCTGCGCATACTGGGTATTGAACACCAGTAATAAAATGCCATATAAGTTATATTATTCAAAATAAAATTACAAGAAAATGTCAAGTGACCATTTTAATTTCCGAAAAAATAAGTTTTAGCATAATTAAGGAAGAGAAAATATTTAATTACATTCAATTTAATTTTGTTTAAAACAAGTTAGCAGTTTCTAGTTTGAATATTTTTCAAGTATACTTTACCTTACTTTTTTTATAAATGATGAAAAAGGAAACACTTATAAATTTCAAAATATTTTTAGTAGAGTTTGCCTTAAATTTGACACAGATTATTTAAGCATTGATGCCAGATTTACTGACGGTGCATAAAGTGTTAATAAAGTGACTATTTACCTCGTTTCAACATAAACATTCCAGAGTGACATTAAGCAAACAGTTATAGTAAACATCACACTCAAGTCTGTTTGTTTAATAAATATTGACATTATCTAACAGAAATATTTACAAGACAGATAATTCGAAGTTTTCACTATTAAATGGAAATAATGAGATTCACACATTTAAATGTAACGCAGTGTGATGAGCTTAGTTTAAGCATCAAACAATAAAAATTGTAGCAAGAGAAGAATTTCATACTTAAAAATATTATATTGATAGTCTTTTTTTGGTTATGAATTATATCTGATAAATTTAAAAATAATATCTTTACATTTTATGACATTAAATCTCAACAATTAAATAATTTGAATTAATGATCATATTGTGGTTTTAAAAATGAAGTATTTCCTCAACTAGAAACTAAATTCTTGAAGAAACTTCTTTCTTTAGATAATTTTTATTTGAATATTAGGCGAAAATATTTAATATATATAAACTCAGTAATAATTAAAGCTATGTTTTGATATTGCGATAAGGAATGTTTCATTGTGTATTGCAATAAAAAATAACTATTCTGTTTTTTATTGCAATACACGAAGAAAACAAAATTCTGGTAAAATTACCGTAATGTGTAGTAATGACATTTCTGGTAAAGAAAACCACAGTTAACCATATTAATATCTGGTTAACCATATCAACCAAAAATATCTGGTATTTGAACCATTTAGTAATTTTTCGGTTCATTAGTTTTCTGGAAAGTCTAGCTTTCAAATAATAATTCTTATTAGAACATATTTAGTAAAAAAAATACAAAACAACTCAAATGTAAATTTAATATAATAAATGGTGTTGTTATGCCATGCTCTGAAGTATATCATCATAAAATTACCGAATTTTTTTCTCACTTAACCCAGTTTTAACTGATAACATAAAACCATATTTTGGATAATTTTACAAAAATCATTAACAAAAGCGCTTTCGTAAAAAATACTGAGATTTTCGGGTTTCTTATAAAACCATAAATACGTTAAATTTTACGATAGTCTAGTAGTCTAGAACACACTTTTCTTTCTTTTATTCGGTGCATGCTTGTTTTCTTAAAAAAAATCGCTCATTCTTATGTGAAATTTATACGAAATAAACACAACTTTTTCGGTGGAATTAAAACTTACATAATATCTAAGGTTTGATTCTCCAACTTATTTCTTATGAAATTGTACTTGTTGTTGTTGTTGACGTATGCCTCTTTTAGGCAGAGGGGGTGCGATTGTTCTTGTTTTCCAGTGGAGCCATCTATTGCCGAGAATTCGACTTCTGCCACACCAAACGTCACACCCGTTTATAGGGCGAACCCATTTATTCATCATTCATTCATCCACAGATCGTAATTTTGACCTGAATCAGAGAATGATCGATCTCCAATCCAGTACCCTCAGAGGTTTTAAGTAATACATTAGTATATTAAAATTTTGCATAAGCATTTATGAAAAACTATAAATACCAATAATAATTGTGTGTATGTTTTAGCATTTGAAGTAAATATGATTTCACGCTAATATAAAAAAGAATTGTGCATGGTGAGAATAGTTTTCATTTTTAAGTTTGATTTTTTTTCTCCGCATTTATCAACAACGCGTTCTTGGCTGCTTCAGAAAAAAAGTTAAATTCACGAATACTTAGTTTGCTTTTGAATTTCTACATTTTCATTTTGTTTCTATAAGGAATAAAAGGTGTGTATTCTTTTATTATAAACAATATAGCTTATTTAACTTTTCTACAGTAATTTGTTTTTATAAATAATTTACATTATAAGTAACAGTAAAAGCTCTTTATTGTATGCAATCGAATACCCTGACTCCATAACACTGTTTATACGTGATCATTATTCCACATACATTTACTTACAGAATTACGAAGTATCCATGAAAGTGGAGATACATCAATGAAGCCTCAAGTAAAGTGGAAATTCCAGGACACCATCTGGAATTGAAACTTGAGACATAATTGAAATATCCAATTAATTCTGACAGACAAAACAAGCTACATTATTTTCGATAGAAATTAACTGTCAGCAATAATTGTATTCGAATATATGAGGTACACGAGGCGTATTTACTTTGAATTTTCTATAAATTCTTGAAGTGAAATTACTATTTAACCTAATGTAAAACAGAGATAGTTGATTCTTCACATTTTCTCAATTTCAAAATAGTCAGCAATGGTTTACTATTACATCACTAACTGCTATCGAAATGCAAACATAACTAGTAATTCACGGGATAGAAAAGTAAAATAAAATATAGTCAACTTAAATATTTAATTAGAGAATCAAACTAAAGCCAAATTGTTGCATAATAACTTATTTACTTTATGGTAATTTTGCCTTCAGAAAGTTATATATTGCATCCACAAAATGTCGCTTAAATAAATTAACAGATGATAGTAAAGGTTTAAACTTATTTTAAATAAAATTAAATACTAAACATTGTTTTAAATAAACTTATTTAAAATTTAATAATATATATTCCATCATACTCTATAATTGTTTCTCAAAAGCCTACACGTTTTTGGATTACTTTTTTTGAATGAAAATTACGTAGTGAGTTTTTATTGAAATGAAAAAGGAAAATAAGCTATTTGGTTTCTTTCAGAAATTTCTTCATTTCTGATTGTCCAGAGATTTTTTTTTTTGAAGATTTTTTGAGTGATTAGTTCTTTTTCTATTTTTGAGTTTGTTTTCTTCTTTTTTTCCCAATTAATATCATAGTGCCCGGAATATTTGAAAATTGGAAATAGCAATGCTTTCTAAATATGATTTTTAATAGCTTCTGTTGAGTGACATGTTAAAAAAAGAAAATAGGTCTCTTAGACTTTTAGATTAACCATTAGACTTTTAGATTAACCATATTATATTCTCTTAGATTAACCATATTGAAATGTGGTATTTGGTTTCCAAAAAAAAATGTTGTTCTCCATTTTTTTACGAATGATAACTGTAATCAATTACTATTAGTTTGTAATCTCAGCAATAACAAAAAATATTTCATGATGCAGATCAGATGAAACCAACTCAGAGTTTTATATAAATACTATCATACGTCAATACTATAAACCTCGAATTCTATTCGAGGGATCAAAATTTATGGGGGGGGGGATGATTCTTTACTTTAAAAAAAAATAAATTATCTGTTTCGAATTAAATCATGTATTTGTATCAAATACGTGAGAAAAACAATTTAAATAAAACTTTTAAATTGAAATATTTCGTTGACATTTCTCCTATGTTCTATACACCAACTACAATATTATTTTAAACTACGCTACTATAATACGGAACTACAATATTATTTTAAACTACGCTACTATAATACGGAACTGCAATATTATTTTAAACTACGCTATAAATAATTTAAAAAAAGTTTTTCAAAAAAAACTAGCAAAATTAATTTCGACATCTAATGTTTAAGCTATTCGAATGTTTTCATGAAATGCAAAAATAAAAGACACAAATTAATATGAATTCATTTTTATATGTAAATTTTGCAAAGAATATTTTTGTTATTAAATGTAGAAGATAATGTAAAAAAAACGAGAAAAACTCGAATGAAGTAGAAGAGTAATTACTCAAACATGTCATCACTTTCAGGTTTCTTGGGATTTGTAAAACCGATTAAAAGTGAAGCAGCAGATATTTTTTCCATCAAAATAAATTGTAAAAATTGAAAGTTTTCAAAAAGATTGGGAGTTAAACTCAGGTTAATGAACTTTTCTTTCTACAAATGTCATTAAGTGAAAAAAAAAAACTCATTATCAGTTACTCCAGTTTCCACGAAACCTTTATAGATATATTTTTTTTCGCTTTGTGCAGAAAAAAAAATGAAGCAATTATTACGTGGTTACTTGGGATTTTTTTAGTTTTTTTTGGTTTGCTATTTTTTAAAGGTATATTTTTTATTACTCTTGAGGAGAATTATTTTAACACAGGTTGTAATATTTTAACTATCTAATTATCCTTTCCTTTTATAATCGAACGTTTCATTCATTTTTTAGATATTAAAACTAGTTAATTTGTCTTAATTAAATTCATATCGCTGTAATATTTTGCGACAGCAATATTCCTAGCAACAAAAAAGATCATGCTTTAAAAACTGAAAAAAACCAAGTTATAAAATGACTTTTATTTAAACAAAAAAATATAATAAAGAAGTAAATAAAAAAAACACATTCTGTTTTTAAAAGCATTTTTTTAGATTGTTTTTCCTTCCAAATACAGCTTTAATTAAACTAACTACGTAAAAAACTAATGAATAATAATGAATATTCTTTTAGAAAAGAATTGATAAAATTTCTATTAATCTGAAAACCATAAAAATACAATGAAAAAGCAGTAATGTTAAGAATTTGAGTGGGTCGAAAAAACTAAATTTTTTAATTGCAACTCGTAAAAAAAATTAGAGCTGTATAATTTTTTTAAGCAGCTAATATCCTCCGTTGCCGCATAGTACTTAAAATTAAAGACAACTTGAAAAGTACATTTGAAACCTTTTTTAATCGGCAAAAACGTTTGAAATAAGCACGTTTAGTTTTTTATGCTTACTTGATGATTCGAATTCTCGAAATAAATTAAATTATCATCAATTACTTAAATTTTTTGTTCACGAAACGTTTAAAAAATCATAAGTTAACCACTTAGCATCTATGTGATTATTATGTTAGATCAAAACAATTCAGAACTCACCACATGAAGAGGGTTTAACTTCGAGTGTCTTTCAAACCCTACCCAATCAACGATCCAATCGTTTCGTGCAGTATTTACGTTTTATTTACAACTGTTTACAAAAATATGTAGTAGGATTTTTTTTTCTCACTCTATTGTTAAGGTTCCTTTTTTATATCTAATACACATTTAAAATCTGATTTTTTTGGTGAAATGAAGTGCAATTGATCTAGATATCAGTGTTACTCAGATATGTCCGTCTCATACTACATTCGAAACCAATGTCACACATGTGACACAATATTTCTACAGCCTAGGAGTGTCAGGGTAAATCTAGTGCTCTTCTGAATACGCGTAGAATCAAAATTGGTCGGGATAACCTGGTTGGCAGGCGGTTAACTCACATCCACGAGAACAAAGTTCAAATCGAGCCGGCCAAAAAGTTCTCGCGACTGTTGCACGTTAAATCTGTCGGGTCACAAAGTCCTTCATGTTCCCATAACAAATTATACCTTTGGAGGGAAATGGAGAAGTCAAAGACTTGACCATAGATGGCGCCACTTTAAAACCAGAACAAACGCACCTCTTGCCTTAATGACCTACGAAAACAGCAACAACATCAAAATTGATAAGAGTTTTAATACTATATTACCTTTAGTTACACAGCATTAACGCTGCATAAAATACGCAAAAAATCCAATTTTTGATTACAATGAAATCAGAAAGTTGAAGGCTTCGGTAGAACGAAATTTTAATGTATTTTGTTTCCTTCTATATGGCTTGTCTTGCTTGATGGACAGGTATTTGGTGGATAACAGTTAGACATCTAGAATGGGTCAATGTAACAGGCCCTGTAAGCCAAATATTTGGGCAATGCCTGATGATGATCGCGTTTGAAAAGTTTAAGAAATATTGTTTGTTGACTGAATTCCAAACAACACAAGATAAACTTTCAAACTTCGAAAATTTTGTGCGGTATACCCTCCGACGAAATCATTTATAAATTTTAATGCTACGCGAATCAGAGAAATATCGAAGTTTCCTTCCATTCCCAGACTGCTGTAAAATGTATGAAAATTGCGCTTGAATTGTGTCTTGACTTGCGAACTTGCCTTCAAAAGAAGTACATGGATATGAAACTTAAAACTGTTTTGCATACTTTATCTACAGGTTGTACCATAATGATTGTCTCTAAGATAAATTCTGACTATTTAAAAGGAAATCTGTTTAATATATTGATTTATTTATTTTTTGACATCTTTATGCAACAATCATCTGCCATATTACATTAAATTTTGATCTTATACCAATCAACTCCTTTATTACATTAAAATTTAAATCTTAAAACAATTATATTCAACAAAATTTCAACAAGATTCAACGAAAACAAAACTGAACAGCATTTCAACTTAATAAATTTAAGCTACCTATAGAGTCACAAAGAAACTCATACTCATAAGTAAACATAATAATGATTTTTTTAAATAAAAAGATCTGGCGAGTGAAAAACAATAGAAAAATTAAGGACACCTATTCTTTAACAACCTGTGCACCTTTGAAATCTGTTATTAAATTATTTTTCCTCACAGCTGAATAAATATTCCAAGTGAATATATCCCCATATTTCTTATCCCCATTACTATCAAGCTTATTTCCTACCCCAGTAAAATAACTCCTTTGAAGTTTAAAATAACATTTTTAAATACTTAAAAATTTCGTTGTAAACATAAACAAATTCGTTTTTAAGTAGGTTTTTTTTCCTACTGTGAAAGAGCCACAGCATACAGTGTTTAAATAAACGTCGTCATTATGTACAGCGCCTTTAAGCAGATAATCAACTGTAACACTCTCTACGAGATCTTGGTTCTCCCATTACCTGCTTTGAATTTTTAATACATGAATAGGTTTATTCCTACTAAACGCAATTGATATATCGCCAAAACCCCGATTAAGGTTCACCGTTCGCAGAATTAGTCAACTGATGAGTGAATAAGAATTGTATCACCGACTCTCGTTTAATTTTACTGATTTGACATTAAGAAATTTGCAAATTGTTGGTACGAATCGACACATTGTTCGGTGGGCATCACTCTCCTTTATTGAAATCCCACCGTTTGACAATGAGTAATGCAAATATTCCACCCTGGGAATTGTTCAGTGTCCTCACAAATAACCTTTGTTACATTCCCTATTCCAATTGGAAATTTTCTTGCATGAAGTGACATTGGCGCGAAGTTAGATTTATTTCGCCAGCAGGGAATCTGGAGAATATGGAACGGAATTTAGTGTTAAATATGCATGAAAGATGGAAATTTATTGCTTGAATCTTCCCACGAGACAAGATAAGTATGAGACAAGAAAATAAATCGTATAATAATAATATATGATCATTTTTATTTGTTGGGGAAGTTATGAAGGGAAATATAAAAAATGTATTTTATTTGTCTTCATTATCGAAATTGTGCTTAAAACGTATTCATAATTTAATAATAATTTATCGATTTGAAGAAATAAAATGTTACGGTATATTTCCCTAGCATTTAACGACAATAATTATGTCTTGTAAATAGACTTAATTTTTGAAGTTCATGTATTTAAAATATAATCTTATCAGTAGCTTTGTAAGGGATGGATAACGGTGATCCTGGCCCAAGGGCCAATACGCCAAATTTGTCATGAAAACTCGTTATCTCGAAAGCAAAATCACAACAGCACACGAAGTCCGAGAAATGCGGACCTTCAGGTACAAGGCCTCGAGTGATATATGACGAGGAGCATCACAATCCCAACCAAAAGCAGAGGGAAGCTGTCGAAACACAAAAGATATGAGTGCAGCGCAAACAGAGTAGCAGTATCAAACCGAATACAAACCCAGATTATCTGGGCAGACAGCGAAGAGACCACCGCCAGTCCACGGAGTGATTCTCCATCTGGAAGGCTTACGAATTAGTAGCTTTGTATTTAAAATGTATAAAGTTTTCTTTATTTTATTAAATTATTTTTAGTTGGCGCGCTTTTTTGACCACCAAGACAAATTTGTGAAATTCATATTTTTTCAATACGTCATTCTTTTCAGTAAATGATGCCCACAGAATGTGAAAACAGGGAAATTCTCGTGCCCATTAATGGATCACCTTTTTGGAAGGAAAATCCAGCCTTTTGGTTTCATCAACTTGAAAGCCAGTTCACAAATTACTCAAGAAAGTACCAAGTATCATATGCAATAGACATATACAATAACTTTTGTATGTATAGAACCTTTCCCCCAACCAACTAACGGGACAGAATTACACCGATTTCTTGGAGTACTAAATTTTTATCACTGGTTTATGTGCGAAGTAACTGAAAAATAATTATCTTTACATAGTATACTGAGTTCTGGAATGAAAAGAGATGAAATTCTATAGATTAGTACAACCGAAAAGCAGGAAGCATTCGAGAATGAAAGAACTCTAAGTTAAGTAGTATGGGTATATTGAGCCAGATTAGTTGATGAAACGAAATATTTGTTTACGTTAGCAACAGTTCTTTCCATTCTTTTCGAGTAAACCAAAGCTCAGCTAACACAATGACAGACATGAAGCCACGTAGACGAGAAAGAACTATATATATATATATATATATATATACTCTTTTCAGAGAAATCGACTAAATTTTGCTATCTTTTATAGTTAGTGAGATATGAATTTTTAAAACCCCGGAGTTCTTTTATAGACACCCTGTATATATATATATATATATATATATATATATATATATATATATATATATATATATATATATATATATATATATATATATATATATATATATATATATATATATATATATATATATATATACATATATATATATATATATATATATATAAAAAGTTTCTGATTCACTTAAAAAAATTTCCAAGATGTGATGAAGCACGCAATACTTCAAATTAACATTAAGGATTTCACACTTTTGACAGCTCTCTTGAAAAAACTATGGGGACCGTAGTAACCAGAAAGAGGCAAATCACCTCCCAGCAAAAATATCCCTATTCATTTAAAAAAAATTTTTTTCATTAAAAGAAAATACGTTTTGATGTTTGATTTTGAAACTTAAAATATCATCAGTTCTTTTTAATTAGTCTAATTGAGGTCACCTTCTCAATCCAGCAAGAACGAGTCCTAGAACGTTAAGATCACTGAATCAAAAGTTGTTCAGGATGAATGATTTTCTGTTGTTGTTTTTTAACTCATTTTACATATTAACAATATTTTTCATCAATTAAATAAGTTAACATTCTTATATTAAATAATGGTAATTTAATTATAGTACTTATAAAATAAATTTTTTTTTATCTCCTATTTTAGATTTTATTTATAATAGCCAAAAACATTGTTTTATGTTTGAAAATATTGTGAAAGGTTCGGTAATGTATACATCAATAATAATGACAGCAATCATGAAAATGAGAACAAAATGAGTATTGAACATTGTTTAGACGCTGTAAAGCCAATGCTAACAGGTTTAGAAAAATGAAAGAGCCTGAGAAAATGATGAAACACAAATAACCGAAAAAGCAAAAGTAAAGAGAAAAACCGAAAAATAAATCGAACATAACAATATTTCTTTTCGACATTCACAGTTTTTATTAATTTTATTTTTACTTTCACAAAAAGGGTTAAAATTTCACTGGGATATATCATTTAAACTCTACTCGTAAAATAATTCAAATAATAATAATGTTTTTTTCCCAATTCATATAAATGTGTTAGTACTATTTTGCATAGTTTTCCTATTAAATATAAATGTCAAATTTTTAATCTATTTAGTAAAAAAGATATATTCAGTTTAATACGTTAACGAAAAGATGAGACTAAAAATCTTGAAATCTACTCTTAAAGATACAACCAGTTTTCCACTAAATCTCACTTTGATGCTGAGGGCTCTTAGCTAAACAGTATTACGAATAAAGAAAGAAACTTTTATCTCGGATTTAAAAATAAACTTAGGGATTATTCTTATCGTTTCTCAAGATTTTTTCACGTACATTTGCAATCATCTCGGCACATGAGAAGAAAAAAATAATTCCGGAAAATTGATTAGAGCTTTTTATTCGAACTGAATTCATTCGTTGAAAAAAATCGATAGAAAAAATTCACGATTAAACCTTAAGATTTATTTTTCTTAAAAAAATAATGCTTTCAACGACGTACATTGTTCCAAATGAATTTCTGCTTGAACCTGTCAGTAAAAACAAATGGCCTCCATTAACTTACTTGTACAAACAAAAGATTGGAGGCAAAATAAAAATTTTAGATTGCTTTTTCTAGGCAGAGTAAAAATTGAAAAAAAAATAGTGTCATTTTTTGAAGTTAAAAAAATATAATTCGAAAAATCTTTCTTAATTTAAAACAATATCTGTTTTCTTTCCAGTTCAATAGCGAATCTTAAGCATCCAATTGGATTTATACTTACAACAAACTTATGGGTTCAGCTATTTAAATTTTTAAAAACTTCAAATATTTTCGCTATAGAAAAACAAAACAACATTATTTTGTTTGTTTGTTTTGAAAAACCGGTAGACAAAAGATTATTGTTTTTTGCCATGGAAAGTGCCGGAAGTGTTGTTCGTTTTACATTGCTTGGTGAGCAACTTGTGACCAAAGTCGCGGAGGCAAGCAACATTACCCACACTACACTGCCACTGAAAACGTCACACACAACAGATGACAAAACACAGAAAGAAACATTCATGCCCTGAGAGGGATTCGATCCCGCAACCATTGGCGTCGCAGTCAGGCACGCTTATTGCTCGAACACCTGACTGGCTTGGGGAAAATTGAACTAAAAGTAATCTTTAAAAATATTGACTACCTAATAAAGTTTACTTTAAAAGGAATTATAATAACTGTCTTTACTTTTCTTTTAAATACATTTTGTTTTATAAGTTTTCTGAAATTTTATTTTTAAGTTCAGAATAGGCATAGAAGGAAAGAAGTTATTAAGTCAGCTCTTCTCGAAATCTGCCCTATAAGAAACTTCTGTTAAAAACATACTAATTATGTAACTTTCCTGGAGAAAATTTCTGTTCTCTAATTCTACTTTAATTTACTGTTAAAGTGCATCGCAATCAGTCAAGAGCAATTTGTCAATGTTTGCTTCTGACAAATATAATCTGTACTCATTGATACAGATTGTATATGCTGGGCTGTTTTTGTTTAATTGTGATAATCCTTTAGTAATTCATAAAAGTGTTTTTAAACGCGAATCTTGTACATGCTCTTATATAAATAATATTTAACTTTAGAAGCTCCGATGGGGTCATTTTGAATCATTTTTTTTCTTCCATTTTTTATATTATTTTTGAAGATACACGTGAGCTTCGAAGCTCATATTTTTTTTTTCACTTCTTCTAAATTTTTTCTAAGTATACTATTTCAAAATTCCATGCCTTTCTGTTGATTAGTAAAATAAATATATACGGAAGTACCTAAAACACCCAAATTTGATAATTTTGACCCTAATAAGAAATGCGCTCTTTTGAAGTTTTAAGTCCGTTTTTTTTTCAGAACTGCAAACATTATTACGATGAATTGTATCAAAGAAATTAGGTTCTATCGTATTAAAAAATGACACACGCAACAGTTTTCGTGAAATTATGTGATATATTAGATTCGATTACTAAAATTGCTTAGTTGAGTTCCTATTAAATTATAATTCCGTGTTTGCGTCTAAAAGAAACCATGTGCACGCTGATTATAAGCGGTGATATTTGCTTTAAACTTGAACTAAATAGTATTGTTGGTGAACAGTTATTGTCAATTAAATAATAAAAATTTAAAGTATGATGGACAAGCCACATAACTTTGATTTCAACTGATATAAACTCCATAAAATAATATTGCGAATGGTTATTTTGTAATTGAAAAACGGACAAACGAATTACAACCTGAGTAAGGTATAGTGCACCGGGGAAATTATGGAACCACACCTAGACTCCAGACTCAGCGGAATTACGAACTTTCGACTCAGTAAAACTTGCAATTGAACTTTATCATAAGAAAATTCCAATTTTAGGGATTCTACTGTAGGGATTCTTCCTTATTTCAGTGTCATTTCTTCGTTATGACATTCATATTTTGCAGTGCAAAATGAAAATCAAATACTCACTATATAGGTGAAAAAGAAAAAAAGAATACCATAATTCAGAATAGTATTCATGCGAACATGTTTGAAAACGGAAGCACAGAATAGATGCCAAGCTCTGTGACTTACTACAATTCTTAACTACAATAATATGGAGTGTGACGTAGGCTTAGCAGGCTAGATGCTAAGGAATTATTCTACAAGAGGTGAAACTTGCAGGTATATTGCATTTCTTTTCAACGTTTGTGATATTGTTGTCTTCAATGTTTGAATCCTTTGTCCCTAAATTATGAGAACCATGCATCGCAATGCACAGAATAAGCTATGAGAAATACTAAATAAAAATTTGTCGATGTTTTGTTGTCACTTTCACGTCACGTGGATAGACTGTATATGCATACGCTAATACAATATTGCATTATAATATAACATTGCCATTGCGTGAATAGAAAATAAAAACAAAAACAATTTATTTTTAATCTCTGAAGACTCTTACATATTGTATTTACAACAATATTCATCACTTAAAAAATCCCGAAAAGGCAGTTTTATAAGAGTCCAAACTCCAGCTAGTGCTAATTAAGCTTTCATTCCTCTAGTTGCTGTTGATATGTTTATGTTTGTCTTGGATGATTGCCTGACAGGATAACTAATTTTTGAAGCAAAATTAAATTGAATTGATTACGAAAAATGTGAAATAATTATTTCTAAATTCTAAAGTTGAACGATTTTATATATATATATATATATATATATATATATATATATATATATATATATATATATATATATATATATATATATATATATAATCGTTCATATGGTTTTGTGGAGAATATATCAAAATTCAATTTTCCTGCGAGTATAACCTTATAAAGGTTAAAAAATAAAGCAGCATTCATTGCCCTAAATATATATAATTTAAAAAATCACATGTAATTCGTTAAAAAAATTAATTAATGCATCTAAGCAGATATATTTTTTTTCATTTTACTGGAATCAATCAAAAGTTTTATAGCGTAAAAAAAATCTTGATTCTATTTAAAAGTTTATATCAAATTTACAATTCTGTTATGTATATCTGATGATTGATGAAATCTTCTAAACAGAAAAATAGAAAAGAACAATACTAAATTTACAATTTACTAAATTTCAAAATTGCGAAATTTCCATTATTAATTCTGCTACATTGCTGTTAAGAAATAAAGCACTACTGGAATCAATCAAAAGTTTTTATAGCGTAAAAAAAGTCTTGATTCTATTTGATAGTTGATATCAAATTTAAAATTCTGTTATGTATATCTGATGATTGATGAAATCTTCTAAACAGAAAAATAGAAAAGAGCAATTCTAAATTTACAATTTACTAAATTTCAAAATTGCGAAATTTCCATTATTAATTCTGCTACATTGCTGTTAAGAAATAAAGCAACATTTATTGACTTAAATAAGTAAGCATTAAAAAAAATATGTCATTCACCTCAACTCTGATTTTTTTATTTCCGGTGAAATTAACTAATGCATATATATATTTTTTTATTTTTCGCGGAATCACTCAATAGTTTTATGGCGCAAAAAATCTGAAATCTAAACGATAGTTGATATTAAATTTAATCGTGGTTATTGATATTTAATCATTTTTGAAATCTTATAAACAAAAAATATATAAAAAAACAATACAATATACAATTTTGCAAATGTTAAAATTGCTAAATTTTCAATTCTCTTTCTGAAATCAAATCATGTGCAATAATTCAAATCCAGCAGATCATTTGATAGAAAATAGTTTATCACTTCAACGCTATTTCTTCAAATTGAGCCATTTCAGAAGGATACTACTATAAGAATATCATAGTCTCGGGAGAAAAAGAGGAGCATTTACTGTAATATGTCATAACTTATTTGTCACTTTTTGAGAACAAGGTTTACACCGATTGCCCTATTTTCTTTCCGTTCCATGAAAGTATGTATGGTGAACTGAAACGCATTATGATGATCCATAGCGTTTGAGATAGCTACAGGAAAAATATATTTGAAGTTTTAGACCGGTTCAGCCTAAAATTACTGAACAAGATCTTATTTTGCTCCAAAACATTTTTGCTTGTTTTATTTGCGAAATATTGGCATTATATTGTTATCTCTGCATTTCTTCATTTTTAATGGACTGTGAGCAAAATAAAGATCGGACCACCATGAATATCTCTTGAGGTAATGATAGGATATTCGCGTTCTAGAAATAAATCTTAATTATTCTAGGGATTACCTCAAATATGCTAATTAATTAGTGCATACGATATTTTAAGTTACGAAATGAGGCACAACAAAGTACTTTTTCTGAATAAACATACCTTTTTTCAACAAATTTGGAATACTGACCCCCAAATTATAGGGGTTAGCTGCAATCTGAAAAATATGGTTCCCATAGTTTGTTCAGGAGGGTGGTCCAAAGCTTGGAACCCTTAACGTTAATTCTACTTTTTGCGTATTTCAGCTAAATTTCGTGAAGCGAATTGAAAAATTTGCGCACATAATTATAAATTTCCTTTTTCCAAATTATTCCATGCAGAAAATAGTTTTTAGTAAATATTTATTCTTTTTTTTATTGAAAAATAGCAAAAATAAATTTGAAAGGTGTGGTATATAACTTCTTAAGCTATTTTAATTTACGAAATTTCGCATAATAAAATACAAAATTTGAACAAACTTCATAAAAGCTTTGACTTTTCTATTCACTTGAAGGGCTTTCGGGATATGGCAAAATATGAGAATATAAAAGTAACATTAAGAGGTTCAAACTCTGGACTGCTCTCCTGATCAAACTAAGGGCACCATATTTCCGAAACATTCTGTCAGAAATCCAAATCCGTCGAAACAGAAGTATGTATATTGAGAGAAAGTACGTATTTGTATTAGCTCTCGTAACTTAAAATATCACCCGAAATTATTAAGTAGCATATTTGAGGTTATCCCCTGAGCTGTTAAGATTGAGTTCTAAAACGTGAATATTTGATCATTAAATCAAAAGTTATTCAGGGTAGTCCACTTTTTATTTTGTGCTCAGTACAGAATATTTAAAAGTAACATATCAAAGTTCATAATAATTCAATTTATAACTTAAACTTTGAATTTTAGGGTAATCGGGTTTATATATCCTACAGATCTAACAAATTTCAGAATCATGAAATACAATTAATGTTTAAAACCAATCGTTTCGATCAGCATCATAAACTTGGGTTGCCATGACTGTTAGCTGAAGACTCTCAGCTGTCATCGAAAAGGACTTTATTTCGATCCTCGGTCTCGGCATGAACCTCCCTCAATTTCAGATTAGTGGACAGTAGCTCCTCTGAGAAGTAAAAGCGTTCGATGCGCAATTTTGACTACGACGTCACCTTCAACCCATTGGTAACGAATTTGTGAAGCCTTAATTTACATGACCCCCTGAGCTATAACGAGCTGTTGCGGAAATAAGATGCAGGAATTTATATGTTTGGTTTAAAAACGCTTAAATATTACCCACAGGAATACAAATTCATATTAAGAAATAAGCAAAAGATTTTAAATTAATTTGAGTGATGAAAAAACAACACATTTAAATATAAATACCAAGCATTTGGATATTTGATTGCATCGAATAAAAAATTTAGTCAAATCCTATTAATCACCAGCATTCAGAGGTGATATTTTCTGAAAACGTGATATTTTTTTCTATCAATCAGAAATACTTACAATCAACATTGAAATCAAAAGCAAAAGGAGGATAAATAGCATATTATTAGAAAAATATATGAAGACACTATAGCTTTTATGAAAAGTTTTATGATACAAATGCAAAAAATACGATAGATATTTTAATTGCAAGTTAATTTTAGAAAGCAAAATTTTAAGCTTCATTTTATTAAAGCTCGTAGTAGATAATTTGCCTAATAATTAATAATCGTAGTAGTTAAGGAGCATGTGTATCCTTTAATGATGAGAAAAAAATATTAATTAAGTCTTAAGAGACTTATACTGTCTAAAAAATCAGTTAATTATTTGGTTAGAATTATGGATAGGAATAACGTTTCATTCATATTTTTTTTCGGTCTGTCCTCTATCTGTGAGTATTAAGAATGAAAATTTTCTAGTATACTAATTATTCAAGGAATACTTGAGATACTTGCTCAAGCATTGCATTAAACATATACGAGCCACATTTGAAGAAATAATAAAGTTAATTATACACCGAGAAAGGAAAATATGGTCAAAACACCCAGAATATTATGAAATAAATCGTGTTTCTCGCTCCTTTGAAACACCAAATAGCGCTGTAACGTTCACCGAAGCATTTTGGTAATGACTTTACTGTAATAACAATAAAATATGGTTTTATGATACGAAAAAGTTTGATAAATGTGGTAAAATTTGGTACATTTACTATGAAATTTGTCATGAAAACAATTTATTTAGTTAAATTAATTTTCGGATTTGAATTTTACCCTAAATTTTTGTTGTGAGAACTATAATATTGAAAACGAAATTTTCTGGTAAGTCGTTACCATATAATGGAAAATTTACCAAATGAGCATCTTAAATATAGATATTAGAGTTTTTATTTCAAGAATTATGCTTTTTTTTAAAATTGAAATATCATTACTATACAGTACGGTTATTTTATCATATTTTTTCAGAGAGAATTGTTTTTAGTATATTTGATGCATATTTATTTTAGAAAGCGTTACTGCATTGTTTCAAAAAAATACAAAGCACATTTAGAAAAAAATAATGTTTTTTTAACATAATGTACAATCTTTTATAAAGTTTTTAAATTAGTTAGTTGTAAAAGCATGTTGTTATTTATGAAATAGCAAACATAACACTAATTTACGCTTTGAAATACGAAATAATTCCGCAAAGAAAAATTTCGAAATAAAAATTATACATTTCAAGAAATCCTATAGAATGGGATCCATTATCAAATGTAATATTTTTTGTAATCTCTCTAAAACACAACATTCATTTTGGAATAAATTTATCAATACCAACATTAATTTTTAGTTTTAATTAGCATAATTGGACTAGAAATAAATTATTGTTTGTTGCCAGGAAAAAAATTATCTTAAATTAAAATTATTACCGAGAAAAAAGAATATTAGTAATCATGCTGCTTTCAAATAAAATATTCTTGAAAAAAAACTTCAATCAAAAGAAGAATTAAAGAATTCTTAATTTACTTTCAGAAAAGCACTCCAATTAGTGCTGTATTTTCTTAAATTGAATTGTATTTTTTATCAACATAAATTCCAGTTTCGATTTTTTATATTAATTCGAAGCACCTAATTAAATCACGCTTGAAATTATGATTTCTTTTTCCAATGCATACTTAAAGTATTTGTGGTAAATAATTTTGTTGTATTTTACTTTTTGAACTTAATTAACGACGCAAATGCAAGTTTAAAACTTTTATTTCCATAAAAGAGTATAATAATGTAAATGATAGGATTCATCAAAAAAGGAAAACATTTTCTTAAAAAAGTCTTCTGCTTTCAAAATTAAAAAGAAAAAAATAAACAAATAAACCACGTCGATTGTTTTATGTTCATTATTATGGTAATTAAAATTTAATAAATATTAAAAATTTCCTTAAAATACAGTAACTATAAAAAAATAAATTTTAATTTTAAATGAAAAGTAAACAAGCATTCTTTTAGCGATATATATATATATATAATTCCTGGAGAAGACGATATAATACTGAACTGTATAAAATCTACAGAGAGCCAGATATTGTGAAATTCATTAAAATAAATCGTATGAACTGGGCAGCTCACATTTTCAGAGGGAATGATGACTCAAATTTAAAGAAAATCCTATTACACAAACCCCTAACGAACAGGAAAAGAGGTAGACCCAGGCTGAGATGGCTGGATTTAATTGAGACTGATTTCCTTACTCTAAAGGAGAAAAACTGGCGAACAAGTGTCAAAAGTAGAGAGAAGTGGATTCGAATTCAAAGGAAGGCACTGGCCCACCCTGGGCTGTCTAGCCAGATATGATGATGATATATATATATATATATATATATATATATATATATATATATATATATATATATATATATATATATATATATATATATATATATATATATATATATATATATATATATATATATATATATATATATATATATATATAAACAAATGTAAACTGCTATAAGTGTTAAAAGCCTGTGTGATGAAAAACTGTGACGACTGGTCACCCTGGATAATTTTTTTATCTAATGATCTAATCTTTACTTTTTTCCAGGACTGAATCTTAACGATTCGAAAGGGTGACTTCAAATATTCTAATTAATTATTACAGACGATGCTTTAAGTTAAGAAATCACAACAAAAAAAATTTACTTTATATATAAGATATATCTCTTTTTCGACGAATTCATATTTCGGATCCTCAAAATATAGGGGGCAGCCTCAATCTGGGGAATATGGTCCTAATAGTTTGGTCAGGAGATCTCTCCAAGGTTTAAACCTCTTAATGTTAATCTGACTTTCTGAGTGATTCGCTATTTCTCAAAATCTTTTTAAACGAATTTTTATACATAATTATAAAATTGGCTTATCCAAAAATTCCATGCAAAAAATAACTTTTTGTAAATATTTATTATTTTCATTATATTATTTAAGAATGGTCGAAAGAATTTTGATTTGCAATTTTTGTGAAAAGAAATTTCGAAATAAATCATTTTAAAGAATGTAATTTCACTTGGCAAAATACGAAAATTGAGCAAAATCGGTCAAATAATTCCAAAGAAATCACTTTTTTTTTAAATTCAATTTCTCAATAACTATTTGACCAATTTCGCTGAAATGTTGTTTTTCGCCTCGTAAATTTTCTTTCTTTTGAATAATGCAAAGCATTGTACACCTTACAAATAAAAAAATTTCCGATCATCCTTAAATAATATAATAACAATAATAAATATTTACTAAAAGTTATTTTTTGCATGTGATGATCTTTAAATAAACGAATTTGATAGTTGTGTATAAAAAAAATTTGAATTTGCATGGAAAGCTTTTCAGGTATAGCAAAGTACGTAAAAATTAAAATTAACATAAAGGGGTCCAAACTTTTGAGCGCTGACTTTGGAGATGACAATTTCCTTCAGAAATCCGAGTCCGTCGAAAAACTTGTATGTTTACTTTTAGAAAGTATGTTTGTGTGTCTGATTTCTTAACTTAAAATACCGTCCACACATATTAATTAGTATAATTGAGTATTAATTAATATATTCCCCTTTCGAGTCTTGAAGATTGAATATTGAAAGATTAGATTATTAGATCAAAAGTTATTCAGGATTGTGCAGCTTTTTCCTCTGCTGCATTGTGCATATCTAAACGAGCAAGTAATACATTTTAAGGCAAAAATATAAACTTCAAAAATAATTTAGACTTAATGATGCTGTTCAAGTACAAAAGAGCAGAATTGCCAAGTAAATGAATTTCTGCATTTAAAAGTTACAATCAGACTTTACATTCAGTTGAATTGTCTAATTGATAAATAAAATCGACTTTAGTTTACCAACCAGTTATATTTGACTTGCTTTTTTAAGTCTAAACTAAACATTTTTGTTATTATTATTTTTTCACCTAAATTGAGACCTAACTGATTTATGTCTTAAATATTTGAACTCGATTATATATGTTATACACGCTTGGAGTATCTTGCCGCTCAGTTTGCACCCAATCTCTAATTTTTACTTAGTGTCTAAATGTATTGCTGAATACTTTTTCGAGTTGCCATTCATACACGCATTACTACCCACGACTAATGACTGCCAATTTTAATTTCGTGATACTTTGTCAAAAAATATCGTGATAATATCCTATTAATCTAATTTCTACTTTGATGTCAACAGCTTTGTTAGTCGTATGTCAACCGTCACATTAATATCGTATTCAATAATTATCGCTTTACATATTATATTCACGCCATTGTTGTGCGTAAATCAGAACCTGGCCTTGTTCTACTTGTTAGGGAGCTGGCTTCATGGTTCCAATAGCCGATAAGTTCTATTTTCTTTATAAAGTTTATGATATTTCCATTTAAAGCATATTAGTATAAAGTTAGATAATTTAAAATTCATGATCAAAAAGTGTGGGAACATTTAATTATTATTATTAATAAGTGCAAATAAACTTTATTATTTATATTATTACTAATAGGTGTAAATTTAATAAATTTAAAAGCCTTGAATTTGAACAAGAATAAGCATATTTCTGTTTAACATAACAGCTGGTGAGGAAATATATTACTTCTTCAATTTTCGATAAATTATGCTAGCTTGCATATATGTTTTGAGCACGCTTCTTTAGGTATACGTTTAGCGAGTTTTAAGTTTACTATTTTTTTTTTGAGATTTCGCTTAGTTTTATTTTTTAAATATTTTGTAAATGTTTTAAAAATATTTGTATAATATATTTATTTATTATTATTTGTATAAAATATTTATATAATAATAAAATATAAAAATATTTAATAATATTTGTTTGTAATTATAGTTTTGTCAATGCAACAAATGCTTTGTAATTATATGTTTTGATGCAATAAATATTTTGTAATTATATTTCTTTTAATGTTTCCATGTCCAAGCACGTTTTAATCTATGTTTAAATTTTAAAATTTTTCCTCAATGAATTATTTTTTTAAATTTATTTTCATCAATTAAATTTCGATTTTTCGATTTCGTATTTGCTCTACATCAAATTGTAAACAGGTGATTTTTACAAATCACACCTTTGGAAGTTCGAAAACTGCTAAAAAAATAAGATCTAAATTGGTGCTCCTTTTCTTGAGTTGTTACGAAACATGCATCAATACATGCAGAGAAACATGCAGAGATAAACTTTCGATTTTGTATGTATATAGAGTTGTAGATAGATGGGGTTTTATAATTTTTTTTTCTTAATTCATAAAACAAAATTAATGGAGAAAAAGAATTTCGCTTACTATGAGTTAGTTAATTTTTTTAGTGCTTTTATTAACACGTTGAATAATAAATATATGGGGGCAGATAAGCATCTATTATTGCTAAAGGATCCCACTATAAGGAAAACCTCCAATTCATTTATAGTTAAAATAAATTGTTTAACAAAAAACGACGTATTCTGAACAAGAAACTTGAGTTATTTAAGCAACGAAAGGTAAAAAACTTTTGTGTACATGTGCATATTCTTACTGAAAAGAAATATAAAACCATTTGTAAGGAAAATCCGATAAATTTTAAGAGAATAAAAATAGTTTTTAACCCCTTAACAGAGTGACATATATTTCCGAAAAATGGAACAAAACTGGAAAAAAATTTCTTTATTATATTATAAAAGTTAGTAAAACTTCTTTATTATATTATAAAAGTTAGAAAATGGTTTTTCGTTACAAAAATAAAATTTTAAGTGCAATAACTACTCTATTTATAATTTGTACACACACATTGTGATATTACGTATATTCTTTCCTCCTTTTCCCTTGTTCACTCGGATGCTTCCCAAAAACACAATTGGTCAAAAAAATGGTAACCAGTTTACAACACAAAAAACATTTGTTAAACAAAGGCAAAAAATGAAGTTTGAAGACAATTAATATAACCAATCCACCTAAACAATTCGCTTCCGCTCTCCATCAGAGCATCCCCTCCTCTGTCCTTTTACTACATCTACCTTGACGACAGCGCCATCACAATATGGAGGCATGACACACATAAAAAAGTAATGTATTAATCTTATCCAATTAGAGCAAATTAAACACAATTTTGAAGTTAAATACAATATAACTAGTATAATAGATATAATATAAAAACAAAGCAATACGATATTCATTACATATATTTCACAAATCTTTTCCCTCCTTCGACCCACATTTTCCCTCCCTCAACTTAAGACGAATTCAGTGAGAAACCAGGATCCCTAATGCCATCTATTTGGAAAATAGTGAATTAAGTATCCTAAAGTGGAAAAAAGACAGTTCGGGCTTCACAAAGTAGAACTTAAATTTTTCGTAACCTTAATTTTTCGTTACGTTAATTTTTCGTTTCGAAACGTTAATTTTTCGTAAACGTATGTCAGTTCGGGCATCACAAGTACTGCAGGAAGTAGTTGCCCGAACTGAATTCGGGCGGCACTGGCAAAGGGTTAATAACATGGCATATTCATAAGAGGATGAAACACCATATAACTTTATATCATTCATGAAATTCATTAACTGAAATATTATTTTATTATTTTTTTATGTGAGTATACAAGTTTTAAATGTCTTTGTGGAATACTATTTAATAAGGAAAGCAATAATAAAAAAAATAACAACTTGAAAATTAATCATTGTCATGGATTAAAGATAAAAACAAACATAAAAACATTTGTGAAGCAAAATAATGAGTCGCAAGCAATAAAATTACTTTTCCACGCAAAATAATTTTGTTGCTTTAGGGTTCCTTGAATACCTTTTAAAGAGTATTGATATTTTGTAAATATTTATATTATGAAAGTTTGATTTTTTTCTTAAAAAAAAAATTTTTTTTTTAATGAGATTTTGCAGGTAATAGCATTATTAAAGGAAACTCGTTTATTGGAATGAATATGATGGGTGTGTCTCGTTATTTTTTAATCAAATATATTTTTTATTGCTTTCTCTAGTTCCAACAATAGTATCTAAAACAATTTCTGTTTTGCTTAAAAGAAATCGTGATTAATTGTTTTAAATACTATTTTACAAATTAAATGAATTTTTATTAACTGATGGCTGGAAGTTTCCATTAAAATTTTAATACAACATATGTCTTGAAATTTTTTTTTTAATTGAATGTTTAGATATTATTCAATGTTCTTAAAAAAAAATAAACGACTTGAATCCTGCAGAAAGTAACTCTGTTGTTTATATTTCATTTTTAATGATTAAATACGTCATAATGTCATTGAATATTTTTTATCTGTTGTTTGGAGGATGTCAAATAGATATAAAGGCACATAAGAATGATTAATGGAATAAAAAGCTTTTAAAAATAAGTAAAGATTTACGATCTAACTTAAGGTCAATGGAAGTTACAATTTATCTTTCAACCAATTTAAGGAAGAAAGCAATATTTTACGACAGTTATTACACTCCATTAGGGAAAAGAAAAGAAAAAGACATGTGTTATATCATTTATTTGGATTTCAATAAAGATGAGAAAATATGAGCCAAAATTACTCTTACTCACAACACAAGCTCGCATTTGCATAATCCTTATAAATATTGAAATTTACTATTTACGAAAAATAAAAAAAAGGAATACAACTGAGATAAATTGAAAGAAAAAGTTTTACCTTTCGCTAATTATTAAGGTTTAACGCAGCTCTATAATTTATAAAGTAGACAATTGTTTCTCATCGATATTTTTCTTTTTTTGCTTCTAAACTAGTTAAGAATAAATAATAGTTTGATAATAGTTTTGAATAGTGAAACCATGTTTTGAAATATCTTCACTTCATGTAGCAAGGATAATGAAATTCTAAGCACTCTCTTTATCTCTTACTGCATTGTTAAAGCACATTTATTTTAAATATTGAAACATTTACTATTTTTAAGCAAAATGTAAGTACAAAGTTTAAACTGTAATTTCAAATGTAGGCAAATTTACTTTCATGACACAAATCATTGACGCATTTATTTATTAATTATACAAGGAAACTAAACACACTGTAAAGCGAGCTTTAAATATATTTCTAGTATCTCACAAATTCACAAACTATCTGTTTGTTACACAATACTCTAACACGCACCGCAAATTTATACCCGTATAATTCACTCTGTTCAGCATTATAATATTAAATTTTATTTTACTTTATTTATAACCAACGTCAAATAGCCTAACAATTTTTGAGTTCACGACTGTCAATGGTTAAACTCTTAATCTTGGAATTTTGAACCAAGCAAAGAAGACCAGGAAACTAGTGTAACATTCAAACAAACTAGCCTTTGAGAACGAAGTTTTGATGGAGCAACTAACCTGCATTTCCGTTATATATATATATATATATATATATATGTATATATATATATATATATGTATATATATATATATATATATATATATATATATATAAATATATATATATATATATATATATATATATATATATATATATATATATATATATATATATATATATATATATATATATATAGTTATATATATATATATATATATATATATATATATATAGTTATGGCTCTCGGGCAGTCACGGTCTCAATATTTTTTTTTTATTTAATTAATATTTTTCCCATTTCTTTGCTACTTTAAAAATAGGATTTAGTACATTTATTAAGTATAAATATTGTAAACCTAATTGTGATAAAAAAGTTTTTAATGACAAATTTATTTGTTTAAGAATCAAAAACTGAGTGGCAAGGCCATAAAATTTAGTCTTGTTTCTACGAATATCTCGCATTCTGGGTAACTGAGGCTCTAAGTAATCCTACTTACCTCGGGTTAGAGTAGGTTCTGATGAAAATTCTACAGGATCGAACATCAAAAGCGAGCCCGAATTCATCGCAAGATGGTATACTCAGACATAAATTAGGAGATAGTATTTTTAAAATTTTGCAAAATCCAACTAATTTAGTAGATGGAGTCCTTTTATCACTTACACATGTGTAATTCTTTTAGTGAGATTATTCGAAATATAAGTGCAGATAAGCAATAAAAATACAGTTTCATAATATAATATATTTAACCGATCTTTTTCTTTGAAAAAAATAACTACAAACGTAATTAACTATCAGAATTCAAATTCTCACTGGATCTCAAATAAAATTCAAGTAAGATTGTTAGAAGAATATATAGAGTTGAGAAATGAAATGCATTTTAACAATATAATATTTTAACCGATAAGAAATTAAAAAAAGAAACGTGAAACCTAATTTGCCAGCAAATTTCAAAACCCCATTGGATCTCTAATAAATTTCAAGAAAAATTATTTGAAGAATAAATATAGCAGTAAAATAAAATACATTTTCAAAATATAATATTTTAACTAATTATAATAATATTTCATTATAATTAATATTTTAACAGAAAAAAAACTATTAAATAATAAAACAGGAAAGTTAATTAGCTGTCAGAATTCAAGTTGACATTGGATCTCTTATAAATTTCGCTAAAACTATTAGAAGAATAAATATAGGGGAGAAATGAAATATATTTTCACAATATAATGTTTTAACCAATAAGAAATTAAAAAAGAAACACGCAACTTAATTAGATATAAGAATTCAAATTAGCATTGGATATCTAATAAATTTTATTCAAATTATATAAATTTATTCTTTCAATATCTAATCTATTGACACAACGTAACAAGAAACAAGAAAATTTCATAAAAATGCTGTTCTAACTAATTCCCTCACAAGATATATATATTTCTTATTTATTTTACTGAAAATAGATTTAAGAACTAATTTAAGAGCATTAAAGAAGAATGTAAAACCCTAGATTTTAAAAATATTTAAATAACTACCAAAAATAATTATTTTCTCGTTTAATTAAAGAGATTTAATTATTCTAATTCGGTTCAAATTTCATTTTTGTAAAGTTGATAGCGCTAAGCTTTCGAAAATTTCGGTAAATTTCTAAGGCAGAAATCAATTAATTAAGTAATGCTTTCAAAAATATCTAAATAATTAAAATATTAAAAATAGTTTACGTTGTGGTTTAATTAAGCAACAACTCATCAGAAGAATATGAGCGTAATAATTAATGAATAAATATTGGATTAAAGTTTTAATTAATTTTTGGAATAACACAGAAACGGTGAAGAAAAAATGTTTTAAAATGCGTGCATTCTTTGAATGAAATAAATTTGAATCCTCCAAATATTGTAATAGAAAAGCTTTTACTTTTATCAACGTGTCTCTTAAAGCAGTGTTCCCCAACCTTTTTATGACCGCGGACCTGTCAACGTTTGATAATTTTACCGCAGCCCGCTGGAGGGGGGGGGGGCGGGGTTGATTGCTTATATTTTAGATTATTTTGATTTATTAATTTTAACTTAATTGTATTTAAACATGTCTTCAAAATAAAATACAGTTACACCAAAAAATAAGTATAAAGGGATTTAACATTTTAACTTACTAGAACGTTAAATCAATGAGAACCCTGAGCTTGTTTCTTTGCAATGAAACAGTTCGATCTGGAGATAATCGGAGACAATGATACATTACAAACATTTAAAAATTTATGTCACTACCTTCGGAGCCCCCTTTTTTTAAATAAATAAAAGTTTAATGGAACACAGATCTATTTAATTTGGGGTATAAACTTAGGAATTTAAATTTAGTTTCAATGAAATGGGCGGCCCGGTATCATTTGATCCACGGAACGGTACCGGTCCGCAGGCCGGGGGTTGGGGAACACTGTCTTAAAGGAATAAACTTTATTTCTTTCAATTTCAAAAATATCAAAATATTTTTTTTTACATAAATTTGTTTATTTTTGAATCTGCTCAAATTTGCAAAATTATAAACATCTGTTCCTTATTTACAGAGTGGGGCAAGTAATATTATTAATACAGAATTTTTCCAACAAATATATCATTGTTTAGCGTAAAGTATACTCTAGCTTCGAATTCTTATCTTTTGAGTTACAGAATATGAAACATTGAGTCTCAGTATTTAAAAGTTTAAACCCCACAGCTCATTGTTTTAAATAGTTTATTAAATTTATCAATTTTCAAGGCAAATACCCAAAAATTTCTTTTAGATGACACACTATTGCAACAAGTTGTTGTTCGAAATCACAATTCTTGTGTAATAAAGTTAAATTTTTATAAAATACTTTTTTGGAGATTTTTTTAATGGATATTTTAGTACTATTTGATGTAGTGTTAAGATTTGCACTACGTCCTATTTGGAAAATTTAAAAACTAAATTAGATAACGAATCTATAAATCATGTAAATAACCTTAGATTAGTTACGATCTAGCACGGAAAGTTAAAAGTTTGTTTTCACCACGTACACTGTTAAACATTCCACTGAAACAGAAGTAAACTTGCGTTGTCGTCGGTTCCATTAATCAAATAAAAAAAATATACTGTATTAAGCAATTAAGGAAAAAATAAATAATAATTTTTTTTTAAAATAGTGGCATAATTGTGAAGTAGTGGTAACATTAATTTAGCTTCAATTACCTTTAAAAAATGTACTCAAATTTACTTTAGTTTTCGCTATAGGTAATTTCAGAAAATTATTATTTTATTGTCATTTAAATTTCTAATTAATTATCATTCTTTCTGAATAATTTTAATTAATATTTCTCCCGTATTTAAAAATATTTTAATAGGCAATAAAACTTTTAAAAAAATATTCATTCAGATCAAAACGCAAACGAATTGAATTTCATTTTCATAAAAAGAAAACTTTTAAGTTTGAATTGAAGAAGATTTAAAGTAAAAGGGTACTTTTAAAAAGCTAATCTACTTCCAGTAGATGCATCCTTTAAAGCAACCAAACATTTCCCTAAGAAGCCTAAAGCTCAGTTTTATATTCCCGCCTTCTTTCAAAATAATGTTATTTAATCTGCTTGAAGGAGTTGAGGATTCTCTTTTTTCCCTAACCACTGATCAAGGCTTAAATCAAAGCTCGTAAAAAGATTTTTGTAAACCATGTTCATAAAATATGTTAACTTTTTGTGTTAGAACCGATATTTAAAATAAATGTTTTCGTGTAATTTATTAAAGTAAGAAATGAACGAAAAATAAGCAATTATGGATATATGTTCAGACATTTTGTTTAAGTTTTTCATTTTTTCCATGTAAAAGAAATTTCAAAGTTTTCTAATGCCAAACATTGTGGCTACTACTTTATACTAAACTGGTGTAGTAATGCACCAAGAATGTTCATTTGCACTACTTGTGATGTAAAGTATTTTCATATTTTTCAAAATTAAAATTTATACTAGTAATGGATATGATACACTCAAAAATCAGCAATTTTTTCACGATTTAATCTAAAGTAAAACAGTTAGTTTAAGATCCATACACACTAATTCGTAAAATAAAATTAGTTTTTAAATCTAACGTGCACATGGAACAAAAATAATATTTCAGCCGAATTCAAAATAGGCATGAAAGAACAGACAGGAAAAGATAAAAATTAAATATTATAGAATCATTTAATACATACAATTAACAAATGTTCTAACTCATGCTCCTATTTTATTGTAAGCAATATGCTGATGATTCCCAAATACGCCAAAATGGATGATTTTCGATGCAAAATATTTAATGAATGGTATGATTCCATGACCCCTAGAAAAGAATAGCTCTCCACATGAGTTACCATTAGCAAGAAATTCAATCCTTTAGTAATCCGAGCGTAGTGCCATATTTCGTATTTTATCCCCACTGCTCAGTTTATGATCGTTACGTCTGACTACTAAATTTATTCATGCTGAAGCAATCCGTCTTCTAGGAGGTGTTATATGAATACGCATGTTCTTCATTATAGGCATTTAGCCTCAATTATACACTTTATGTTACGTGTAATTCGACGTCAACGCTATTCAGTGTTTATTTAAAATAAATTGTTCTTCAAAAAAAAAATTCGATTTTTCTGCACCAAATTCGGAAAGATATTGCACCACAGATTTTACAGTGTAAAAAAATAGATTTTTGCTTTTCTAGAACTATTTTAAATGACTTAAAATCAATAAATAATATAAAAAACTATTCATATATTTAATATGTCAGTGAAACATATGCATAAAATGTAAAGTAATTCTTGATTTACGAACTCCATAACACATTGAAAGAAGAAAGTGCTCCTTTTTTCTGTGCTACCTATATGTGTGTTTGAAAGAGTTTTCTAAGATGTAGTGTGTTTGTTGACAGGGATAAATATTTTAAGAAAAGAAAATGTCATTAGTTTAATACATTAATCTTTTAACTAAGAACCTGTCAAAAGTTTCAAACTATGTAAAGATGAGAAAATTGAATCATAATTTAATTTTATGGTACTTTTCAGCCTTGTTTTTGACATTTTACCGACGCATAAAATGTCATGTCCTCGTGCGTCACTTTTAAAGGATTAAAGGATTACGACAGATAAAATGTAATAAAATATGAAACAACGCAACAAGTGATGCAGCGGTGATGGTTTTAAAAGAATAATGTTTAAAACTGATAATTTTTTAAATTAATGAATTTTTTTGTTAAATAATAATTTTAATGCTCCTCAATATCCATATAACAATTTATAATAAAAACACTAACACATTTTTTGATCATTCCCAAAATATACTTAGAGAATTATTTTATAAATTTCTAAGTGTTTAAATTACTCGATTTTTCATCATTTTTTTAAAGCTTTTAGAGGTGTGAGGAACTGACAATAAATTACAAACAGAAAAAAAGTGTTTTTGAACACCCTATGTTAAAAAAATGTAGCAATAAATTTGTAACTTGTAACAATTATTTTGGTTATTATATCAGATAACTTTAGTAAACCTAGTTTAAAGATTTATAGAGATATGGAAATTTTCAAAAAAAATATCTTTTTTTGCCTTGCGTTTTTTTTTTAACTTTAAAAATATTCAATAAAATTTTAAAAAAATTTTAACAATATAAAATTAGTTTCAAAATTATTGATTTAAAATTTGAAAAAAACTTGCTTAAAGCTGCTCAAGATATGAGTAACTAAAGTAATTTTATTTTATACTGTGCATGCGTAAGAAAAATTAAATTTATTTTTTTACTTAATTTTGAAGCGAATCTTATTTGACAACTAATAAAAAAATGCTCGATTTAAGCACCTTAAAAATGTTAAAAGCTTCAAGCAACTTCCTAAGTAGTTTTCATACTATTCAAAGGAAAGCTGAAAATGGAAAATAGTTTTTCAGAAATTTCATTTTGTCTATTGAACAAGATTAATTAAAATTGACACCGGTATTGTTGGGGTTCATACCATGTAAAGTATCTTGTCTTCAGCATGTTTTTTTCCTTATATAATCATATTTCGATGTATAAACGTTTATTGTAAACTGTTATAATTTGTTATTCAATTTCATCTTATAATACAGAATACTATTTGTAAAAAAGCCTTAATTTTTGGAATTTATTTTCAAAAGTTCAAAGACAAATTAAAAAATTGCTTAATTTTTTTGGAATTTTTAAGACATTCAAGTCGGACTTTTTCACTAGTTGCCAATTGCAATTCACTACAAAATTAGGAATTAAAAAAAATCCGTGCTTGCGCAGTATAAACTACTTTAATTAATTATATAGTGTCCAGTTTTCAACGATTTTTTTTAAAATTTTAATACAAACATTTCTCTACTAATTTAAAATTATTCTGGACATTTTGTTCAATTTCATTGAAGATTTTTAATGTTATAGCAAATAAATGTAAGGAAAAAAAAAGGTTTTTTTTATTGAAAATATCCGTATTTCCATAAATTATTCAGCTAAGCTTACAAATTTCGTGCAATTATTGCATATAATAATCAAAGTAATTGTTACAAGTTACAAATATTCTGCTATATTGTTTCGCATAGGGTGTTTAAAAACAGTATTTTCCGTTTTTAAGTAATTGTTGATCACTCAAACTCCTAAAAGTTTTAAGCTTCATTTAAAAATATGAAAAATTTCAAGACGCGAACAGTTCTGAAGTTACAAAATGATTCTCTAAATATTTCTTGAGAAATATGAAAAAAAAATAATAGTATAGAAGTGTTTCCATTATTTTGTCCACCCTTTGCATACTTGTAAGCATATTTTATTTTATTTCCGTGCACAGAAATGAAAGCTAACTGGCAGGTGTATTGCGCAGCAAAATATGCTGCAAATATTGCACTGAAGGAGCAAAATAACATTAGTAATAAATAAACGTTGTAATCCATAGAACTGCTTTAATTATGTTTAGCAGAATACGTGAAACATATAATCACGTGAAATATATAATCACATATATCTAAGCCGAAGCAACTCATGTTTTTGTTTGTGTCCGTTTTGTTTCATTCCGGGTACAAAGACACTGATTGTTTGAGTTTTTATTGAAAATTCAATACACCTGACTCAAATCTCACTTAGAATTCAAACTTCGAACATTAGACGGAGAAATTCAAATTTTCAATATATACATCAGTTTTTATAGAATACGGAATGTTAAAAAAAAGATGAAAAACAGTTTTGATTATTAAAAGAAAAATAAAGAATCCAGACGAAAACCATGTTTGATTCAATACGTAAAGTTAAAGGATCAAGATGAAAACCAGTTTTGATAAAATGCAGAAAATCTAAAGATCAAGGTGAAAAACAGTTTTGACAAAAATAAAGCATCAAGATAAACAACCAATTAAGGCAAAATATGAAAAATCAAGCTTATCAAGGTAAAAATAAGTTTTGAAAATTAAATAATATTACTTATTCAGAGATCTTTGCGATGAAATTATTATCTGCTTTTAAAAGAAGCACTTTTATTCTTTTAAACAAACTACGGCGTTCATGAAATTAGTTTATTAGTTTAATAATATTCACCTCCCTAATTATTAAATCCTGAAACTAAGTCAAAAATTTAATTTACAAGCTTTATATCCAAGTCTCTTAATTAGATAAAATACTGCAACTAACTTAAATTCAATAATGAACCAAAGAATTTGTATAAAACATTCTAATTAAGGAAGTTATTTTATTTTCGAAATATTCGTTTTCATATTTTAATGAAAATTTCGAACATCTAATTAATGAACCTAATTAAATTATCTTAAATAGATATTTAGTTTTGATGCATAATAAACCACTGGGGTAGCTTAAAAGCATTTTTGATAATTTTAACTAAGAAACATGCATGGAATTTAGTTAATTTTAATTAATGAATTATTTTTATCGTTTCCTATTTTGCAGATTAGTAAACTACACTTCTTCATGTAAATTAAATGGACAATACATTAATCAACAAACACTTTGTAAATAATATCTATACAATAGAAAAGTACAATAGAAAAGTATATTTCAATTTGTATGTTTATAATTAGGATCCGTAATGCAAAGATAATCTTAAATTGGTTATGGTTTCACATTATTTCATTTTAAAAACTAATAGCATAAAGGATTATGTTTTTATTATTTTTTACACTGAAAAGACATAAAACGTAACTTAGTGATACATTTGCTACTTTTTAATTATTATAGATTTTAAACAGAGCCTTTTAAAGATAGATTTGTGAATTGGGCTTGTTACTTAAATCTCCATGACATTAAATATTTAATTTTGGTGAATGCTTATCTGGGCCTTAGTGCCAATTATTGTAAATTAAAATCATCTTTCGAATGGAAAGTTGCTTTTGTGAGCTTAAGGTCTCACATAATAGATGATTAACTTAAAGCTCACACAAGCAACTTGCATTTGCCAACTGAAGAATCCACTATAATGCTTATAACTTACACTAAATTAATATTTTCACAGGTATATAGAAGGTCGCGAGAAAGAGGGGTGTCTATAAAGTAAATATAAATGTAAAATACAGATTTAGGTTAGATAAGTAATACTGATATTAATGACTGACTGAGAGCTATTCCCAATAAAAACATAAATAATAATTCCATATCTAAATATCTTTTTAAAGGTTTTATGACTCAAATGTAGAGAAAAACTATATATACTAGCCGACATACCCGAGCCATGCCAAAATTCAATCGGCATGCTGTTTTTTACCTTAGTTGTCTACTTTGGCATCTAAGTACTGAAACAGAGATACCGTAAAAAATATTCAGAACCCATAAAATGTTGACACAATTCGCTAAGACATAGAATGAGGCAAATAAACGGCATCGACTGAGGAAAAAATAATCGATTACTCTACTTAGTAAGACCTATATATTATGGAATATAATTATGTAATTAATTAATAAGAAAGAATTTGTTAATCAAAACTATATATTCTTTTATTATCTTAGCTATGTTTTTTGTTTGTTTTAAAAATAAACAATACCCTAATCACTTTGCAGATTCAATAATAATTAAAAGCGTATAGCAACATTCTAATATGTTTAAAAGGATGAGCTTCCGATTATACTTTAAAATTCTCGTTATGTATATTCTGTATTTTCTTTATCAATGCTTATTCGTGTTTATTACTTCCATGTTGACAATACCTAATACTTCTTTTGTTAATAATGCATAACAATTCTGATTTATATATGACACTGGAAAGGCTGAAAACTGCTATATACCCAGAAAAGGTGACCCGTATGAAAATTATTGAGTGTCTAAGATATTGATCCGCACTCAAAAAGTATGCGAAAAAGAAATAATTAACAAATGTAGAGTAGCTTTTAATCATTAGAGTTGCATGTGGATTTTTTCATGTGCTGAAAGAACATGTCTTATTACTTTTATAACATGACAGAAACAAGACTTATTAACATAACTACTTTTTTCAATTATACTAAAACGTTGAGTTTCAGATAATGGAGTTTCTATACTTTATAAAAGATAATGTTTACAAATTTAAAAACAAATAAATTGAAATACTTGACTATATATATTATACACATACTTGTATTATTACTTAAAATTTATGACACTTACTTTATTTTCATTTTCTTCAAAGAGTTTTATCAAGAAATATTTTTCTCTAAATTGCATTAAATTTTCTTTTTTAGAATGTTGCTATATCTGCTAATACTTTACTTTGCAGGATCTCTCTCTTTAGCTGATACGCCTCGAGCACGGAGCTCCTTAAAATTTCTGCTAGTAAATTACATCTTTTCGATCAGTTCTATAAAAAGTTAATACGCTTGTAGAATCTAAAATTAGAATTTAGAACTATAAAGTGATTACAAAAATCTATAAATTTCTCCGTAAAATTGCGAAATATCTAAGAGGTCACTCGTGCCTCTGCCGCCATGTAAGATAAAAAAGGTTTGAATATTTCCGCGCTTATGAGATGAAAACCTAAATGATTAAATAAACTCCAAAATAGAAACATTTTATGAGAAGTCAAGTAAATGCACTACTTCAAAAGTGTCTCTTTTCCTTTTGGTGGGAAATAACTGAACAGAAAACAAGAAGTGTCTTTTTCACCCATCCGTTTTTCCGGTGTTAATATAAAAGTGCTGACATAAAGATTATGATGTTCTTATTTTATTTCTCCAGATTAATCATTGATACGTTCACATATATTTTCATTAATATGCAGCACAGATCTTCATTCAAACATGCATTTTGTAGCATCAACATTTTGAGAACTTCCTTGTGCTGGTACGAACTATTAGAGCGTGTCTTTTTCTGTTTCCTTTTTGAAAGAAAAAATAAGAAGACGAAATAACCTTTTGATGAACTGTTTTCCGGAAAGTGCAGTCGGCAAAGTAAGTTTCGAGAAGAAAATACTTTATAAATTTTTGTACTATGCTACTAAAACGAAATTCACAAAAAAAGCATTTTTTTATTTATTTATTTTTTTATATCCCACTCGGCCCAGTATAAAGACTCTTGCTATACGAGCATCACATAAAAGGAAATGTACCAAAAATTTACAAGCCCTCATGACATCATGATCGGCGTGAAAAGATACTTCAACGAAACTCAGAAAACTTTTGTAGCACTTAGGAAAAAAAAAGTCAAAGAAACAAATCAAGAAGATACTTGCATGTATATAAATAAGAAGCCAAACTTTATCTGCAAGGAGTTTGGCAATGTTTCAAGATAAAGGAAGTTGAATATTCTTTAGCTTGATCGGTTACAAAAAATATTCAGTATCGAAGATATTTTTCGTGGGTATGGCGAGTTTTCAATGGCAAAAGAACTCGAGAAAATTTTGTTAAATATGTGAAGCGTATATTTCCTTCACAAGCTTGGTAGAATGAAACAAGAAAAAACCTTCTTTAGGTTAGGATTAAAAAAAAAAAATTCCAGATTTTTTTTCTTTTGCTATAAGAAATACTTAGCTCATAGAGGTATAAAAAAATACTGGTTTTTTCCACAATCATTTCAAATTTATTGGATATTTTGAACATTATTAAACGTTCATTGTCGACTTTATGCCAATTATCTTCTGTCGATTATTTGGAAAATCATGACCACATTAACGATGTAATTAGTTTAGTTAATTCTAAAAATTATATGAGATAAATATATATAAAATAAATGTATATAAAATAAATGTATATAAAATAAATGTATATAATAAATACATTAAATAAATATTTAATATTAATAATAAATGCTGATGAAATCGAAATTGATATTAATTTCCTTTTCGGCTATTTCAGAATATATTAATTTATAAATAAAGTGATTAATTTATGCATATATTTATTATCCAGGATTTATTTCAAAGTATTTACACTTTTAGAATTTTCATTCTACAATTTACCGGCAGCAGTCTATTCAATTAACTTTAAAGTTTACGATAAAGAGCTTTTCTTACTTTTACGGTTTTGAAAACGTTTACAAATAGTACGGTTAAAAAACTGTGAATACAAAACTGTGTATTTAACTGGATCTAGTTTAACAGTTTAATGGTGCTGTCATGTGTGGGTAAATGAGTGCTTCTTATTCTAGTAGCATATGGTTACAAATGGGGAGAACAGGAAGCTGGAAACTCTTCATGTGTGGAAGGGAAAGGAGAAAATATTGCGGTGTCGACGCTGAGACATGAAGCACTGTTCTGTAGGTCATAAGATTGACAGATTAGTCCTCTAGGCTATAATATGCACCCATCTGCAAAGAACTAAGTACCTTCATTAGGTGGGCTTAGTTGGTGCGATAAAATTATGGTAGTTTAACCGTATTAGTTGAAAAAAGTTGTAAAAAAAAACTGTTTTTCTCAAATTTTACAGTTTGAACCCATTTTATTTACGGTAATTTGACTGTTTTGTTTGAATGTAGCAAAATAACAAATAAACAAATTGTTATTTAATCATTTTTCCAAGAAACTTCTAACAATGCACATTATTATTGAGTCATTACGGTGAAATGAGTTAAATGAGTGTCCACATGAAGAAAATAATTCCGGTAAAATTACTGTACTCTATAATGAAACAAAAAAAATCTCTGGTTAATAAAATAAAAATATATTGTATTTAAATCATTAATTTTGTAATTTTTCAGTTTATATGGTAACAGTCAATGGTAAACTCCGGGTTTTAAAAATTATAGCTCGTATTACCACACATTTAGTAAAATATGCAAAACTGAAAAGAAAGTTTACAGAATGAATGCTTTTTATGGCATGCTCTAAAGTATTGTTATAAAATTACCAAATTTTTACCTAATTTTATTAGATGTTATAAAGTCATATATTATTATTAATTTAATAAAAATCATTACCAAAGCGCTTCGGTAAAACCGTTTTGGTGCTCCACAGAGCAAGAAACACGGTAATTTTTACCATATTCTGATAGTTTTGACCAAACTGTTTTTCTATGTGCAGTGACTCTAGAGTTGACCAGTTACTCAGAAATTAATGGCATAACTTGGAAATGCCTCAAATGCATGAAATCATATTTGATCATAATCATACATGAAATGCATTGAATCATATTTGAATGAACGACTTGATTATTTAACTAATAAAGGTAAATGATAAAGTCACATAAGGCTAAAACATATTTTTGCTAGAATACTTTAAAATCAGTTTAGTGATTTATTGCAACAATTTGGAATGTTTTAGTTTGGTTATGCAATGATTGTGAAAGGAATGACAAGGCTAATTAATGGTACACCGTAAAGAAGGGCATGACTCTAGAATGATTGATATAGTTATGTGATGAATCTATATTTGAGTACTAAGTCATCTTAGAATATTATGAAAGGAAATATATTTACATGCGTAACCTTTACATAATATATCGGGAATTTAATGAATTTATATTAAAATACAGGTGTATTGGAGAACTTAAGAATCAAATACATAATATTCGAATGATACCATAGCGTCATGACTATTTAATTGCTACAGAGCAAAATACATATTTGTGTAATAAATCTTTTTAAGAACATAAAGAGCATGGATAATCTTTAAATTAATAACACGAATATTAAACTTATTATAGATTTATTGCTTTGATTATTTATATTTATTTATGTGTTGTTGAGATAAATATTATACTTATGTAAGAACTCTGAAATGAGTTATAGTATTCAATTGAGTTACTGTGACTCAGTTAGTGATTGATTAACTATTGAATGAAAAATGAAACAGTTCATAAATTCTGAATCTCAAAAACAAATACTGCAGTCTATAAGAAAATAGTTTATATTATTAATAAATATAATTTTGATGAATATCTTAAAATAGTTTTAACACAATCTTGAACTTCATTAAAAGAGAAAATAATTATGTATTGAAATTTAAAGAAGAAGTACAGCATGTAAAATGCAAGGATGTAAGAATTAAATCAAAACCAAATGTGGAATACAACAAATGAAATAGTATTTCACCAGAAAATTAACTTAGATAGAGAACAATAGAAAAGTAATTAGTTTTAACAGTTTGCGAGATTCAATTTTCTTTCCATTCGAATCCATTGATTAGTACACCTTTGTGGCATTTTTCATTCGAATTTCGAATTTTACTTTGGTATCAGCTTCGCATTATGTTTTCTGTCATACCTATTTCTAACAAGCATTTAAAAAAAAGTTTTTAAGTTTTAAAAGGGTATTTTACAAAACATATACTTGCCATTTGATATCAAACTGGGAAACCTAATACTGTTTTTATTACTACATATTTTACAGAAAGTTTAAATTTTACATATTGAAAAATCTGTATTCTTAAAACAACCTATACACAGTTGGAAAGATTTACCAATAAAAATGTGTTTACCTTAAAAATTAGCTGTACAAGGTTTGATTATTCGGTCAAAATGCATCATAAGTGATAAATTATTCTTTTTTTCTTAAATTACTAGTCCGATGTTTAGGTTTAGACATTACAAATTCAGGCATAATTCATCGAATTTTTATTCTTGCTATGGTTACTTGCAATATAATGGAATGAATCATCGATGCATTATTATAAAACATTTTTCTTACAGTCATACGCGTATAAAGAATTAAAATGCAGACATAGTTTGAAAGCATAAAGGAGCTACCGAAATAGTAATTTAAAATGCAGATTTAGGTTGCAAACACGAAGGAATTGGTGAAGTAATAACTTAAAATGCAGATCTAGGTTTAAAAGACGAGAGAGTTGCTGAACTATTAACTTGCAATGCAGACCTAGGTTGAAAACACGATTGAGTTGTCGATGCAAAAACATAAGAATGCAGATCTAGGTTGAAAACACGAACTAGTCGTCGAAGAAATATTTCAAAATACAGACATAAGTTGAAAACATGAATGAGTGAAGTAATAACTTCTGTTCACTGACAGTAGTTTACAATAAAAACTGTGGCACAGTTTAAGAAAAAAACTTAACACTTTTCAGATGAATTTAGCCTAAATATCGGATAAGTCAATTTGTTACACCGCCAATAACACAGAGCCGTAAATTTTAAATCCATCATTTACGTTAACATTTGTATTTTTAAAGTTATCACGCAATTTCAAATTATGCATTTTCAATCTCTTAAAACCTTATCAGAACAGTCCGATTTAGGATTCTGAAATTAAGCAGCTATTGGAATGTATTAATTTTCAATAACACTGGTTGTGAACGTATATTTACATATCGGTTAGAAAATTTTACGAATAAAATAGGTACAGTGAGCTTAACGGAATGTAATGATGAAAACTATCTATGAATTAAATTTTAACAGAAATCGAAAGACATATTGAGGACTACTTTGAAAACTACTTACTTGAGAACTAATAAATACTAATAGCTGAACAAGATAGTTTTTGATTTCGGAGTAACAAATCATTATTAATTCCTAAATAAGATTGCTGCGAATAAAAATAATATTCAAAAACGTTAATTTATTTAAAGTAGCAGTTAAATGCATTCGGTGGGTTGTGTTCATGATCGCTATCATTTAGGATTAAAATTAACCAAATTTAAATTTTTTAATACTCTGATTTCAGTTTCAAATAACATCAAGGGTGGAGCATAATTTTGATAATTTGATGGAATGAATTGAAATTGAATGAAATCGAATTTAATGAAATCGAAATTAAGACATTAACCCGCGTTATTGAAACTTAGAATACATTTTCAAGTTTAGTTTTTAAAAAAATGTACTTTCAAAATTTCTATTTTCAAGTTAGCTTCATAAGAAAAATTATTTTTAAGCACGATTTTGCATGATAGACTATCTACACGAAATAATTGTTTTGAAATTTGTATGCGAGTAAATAAAACTTCATAAATCTATTACTGTTACGATTCTTTTTTCTTTTGTTATAAAATGCATTTCAAAATGTATTTCAGCTGTTATGATTTTAATTAATAGAAGTATAGAGATTCTTTTAAAGTCGAAGAAATAGCTTTATCTTATTGAATAAAGCTAAAGAGGAAACATTTAATTATGTATATATATATATATATATATATATATATATATATATATATATATATATATATATATCCTATATACAGAATACTTGATAAAGAAATGAAGAAAATTTTTTAAAAAAAAATAATAATGAAATTCCGGAAAAAAATATATAATCTCTTCAACAACTCACACAATTATATGGGCACACAAAAGGGAGTGCTTTCTGATGTTGTATCAAAACAGCCAAAGCAAAGTATATCAATACGATTTAAGTGATATTTATTACTTAATGTGTTCTATTCCATTTCGTTTATAAAAAAAATTTGAGTCGTCCTCTCACTATTGCATTGATATATTTTGCTTTGGCTATTTTTATACAATATTAGAAGGCATTCCTTTTCACAGATATAATCGTGTGAAAAGAGATATCTTTTTTTTCCAAATTTTTAATATTTCTTTTTAAATAATTTTCTTTTATTCTTTTTTCATTGATTTGCATTTTTCCCATGTTTTCTCCATATTTTGAGCCTTATATATATATATATATATATATATATATATATATATATATATATATGTATATATATATATATATATATATATATATATATATATATATATATATATATATATATATATATATATATATATATATATATATATATATATATATATATATATATATATATATATATATATATATATATATATATATATATATATATATATATATATATATATATATATATATATATAAACGTGCTTATGCAAGAAATAAAGTTGAGAAAAAAAATTAAATGCTTCGAAGGAGAGAATTTAAGTATTAAATGACCTACTTCTTAAAAGATATTTGAGATCAAAATATGACCTTAATAACTTCCAGCAAAGAAAAAAAAGGATTTAGGGCAAAAAACAAGTTTTTCTCTGCAATCAATATTATAAAGTTTCTTAAAGTATCCTTTTAATGCATACGTACTCTTATTTCTAAGAATTGCTTATAGTATAGGTATATTGTAAATTTTAAATGAGCTATTGATGCTCATTTTCATGTAATTTTGAAAGTTGAGATAATGCACAATATATTGGAAGCTTTTTTTTATTTTTATTTTTTATTTTGCTTCCAAGAACTTACTGTTTGTTAAATTCGTGAATAGTTCGTTTTTCATTTTGAATGAAATTTAAAGGGAAATAAAGTATTATTAGACTAAGTAAGTCGTTTTCCTATTAAATCTTCGTAAGTAACAGCTTTTTAAAGAATAAAGATAACAAGGGTAACTTCTAACTATACTTGCAGCAAAACTAATCCTTTGGGGTTACTAAAACTACGACAAACTGTTTACACCATTTTCAATGATTTTGCCAAGTAATGCTAAATCTGGCAAGTTTATAAAATTCTAATTTAGAGTCAAACACTTTAACTCAATACGTATAAATGTAAATAAATATTCACTTCCTGCACTTTTTTTGTATGTTTAACTTGTACGTTTATTTCGATTACGCTTAAGCTATCACGTTCTTATTTTCCAGATAAATGAAGAGTTATAAGTAACTTGAGAATCTGTGCTACAAATTTGATCGGTATCTTAAAGTTGCGTTATTAAAATAACAGAGCTGTATCAATGCAGAAAAGTTTAACAAAAATAACAAAATTGTTTAAAATCATTAGCTCTTAGCTCTAAAAAGTACTAATACTAGAAATGCAAAGAAAAAATTATGGAACAAAGTTTTAAAATATCCCGAGGAACGTATGTTGAATTACTCAAATACTACAACAAGATGTACAGTGTGAAAAAGAAACGAACTACCCTAAATAACATTTGATCTAATGATCCGATCTTCACGTTTTAGGGCTTAATCTAATTGGCTCCAGAGGGTGACATCAAACATACTAATCAGTAAGTTCAGATGATATTTTAGGTTAAAATTCGGATATCTGACCCCCAAACTATAGGGGGTAGCCACAATTTGGGAAACATAATCCCAATAGTTTGATCAAGAGAGTGCTGCAAAGTTTGGATCCCCTAAGGTTAATTTTATTTTTTGCGTATTTCACCATATCTCAAGAATGTTTTAAGCAAATTAAAAAGTCTTTGGGCACAATTATAAATTGCAGAATAAAATTTGAATTGCAGACTTACAATTTTTACATCATTTAAATGAATATAATTTTACATGGAAAAGTAGAAAATTTGAACAAAATCGTAGAATAGTGTTTGAGAAATCGAATTTTAAATATCTGACTTTTTAGAAATTCAAATTTTCAGGAACTCTTTAACCTATTTTTCTCAAACTTTATATTTTTCCATGCAAAATTATATTCCTTAAAATAATGCAAAACATTTTTATACCTTACATTATAACATTTCTTCGACCATTATTAAATAAAAGAATAAAAAATACTATATTTTCTTAGAAATTCATAAATGTAAAATAATGGAATTCGATAAACGAATTTTATAGTTCTGCTCTAAGATTTTTCAATTTGCTTAAAATGTTCTCAAGATGTATGCAAAAAGTAAAATTAACATTAAATGGTCTAAACTCTGGAGCGCTCTCTTGGCCAAACTATTGGTACCATATTTCCCAGATTGAGTTCAGATTTCCTTTCATATGCACTCATATTTCCCAGATTGCCTTGCACATCAATTGTTGTTCTATCATATATCTAGGAAGAAAATTACATTTTTTGATTTTGTACGTCCCTTAAGGGGTCCAAACTTTCTAGTTTCCGGACCAATTTATTAGGACCATATTTCTCAGATTGCGACTACTCCCTATATTTCGGAGGATCAGAAATTCAAATCTTTTAAAACAAAGGTATGTTTATGCGGAGAATATACGTTCTTGTGTTTGATTTTGTAACATAAAATTTCGTCTACACTCATTAATTAGCATATTTGCTCTGATTTTTAGGCTTACTCCAATGACAAAAGCAATGTTAATGCGTTAACCGTCAACATGTGCAATGTTAACAGCAAACTTTAAATACGTTTTTATTTATTTATTTTTAAAAATGCTACTATATGAAATAAAGTTTCTTTTTTAAATACTATTTAACTTCGTGATTTTTTTTTACCTTAAGTAAGCAAATATGCTTAATGTTTGCTTAGTCAATTAAATATCCAGCATTTAAAAAATATATATTAAACAAAAAAGGTTTTTAATGTGGTTTCTAGTTACATTTCTTTATTCATAAAAACAAAGAAGGGAGCAGGAAAAAAAAGAAAAAGGAATTAACATTTTTTTTTTCGTTTCGCTGTAAGGCAGTGATGCGTATAATAAAGGTTAGAAGAAATGCGTGAAAATCCATTGCGTTTTCAATTGTTTTCTTCTTTGCAGCGTTATTTTATATGTACATAAAAACTCCATTCTAATACATAAAAAGTTTTTCTTTAAATTTTATATTCACCTCTTTATTACATCACTTACAGTGGGTACACTATTCCTCAGATAAAAGAAAAGCATACAAATATAACGAAAAAAAACATATAACGCGCTCAGTTAAGCGTGTTATTTTCTCCTCGTAAAATAAACTCTTCTAGGCGTTAAATACTTGTAGCTTTTTACATATTTATCTATCGATTTCAATAATATATAAAATAATTTTAAACTTCATCGATTTATTTTCCATTAAGTGTGTATACTGTGTAATCTATAGTCACTGTTCCTTAATGTAGATATTTAACTTCGATTTTTTTCAAGAATTGCCATTTTAGAGCCGTTATCAAAAAATAAATTAGAAATTACGAAAATTATGTAAACGCTTCCAAACATTATATTTAATTGAAGAATAAACAAAAGCGTTTTCGGAACTTGATTAAACATTAACAAGAGTCAAACAAAATTGAACAATTGAACAACAACATCAAAAATTGCTAGATTGTCCGTCAAATTTACAATGCACTGAAAAGCGGTCATGAAATTTTAAATTTAATTCGGAAAAAAAACTCTTGCAGACTCTTAAAAAACACCCTATAATTTAAAGCTGTAATATAAATTTCTTTGTCGAATTGTCACACTAACTATGCGCCAAAAGAACAATCTCCGAAAAGAAATTTTGAAAGAATGTACAGCGCATTGATATAATGTTAAACTAACCAAAGCTCTTTTATATATTACCAACTGCATTACTTTTTAAGTTAGGAATTTTTTTCAGAATTCCAGATGCTTTTTTTGTGTTGTAAGTAACTACAAATTACTTAACTACAAATTACTTAACAAAAGAAGTAACTACAAATTACTTAAAAATTTTCTAAGAACAGAAATCATTAATTGATACCAAAGATTTTTATAAAAAAAATAAGCATTATGAAATAAGGATTTGTTTTTCCAATAATTTTTTCCCTTATTGACTGAGAAAAAATTGCTTTTACTTTTCTCTTATAATGATAGGAATGATCGTATTGTTTTTCAATAGTTAAAGCAACATTCTCCTAAAATTGAACTCTTTTTGCATTTTACAGGATGCTTTTATGTTTCAAAACATATACTTTATAAAATAAATTTGTTTTAAACCAAAATTTCATTGCACATTTTAATTTTTTTATTTAACCTAGAAAATTAGTTTTTTTTTTTCATTGTTGAGGTATATGGAATAAATATTGCAATAAAGTTTAAAGCAATTTTGAGCATTAAAACGGAATATTTCCGTGCAATCTGTCACACCGACTGCAAATAGATTTTAGATTTTAAACATGATATTAAAAATAAAAATAAAGGAAATTAAAAAAAAAAAAACTGTTGACGTTTGTATGAGATTGGCGCTACGAGTTATACCCTTCGAAGTGCTCCTCCCCTTATATGCGCGATTGTGTGTGTAATATATATATGTGCGAGTGTGTGTAATAAGGTGTCATTATCTTATTTGAAGAAACCACAAGTCATTTCCACAAACGAGGCGCAAGTTTGTATCTTTTAAGTTTCATTATTTAGCAAATTTTGATTAATTCTTCGGGACCAGGTTAACTTTTTCAGGGTTTTGGGGTTTCGCCATTCGGGCTGTTGTTCTGCTAGCAGTTACATCATGCAAAAACCTATCATTTTCGATTGCTTCCGCTATTTGACCAGGGAATCTGAAAGGGAATTGGTTGCAAACGTAACTTAAAACGTCATTTCATGCGACATTGAAATGGTAAAATGTAGAGATTTTGGTATCTTCCAAAACATGACGCCCTTCATTTTATAGGGAATTTTTTGGATTATCATAATGTGTATGTTTCTAAGAATTATTACTCATTAACTTGAGAAAAATAATCATTTCATTGGCATCCAAACTTTTTATGCCTATATATATATATATATATATATATATATATATATATATATATATATATATATATATATATATATATATATATATATATATATATATATATATATATATATACATTTTTAAGTGATAAATATTTTGACTTAAATCACCACCTACTCTTAGAAAATTATTTTAAAATAGTTTTTTAATGAAATAAAAAATACTGCATTGTCTAAATTATTCGTAAAATAATTTTTCGCATCTTTGCTAAACTTACTGACGTAAATAAGTGAAATCACGAAACAAAATGATTAAGCACATGATGAATAGAAACTACAGAAAACAAAAATCTTTGGAAGTTTAATTTTCACAAAAAACAAGAAAAAAACAACAAATAATAAAAATACTTTCTAATTAATAATATTAATGATAAAAATAGAATAAAGAGGCTTAAATTAAAAGATTTTCTTTCTAAAACTTGTTTTTGTGTGCAACTCTTCTTTTAGAATACAAAAGAAGATAAAAGGATTAAAGTTTGCCTTTTAATCATTTTAGGAATTATGCATCTATTTTTGTTTGACACTCAAGATTAAAAGACTTGTCTTGGAATTTGAGCGAATGAAAAGTTTGCCGTAAAGCTTCTTTGTCGTCTGCTGAAACTCATGTTTGTTTATAATACTTCTTTAGGAAAGTTTCGATTTTTTATATATAAAAAATGCACTTGCATCAGCCGATATTTTGATTTTAACGTTATTGAAAAAAAGAATGAGTTTTTATACTTTTGAGGAATAATGTTTCCTTTTTGGACAATATAAGTAATATCCATAGTTGTGCTTTTAGAATCATATACGACTGTTTAATTCCATACGGAGATAAAAAGATATCATTGCACAAAAATGTAATCTTCGAGGACATCAGATTTTAGTATCATTTAACTATAGATGAAGATAAACATGTTTTTTTCAAATTGAATAGCTAATTGCTTAACTTTGTTATGTAGAGCAGAGCATAAAGTCTTATATCACACGATAGAAATAAAAATCTGCAACAGGGACATGATAACTACTGAATTTTAGAAATTAATGGACACGCTGTCATTTATCTCTGTCTGGTATAGTATTAAAAGATATCAACAGATTACATTTTTTTTTTAAAAAAAAGGTATTTGCAAGATACCCGTCCAAAAAATGAGAATATAGACTCGATATTGTTTCGATTTAGACATAAAGGTAAAACGTTGACACCGGAAAAATTGAATTTTCATTTCAGATTTTATGTGGAATAGTTAAATCATTCTTGTTTACTAAAATTAAGATGTATCCCACAATAATAAAACCACTTGATTTTGTTCCGAAAATTAACACATAGAAAACCGAGAAGAAAGAGGAAAATAGAAAATCTATATACAAATATGTATTTACTAAGAGTTTTACTACTTTAAATATTTATGTTTATTTTAGTAAGCAATATGATACTGAGAAAAACTCCGTTACACTTTTTTTAAATCTTACACGAAATGTTAAAATAGAACTATTTTAACCGCTTTCTTAATTCTCCAAATCGGGTATATATATATATATATATATATATATATATATATATATATATATATATATATATGTATATGTATAAATAAATAAATACAAGAAAACACGAAGAAAGTTAATAAAAACAATAAGTTTCATTTATTGCGCATAAGCTGCAAGTAAACAGAACTCATTAGATAAGCTCAAAATGAAGATAAAACACAGAAAAATTATAGACAAATGAAAAAAGGAGGGAAAATAATAAGTAAAGAAAATAACAAACAACAGTTTAAAAAAAAGAAGAAATAAAAAGATGAAATTTATTTGAAAAAACCGGAAAAAAGAGATATGATCCTTTCATCAGCCCACACGATTATATCCGCAAAAAAGAGTGCTTGACTATTTTTTTTTAATCTGTTGTTTGTTATTTTTTTACTTATTATTTCCCCCCTCTTTTCATTTGTCTATATTTTTTCTGTGTTTTATCTTCATTTTGAACTTATATAAATTTCAAATATTTATTATCCCGAGAAAACTCGAATGTAGCAGAATTAGTCATTGTGTTTTGTTTTATCGCGTTTTTTACACGGCCGGAAGCAAAAAAAAAATTATAATAATTTGCTGTGACCCGAAGTTTGCCAACTTTTGTTTGGGACTTATGCTATTGGATTGTGGGACTGCACACGTGTTTTGTGCGATTGTATATACGATGTTTGCTGAATTTACATCGAAAAAAGAGTAAAAAAAAATAGTGTATCACTTTATTGCCGTTTATAAAGTATCACTTTGTGTTGTCACTTGTTTTAAAAACTATCATGAGAAGACGAAAATTTAATTTTTTTCTTATGCCCGAGATAACTCGGGATAGTAAATTGCTGGTAAATGAAATGGTTTTTGCACATAAAAAAATTAAAATTTCAACCTAACATTTACAGCTTAAAATAAGTTGAATTTTTGAATATTTTTTCTCAAAACAATTGGCAGGGGAAGTAGTGAAATTTAGTTATTTATAATCTTTTCACTCAACTACCCATTTGAAAAGAAAACTCTACAGAGGTGGGTTAAAATAATTTCTTTTTCTGATTTTGAAAGACTAAATTACTACTTTATTCATATTTTATTTCAAAACATTTAATGGGTATATTAGTTAAATATTCTGTGTAGGGTAATTCATAAAGTGAATTTAGACTTAGAATAATTGATAACTTTTTCATTCGATTATGTCCATACATTAAAAAAAACAGAAGCATGTTTACTTTGCTTAAGTATTTAACCATTTCCATAATCTTCCATAAGGCTTCATAGCACCAGTGTGGAGACGAATATCAAAATATCAGAGATATCTTACTAGCTCCAAATTGAAGAAGAATATTTTGGCTAGAGATTATGGTCTTTCAAATTTATATTGAAGAGCAAGACAGATTATGGCCAAATTGCCAATTGACGTAGAATTAAAAAATAATTTACAAGGAACTTTCAATCCGACCCCTTAACCTTTTGACTACGGCGCTTGATACCACCTGTTATTCTGGACTATCAGTTGTACCAGCCGTAAACAAAAGGTTGATACAGTAATAAAGTCCATCATTTCAGTTCAGAAAAAAGATTAGATGAATACAATTAAATGACATAAGAAAAAAGAATTTATGAATGCAATTCAGGACAACCTGAATGAGGGAGTTTTTCTAAGAATAAATGTTTAACAAAACAAAAGTGTTTTTCGGCTCCCAAAGTCCCATTTTGAGAAATATAATAGCTAAATCAAGTTCAGTTATCCCTTTGCCATTTAATTTATTAGTTATCCAAGCAAATTTAAGACAATAAAGAATGTTTATGCGAGCTTCAAAAATGTCGGGACAAAGCGCATGCATCCTCTACACTTTTTTCAATGTTGGCAACCTTAATTTCAAGCTAGAGCATTTTGAGCATTTTAAATTAAACTACTTTTTTGGATTACTTACATGTGTTGAAAGGAAGTATTCAGCAATATTTTGTGAATTTGGTTCGAATTCAAAGTGCCCGAAACACTGCTACTTTAATTTTAAAATATGGTATATATTATTCAAATATTTATAAGCTGATACCTATAGTGACTTTAGTCTCGTTATGAGCTTTAAACTCTTTCATTCAAGTCTATACATGGATTTAGAAAAAAAAAAAAAAACAAAGCTTGTCATGATTGCATTGTGTACATATTTACTATTATTATAATAACTTGCACGAAGAAATAGTAAACATATTTCCTGGAAGATAAAAGGGAAAACTCGTAGAGAAATGTTTATTTTGAAAAATTGTAAGGAGTTTTCAAAGCGGAAGACTTCTTGAGGAGGGCGCAATAAATATTTAACTATAAAACATCAAGAAAGATGCATTGCACTAATTTAATGTCAAAATCTGGTATAGCTATAAAATGTTAGCTTGGTGCTGTGATTTGTTTGCGCTATTAAAAGTTAAATTTCAACTTTATGTGCTTTCATAAAAGCTAGTGATCGAGAGTTCTAGGTATAAATTTAAATTTTATGACATTCATCGCCTGTAGTAGCTCTATTTGGAATAATTTATAAATATTAATGGAATTCTGAATTCTGAAAACATATAATCATGGACATTTATGGGTAACAGATATTGGCAATTTTCGAAAGAAGAAAACGAAAATTTGCATTTAAATTTCTTAATTTAGTTTTTATTTCTCTCTAGTATAAAAAACTAATAATAAAGCTCTTCAAATACTCAATTTTTCTTCACGGGGAATTCCTAAAAAACATTTACTTTGAACTTTAAGAAAATCTAGAAAATTTTTATATATTCACTCTAAGTAAAGATTTGCCTTTATTTAAAAGCAATTCCATGCAAAATAAAAGGAAAACATTATTTAAGGTCATACTTTTATTTTTTACGACCAGTAGACTGTCTAGGAAAGAAATAATTTTCTTTGTTAAAAGCAAACAGATAAAATAAAAACAATCATGAATTATTTTTTAAATGTTGCCTAATTATAAAACTACAATTGGTTTGAATAGACAATAATATGTTTTCTAATTGACTTAAGCATTTTTTAATTTAGAATATCAGAATTTAGAAAATCACCCCCATCTTCTCTTTGCGATCGCCATCCCCTAGAACTTCATCCCCAGTTTCTTTCGGATATAGCACGGCATTCTTTAATATCATTGTCTAAAACAAATCTGAAAACATTCCATTTTTAAAATTAAGCTAATTTACAAGAGCATGCAGAACTTGTAACGAGTTCATGTGACGAACTATATAAAAATTGCACATGGATGATTCTTTTTTTACGTGTCTTACTATTACACAACATTTTTCTACTTTAATAGCCACCATAATAAACTTTTTGGATATTTTTTATGGTTCTTTTAATTAATAATAAATCTACACGCATTTTAAGTTTGTGAAAAGAAGATTGAAGCTATAAATTTATTTGATGTTGAATAAAAAACATCAGACATTACGTCTATCACCACTTACAATGCTAAATATATGAAACTTTAAATATATCCATTTCATTCTATGAGATATAAATGACTAAAACTAAGATATGTTCTTTTATGGAGATACACAATGTCAAAGGTATGTTTAGTAATTTTTTAAATTGTTTTCTTGCAGTAGAATATCAATTTAGTGAAATTGGTGCGTTACGTGTGTTAACAATGAGTTGCGTGTTCTACACATTGTGAATATTTCAATTTAAAAGTCACAAATACTGTACTAAACCACTTATTTATTTTTATTTAACAGAAAAAAACAACTTATTTTAATTAATGAGGTAGATAATGGTTTGGGAAGAAAATTTTACCCCTTCTTCCCACTGGTAAAATAGAAAGCGAGAAAAACAGAACACTGGTAGTCAGTAGAACAGAAGGAATTGTTGCCACATTTATTTTCAGAAGATTAATTTTGTCTGGAGGCATAAAATATTGTGTTTTTAGTTTACAAGTAATTGCATTTGCGTCGATAATATGCTCGAGATCGAACACATCTCGTTCGATTTTAAGTTACAGGCGCTCTACAGACTAAAATATCAGGAAGGGACTCTAACTGAAACTGACTATCTCTATGCCACAATCTTACACTCTGATCTAAGCTCTTGAATAACATGAATATATTTTATGCCTTGGATTAACGTGGCATATTGTCATGGAATGGATTTTTTTTCCAATTCTATTTCCTTTTGACTTATATGTAATACTTTTGTACTATGCATAGGTTGATTGGCTGGCTAGTTTCGCGAAGCCTTCAGAGTTTTGTACAACAACGCTGTTGTTTGATTGACTGTTAAAGTGTAGAATCGGGGGTCTCTCTGATATTTGGCGACTTGAAAACATGCCTATGTATATACATATGAAAATAAACCAAGAACCAATCACATAATGGTTGAAAGAAATTGTGGTAACCCAATGTTAACGTCATTAAAAGCAGAGACAGCGAGAAAAAATATCAGGGTTACCAGAAACTGAGTTTGAGCAAAATTTCTCAAATGAAATTTCTCAACATACAAAGAGACCCCCGATTTTACGCTTTTACCTAGCTTTTATTTTGCTTCACATTAAGGATTTTGCTCTGCCACTTATCACCTCCATGGCATTGTCATGTGATGTGGTAAAATATTTCCAAATGTGTTCTATTCTTTATTTAATTGACAAAAGATGTATTAATTCAACTTTACATTTATTTTTAAATTATGAAATCGGTCCACAGCTATGGATTACATTTGTTAGTTCCTCTTGTGAGGTATAACCTGTCTGAAAAAAACATTTGATACTGTTTAAAATGGTAAACGAAGCTACTATTCTTACCTTTGTCTTTTGTATGAGTGTCAGGGAGTTATTGCATCAGCTGATAAGACAAACTATTCTTTGCGGACTTTTTGATGGAACCAACACGCTGTTACGTAACACGGAGAGGAAAACCATGAACGTTTTCAACGATCAGCCTTACAACAAATGGATTCTGACCCTTAATCTTTTCAGGATATTTCACATCATCACTGTAGTTCGTTGCGAGCTGGGAGCCGATATCGACCTGCCATCGCTTGCGTTCGAACCTGGACATGGGCGAATCAGGTGTTTAATGATTGAGTGAGGTTAAATTAAATTAAATATTCATATTAGTTCACTGAATTTCACTCATAACAAAGAAATAAATAAAAAATAAAATTACTAAAAAATAATTGAATAAAACTTTAAAATATTTTAAGAATCTAGAAAAAAGTCTTATCGCTTTCTGGTGTTTACCTATAATGAATTTTAAATCAATAATGATTGATGATTTATTTTTTTCTATTTGCATGAAATATTGAGGGGGATATGTACCCATTACCACCCCCCACAAAGACTCCCCTGAACCTGGGTCACATCACTGGGAGGTAAACAGTCTCCACCCTCTGATTTATCACTTCTCCATTCCTTGTATTAAATAAATTTATGTATATTTTGCATAGAATATATTCCTTGCATTGTCAATTACACCCAACTATATCTGATATTCCAACACTTATTAAAAAATTCACGCCAATCATTCACAATTACGCAGAATAATAACAGGTGATGTATAGTTTATTTTTAGTTGTTATTTAAGTATCATGACTTTCTGAGCAAGACCATTCCCTACTTTTTTAATAAAAATCGCACTGTTTTGTATGTTTAGAACAATAAACAAACTTGTGCAATAAGGAACGAGATTATTGCTTTTTCCCTCCAAAATGAACAGTCCAGTAATACGGTTTTCTTCATTTTCTCTCCTTCGAAGTCTTGATATTGCTTCAAAAGAAAGCTCGGTTTCATCATACGATAAGATTAAGAAAGAGAACAGTCAATATCTTTATTTAAACCGTTCTTAGAATATCTTTAACGGTTCCACCGATATTCCTCTGAAAAGCATTTGATGTACCCATTTTCTTAGAATTGTTAAGGAAATATCTGAATCTATTATTTTTAAGGAATGTTAGAACTAAAATAAAATGACATCTATGAAGAAGTACATATGTATTGTAAAGCATATTTCGTTAGAGTCAGGAAAATCTACTCAAAATCTCTGAATATTGAAAAATTGAATATAAAATTCACCTGTTGAAATCTATGTTTTAAGTGTGCAATTTGTTGTTTATTTTCCATTAATTTTATTACTTTTTATGTAGTATATAGATAGATTTTGTGAATTATTTATTTTAATATTTAGTTTTTTTTTTAATTGTTGTAAATCTGTTATTGTCAATATCCTGTATACATATTTTTTTTTACTTAATCAGCAATAATCCATTCACTATAAAAGAAATTTTAAAAAATCCTGCGTCTTTGACATTTGAAGATCATAAAAGTAAAGCATTTTCTCTTCATTTTTAACAAAAAGGTAAGTTATATTGCCTTTTGATGCAGTAGGATCAGTAGGTTCAGTCAAATCAATAACGTGAAAAATAGAATCACCTCTTGAGAGTTATTACACGGTGAAAATAACCGTGGTGTGGGAATAAAAAGGTATCTGTCGGCTTTGAAATTATTTTTTTTAAGAATTAGCTTTGGCGGACATAAACCAATCTTCCGCCTTGATCTACATTTATCAAGAAAATAGACATAAAAATTAGTATATTTTAAACAAACCTATTTATTATTATTTTAAACCTATTATTTTCTATTTAAATATATATTTTTAGTATCTTCCATTATTTCAGTTTAATATAACCCTAAAAGTGCTGATTCTGTAGAATTAGCGATGAGAAATTTTAATATAAATCCAACAATATAATCTTAAAAGTGTTTATTCTGTAAAATTAGTGATGAGAAATTTAAATATTAATCCACAATATAATCTTAAAAGTGCTGATTCTTTAAAATTAGCTATGGGAAATTTTAATATGAATCCACAATATAGTCTTAAAAGTGTTGATTCTGTAAAATTAGTGATGAGAAATGTTAATATAAATCCAACAATATAATCTTAAAAGTGCTGATTCTGTAAAATTAGTGATGATAAATTTTAATATAAATCCCCATTTCTTCCACATGAGTGTTACAAATAAAAATAAATTATGAAATTAATTAATAATTTGATTCTACTTCAGACATGCTATGAAAAATTTATAACCTTAAATATTTGAGACATTTTATTAGTTTTCTCTCAAATAAATCAACTATTCCCACAAGAGTCAATTTATTTTCAGTTGAAAACACCAAATAAAAATTGTGAACACGTAGTCGTGTAATACCAGTGACAGTGTCAAAATGATTAAGGAAAATTTTCTGAAGTTCTGCTGCCACTGATAGATTTCACTAAGACTGCGTATATTTTGTGTAACTGATGGGATATATTCTGAAAAAAAAGCTGTCAAAACTTTCGAAATTCTTACCTCATTATTAATAATCTAGAACATGCTTGTGGAAAAATCCTGACGTCAATGATCGTATGCATGTCTTAACAGCTTTGTTTGTTAATGTGAGGATTTATTGGTCGATTGAAGGAATTTGGAAATAATAAAATGAATTAAAACAAATGACAAAGCCACAATGGATAACAATGGCTTAATGTAGTGTTCAGATTTTAATCCTAGAAAATAGTAAAGTAATTATGTATTTAATGCTGAATAATAGACATCTTTTAAATTTTATTGATCTATAAATTATGGGAACACGAGTAAATAGTTTGATTAAGTTTGGCAAATATAAATAGTGTGACAAATATAAATAGTTTGACAAATCATATTGTATTTCTATTCGAAAATAATTTAAACATTTTAATGCGAAGTTAATTTTTTTTTGTGAAAACTATTTGGTTTTAAAGATTATTTCCTTGAAGTAGTACGGGTAAAACAAAGAAATTTGGTTAAATATTGCGTTTTCAATAGACCGAGAGTATGACGTTTAAATTTAAAATTTCAATACATGATTTTCTCAATTAATAACAAGAAAACTTTTTTTACTCCGATGATAGAACATCTTAATATTAATCGAATGCTGTGTTAGTTCTAGAATAGTATGTGAAAATTTTTTTTTATTTCTACATTGTAATTTGTAAAGTATTGCTTATAAAGTGCAATTTATAAACTGGAATTTATTAGCACTTTCGATAGATAATTTATACTTTGTTAGAAATAACAGTCACCGAAATTCAATTAATTTATTTGAAAATTATCGATCCGTTTTTTTTAGTTTAGTAAGGTACACAGAAAATTGGATTCGTTGTCCTAATTAATACCCATTACAAAAAGGATGACTTTCTAAGCGACTTCGGTTATTATAATGATAATAATAATGCTGACAATAATAATAATCTCCTTCGTTTGAAATTATTCTGCCAAAAACGGCTTTTTACCTATACCTCTATCCTTGATGAATCACTTCCTTTATATAGAAATAGCTTGCTTATAATTTAAATACGAGGAAACAAATCTGATAAAATTACCATACTTGTATAATATTTCTGGTAAAATTACCATTTTTGAAATTATATTTATGATAAAAATATGTATGGTAAAAAAAAAAACATTTTTTTCTTGCAAAACCAAAGTATACGGTATTTAAACTATTAATTTGTAGTTATTCCTTTCGTATGGTAAAATTTTACCAGGAATTTTGTTTTTCAAAATTGTAATTTTTATTACCTCTCATTAAGCAAAAATACGAATCTGAAAATAAAATTTTATCTAATAAATGACTCTTGTGACTTAATTTATGGCATCGTGATAAAATTTTAAAATTTTACCTTTTCAACTACAAAACATATAGAATCATATTTTATTGTTAATTTTACCAAATATCATTACCAAAGCAGTATAAAAAAATAAATAAAAAAAAAAAAGCCTCTCCTGCTTTTTTATGTCCCCATAGAGTTAGAAAGACGGTAAATTTATCATTAAGCTGGTAATAATGGCCACACTTTTTTTATCAGTTAATATTAATTTATATCAGTATTATTAAATATAAGTTTATGCAATTTATATACAGCGTGGTTCAGTGGGGTAGTCTTAAACATGGAGACATGGTAGGGCAAATAAGAGGGATTGAGAAAAGCATAGCAGTCTATGCATGGAAATAATATCGTACGCCGAGAGGAACGCTTACATTACTGTGTTCTTGCTCATTTAAGCCGGTACTTTCATATGAAATATATTCCAATTTAATGTTAGCTTTATGTTTTATATTAACTAATTCCGAAATTTATAATCACATTGGACCAAAGTTTGCTGTCAAATAGCAGTTTATTGATTTGGCCACTAAATTGCTGAGCTCGCCAAGTTTGTTGCAAACTTAGTAAATTACGAAAAAATTAGCTACATTTTTAGGCCTATTTGGAGTTATTTTTTTACCAAAATTATTATTAGGAAACATGAAATTTAGCAGGAAACTGAGTTAATTTAAATAATAAGTAGTTTCAATTAAAAAGCACACGAGCAGTTATCTGGAGTCAAGGGTTTTGATACGCTTTTCTATTAATATGTTTTGATTTAATTTCCTGCTATAAATGTTGACATTCTCTTTCAGAAGTGGGCAAAATTCTGAAAAAAACAGCTGTGTTTCTGCTAGATGCAAAAATTTAGAGAAGTCTCACATGTAAAAACTGCAAGCACATTCTGAAAGATCTAGGAATAGTGATGCTTTCTCCCATACATATTTCCTGTTGACTAAAAGAAAAGAAGGGAATTGACATTTCTGTTTCTTATTCTAGCCACAGCAATTCCAGAAACATTTCCTTATATGTATGAACAAGAATAATCTGAGTTTAACACGCATGGATTTATTTTAGAACATATCTAATATACAACAGAAAATAAGTTATCTCTTTGTGGTATTGATCGAGGAAATACTATATGAATTGGATATTAATGATAATTTTTCCACTCTAATTATTCACTGAAAGAAGTTTTTCACGGGTAAAATTGTCAACACACACAACAGCTTTGATCGCTATCTTTGAAAATGCGCTAATTGTTTTCCCTTAGGAGACTTTTGGAAATTTCTGCGACAAGAATAAAGATTATTTTGTTGCCGTTTGGTCTTCTTGATTTTTTTAAAGATCGCTTTCATGGAAATCATCTATCTATCATTTAACGATTCTGCTAGATGAAAATATTTATTTAAGTAAGATATGCATATTCTTGATGTAATAATTTATTGCTTCCTATCTAATTAACCCCTTAACGATCGGATAATTTTTAAGAAAACGGTCATAAAAGTGCCTATTTTTCCAAATACACGTATTTGATTAGTGCTGACATCCACTTTAAAATAAACTAACTATCTACAATTACCTTAAATTATCCTGGTACTGCCATCTGGTGTGTATAATAAGAAATAAAAAAATTTTCCGGGCAAAAGAAATTAATTAGTTTTATTCTTATTGCCGCGTTACTACTGAACACTCCAGCCCGGAAATTTCACGGGAGCGAGAAATAAAAGGCGAAACCTCACCCCGTCGTTCTCATGGGAGCGAGAAGGAAGGGGTTAAAATACACGGAGGAAAGTTTTTTTATAACACTAAAATGCAGTATGGTAATGACATTTTTGGTAAACAGAAAAAACCTACTTATATTTGGTTAATAAAACCCAAATATGCGATATTTAAACCAATTATTTAGTTATTGTTACGTTCGTGTAGCAATTGTTTACGGGAATTTCTGATTTTCAAAATTATAGCTATTAATACTAAACATTAAGTAAAAATACAAATTTCAAATTTCAAATGTACAATAATAAATTTAACCGAATAAATTATCCCGTTTCAAGTTATTTGGTCATTGCCTGAAGTAGCATCATAAAACTGCCAAATTTTAACACATATTATAAAATCATATTTTAATGTCAATTTTACCTAAATCTTTACCAAAGCGCTTCGATAAATTTACATTTAAATTAACATTTTAAATTTTATTATATTCTGGTTGTTATGACCACGTTTTTTTTTCCTTAGCGTATCAGTTCAGCTTCTTACAGATTTGGAAGTTACATGATTGTTCTTAATTATAAAAGGATCAACACCTAAAATAAAGTTTTCATTTGGTATACCTCATCGATGTGCTTACGACAATACTGAAATCAGGTTATTGAAAACTCAAACAGACTGTGAATGATAAAAGTAACTCAAGATTCAATAGAAGGAGTTAGATTTTAGAAATATGATCTTTCCACACGAGACCAATATACTTACGCAATAAATGGTTTTCTTTTAGACTATTTACAACGTATATAGTAGGAAGATATTAACACAAATCAATCGCCCAGGAAGAAATAATTTATCACATTTCACGACGTATCTTTATGCTTCACATGAGCCGTTAGATAAATCGTGTTTTTGCTTCGCTTCGTAAGATGAAGGAAGTTGGAAGTAAATTTATTTTGGTACATTACCCGCATTTACGATCATTTATCAGTTTCCTAAAAAATATGCTGTCGGTCAAAATATTAGAGAGCTTCGGTAAATAAATGTAATGAAAGTTTTTGTGCAGAGAAAAAAGAGCCCGTTTTACCAGAAACATTTGATATATTTAAAAATGCTTACCTTCAGTAGGAATATTTCTAATTATTGTGGTGATCTAACTGAAAGAAATTAATACATTAAATAAATAATTGATGAAGTATTATTTTGGCTTAATATCTGTTTAACAGTTTCAAAATTTAATTTCTTTAATTAACGTAGAAGTACATTAAAATAATTATACTAAACTAATGCAGGCACATTTTGTTAGAAAAATATTATTTTCTAATAAAATCTGTTTTTTTTTCAATGGAGAGTAAGAAGAAAACTACTCTCCAAATGGAATACATAACAACAATAATTAAGATTAATATCAGCACATCGACGATATCGTTCCTTGCCATTCAGTTGTGATCATAATTCAGAATGCTATAAAGAATTGGGCTTGTGCAAAAATGTGCAAAGTCCATGTCTTCCTTAATATGACATGAAGGGCAAATATAGTTAAAAGTGACATTGATGCGTTGGATCTGATTACGAAGGTTGTCGACTATTAATGGTAAAGGCCAAATATAAGACGATGCATTGCGACGGATTTCTTTCTGGGACTACTTAAAAAATAATCAACATATTGTATATATATATATATATATATATATATATATATATATATATATATATATATATATATATATATATATATATATATATATATATATATATATATAAGAAGGAACAAGTGTTCCTTTACTGGGTGTTCTTTCACTGGCAAGAGCTGTTCCCTCACTTGGTCTTCTTACTACTTGTTACTAGAACCTCCAAAACTTTAAAACAATATTATGTAAGTTCTCTAAAATTTTTTACATGATTTGCAATTAGTAACAAATATGTCGACACTGTCGTTTAGCTAAAATTACGAATTTTGAAATTAATATGATTTTTTAAAAGGCAAGTGAAGCTTACGTGTTCCTTCACCGGTTAGTTTACCCTATATATATATATATATATATATACATTCAATATAACTAATGATTTAGTTAACTCACCTCCTAAAGATATGACCCAGGTTCGAATCTCAGTGACGGGTCGATACGACTTCTGACTCTTGATCCCACCAATCACTCCTTCACAAAGTTTCCCATGAAGACCAGTTTTTTATTCTAAATCTTGATCTCTCTCCAGGATTACGGTCAAAATTAAAATGCTGCGGAGTTGAACGTTGGTAGTCGGTAACTCAAAAAAGGATTGACTCTTCAAAGCCAATTATAAATGGAATAAAATGTTTTATATTTGAGTTGTTCTTGGAAGAATGAGTCAGTGATGGACATTTCTGAAAATTTATTTTATTAATTTGTAGAGGATAAGAGGATGTGATGCTTGAGGGAAAGAGATTAGATTCATATTTTTCTCAAGAAAAGTTAAATATTAAATATGGTATTTTAATAATTTATCAATATTTCTTGTAACAATCCATTTTAGTTTTGCTGTTATTAAAGTTAAACTGCGTGGTCATGCCCTTGTAATTTTAAAACACTCTCTGAAGAAGGATAAAGCCTTTAAGCAAGAATTGAAAAAAACTCTGCGATGGAATTAACTCGCATCCGCATTACATTGACACAGAAAACCACGTAAACCTTCCATGGTTTACCTGTTGGAAAGGATATTCTAACCAACGATATTTCCATCACTGGGAATACTTCTCGCATCTTCGTGGATGATGTGAGCTGGGAACGAACAATATGTGAATTGACCAGCTATCACACTGCAAACAAATTCCAGATCAAATCATGGCTTAAAGTACCGGCAATTTGGGTGTACCTTAAAGCACCTAAACATTATATCGTAATTTTCACATACATATTTATTTAATCAAAGGGATTCAGTGATTTTATTGAAATAACAGCTGTTAAAACTACGGTATATACGATTTTTTTGCACTGTAACAAGTTTCGGTAAAAAATGAATTTTGCGTTAAAAAGAGCTGTTTAAAATTTTTTTTAACATTGCATCTGCATTCAAATCCTAGTTCCCTGATTAGAAGTCGAGTGCTTTACTTCCTGAGTCTTATTGGCTCTTATTTAATTTCTCTCTCTTTATATATATATATATATATATATATATATATATATATATATATATATATATATATATATATATATATATATATATATATATATATATATATATATATATATATATATATATATGTGTGTGTGTGTGTGTGTGTGTGTGCGCTCACTGCCATATGTGCCCCCTGCTCACTGCCGCTCACCAAACCAGATAATTGCTTCGCAATTATTGTCGTTTCTTGGCAAAACAAAATTTTTCCATTAAAGCTAAAATTTTTCACTTAACACATATGTAGTAAAGGAAATTCTGTTTGCTCACGTTTGTGCCTCTACTTCCCACGTCCAAATATTATTATCTATTAGTAATATAAATATTTAGATCTATTAGTAAGCAGAAGTAATTTTTCTAAGCAATAATTTTTAAAATAACAATTATATTGTTGTAACAATATATTGTTCAATCAAATTTGATGAGTTCACAAACATAATTTAATATTTTCACTTACCATATATATTAAATACTATTTTTGCTTTCATCTCATTGTGCATGAAGCTGATCATTAAGTTATAAATCATTTAGCAGATCTCTATAACTGTAACTTATTGCAGTATATTATCATTATTTGCACAACAATAATAATTGTAAAATAGTTAATAAGATTCGACGACCTTTCTAAACTTTATCTTGAAATGCAGCGCAGAATTACATTTTAATAATAATGAAAAATACAACTATTCTCTTAGTTTTGAACTCGAAAATTTAATTAAAAACGTAATAATAGCTGCACAGGAAAATAACTATGAATTGGATGTACAAAAATCTTTATAGAAAAACAGTACCTTTTCAATATATATATATATATATATATATATATATATATATATATATATATATATATATATATATATATATATATATATATATATATATATATATATATATATATATATATATATATATATATATATATATATATATATATATATATATATATATATATATATATATATATATATATATATATATATATAATATATATATATTATTGAATATCGATTATTTTTGGCAGTACATTGCAATAACAAGTTTCCTATTTATCAGCCAGTTAAAAAGATCATTGTTAGAGTATGCGAAAACTTTGAAAAAATGCCGCCATCGTATTGTAACTATAAGAGGTAAGTACCGATCCACACGAAACTTAAGTCGCCATTAAACTTTTAATATTTATAAGCATAAGTTTCATACTCAGAACTAACTCTGTGCAGGTTTTTGCCGATAAAGCGTAATAACTTTCAATAAAAAAAAATAGAAATTTCTTCCCTGAAGTTTTTTTTTAACGCAAAAACTTTTTCTCGCTTTTTGGGAATCAGCATTTGTAAGCGTAGGAAGATTAAGAACGCCACAAATCACGAAATGATTAATGACGCTATTCATTGAGCATAGAATATTTTCAATATTCTACTTTTTACCCATTTTCGTATTCAGATAATTCCAAGGAATGATTAATGTCCTTTAATATCTTCATTTCGAATCGCAAGTTTTTTCATTTCGTTTTTCCTGTGGTTATCGAAAATTTCAGCATTACACGTCATAAAACAAATCATGTATTCAAGATATATAAACCTTATAAATTCATATAAAATTTAAATTCTGACATTATTGGTAGAAAAACAATTTATAATTACGTATTTTCTATCATTAAAGATTTACAATGGCGTTAATTATGAAGGATCATTTTTTGAACACAGTCCTTGTACGAATTTTTATTTAATTTAATGAAAACAAATAAAAATAGTGAATTTTTATGAAATTAAATCAAAAATTATCCACCCACCTGTTATATTAAGAAATATTTAGTCAATATAGCTATAATTAAGAAAAATGCAACTCCATCTCCTGAATCAAAATTTTAAAAGAGTGTGTTTGGAATACGTGAATAAAAATTTCCAACTTTTTAAAATTGAGAAAAAAATTTATCATAAATAAATTTTCCTAAAATATAGATATATATTTTCAGAATTCCTTTTTAAGCGGTGGTCGAAGAAAAAATACGAAAAGTAAAAGAAAAGCTTACAAGTGTTTATTTTACCCTCTTATCTAGTTTTATATTGGAGTAACAAAAATATTTATATATATATTACAAGCCCATTTAGTATCTCAGTATCGTGGCGTAATAATTTATTTTTGACTTGTATAATCAAATATTTGGTGTCCAAATGAGGACATATGCTTTTATGAAGGAGTTCACCAATGCAATTTTAATCATGGAAGAAACTGAATATTCAAGCTTCATTTATAAAGCATTAGATGGACCGGAAAGTAATAACGTTTCTTTGCATTTGATATTTGTTATCAAGATTTTACTTTTAATCAATAATGTATTCACCGTCGTTAGGAGCAACCTTTTAATGCCGGGATGAAATTTAATCAAAAAAAAAATAAATTGGTTTTTAAGACAAACGGATATTTAAGGCTCCGAAACGACATTGCTTTCCTGCCCCCCTAATAAAAGAAGATATGAAATAATTAGAGCTTTTTCAGTAATTTAATATGCCCTACTAAATAAATAAACTAAATATCTAATTTAAATTTTTTCTTGAATCCTCCATTTCCTTTCAAAAATATCATAATATTTTAACTGTCCTGAATGGCCTGCCACCTGGTGTGGATTTTTATAACCGTTTTGAGTCTTCAAGTGAAAACTACATGCTAATTGCAGCAAAAATGCAAGTTTGAATAAAATCATAAAGCAAAAATATATTTGTCGTCATCTAAGACCCATATGCATGCGAGGGTTAATGCGGAATTTAAAAATGATCTCTTTCGAACACGAACAAGGCTATCCGGCATCAAAGGAATCAGATGCAGCACGATATTATGATATGACATCTTGTTAAGATTTAAGTTCGAAAAAACTATTTTTTAAGCATACCAGAAATTAAATTTAAACATGGCATAGCTAGTGATAAGGTAACAACCAATTTTTTACACTGTATCAGCTCACAAAGAAACTCTACCAGTTTCACATGAAACGAGTAGGCCGCGAACTGGAGTATTGGCTTATACACAGTGAGAATATGTCTTATACACCGTACGTCTATGAAACGAACTCCTCACGCCATTTGTCTGGAGCAGTGGTAGTGAAAATGTTTGCGAGGATTAATTATTTAAAATTGTGGTGTTGGGTCAATATCTATGACATGTCAATATCTTGGGACAGAATCAAAATTGGGTCAATATCTTGGGACAGAATCAAGGGAGATGAAAAAGAACTAGGGGATCAGAAGCCACTATTTTTAAAGATGTATTTCTTTTTCTATAGCAGTAGACTTCCTCAGTGCTTGAGGAGAGGGGAGTTATTTTTATAAAAATGGTGGCACATAGTCCTTTATTAGCGTCAATCTACAGAAATACATCTTTAAATATAAATGGCATTATTCTTCCACAGTTATGAGTGATTAAATTAAAATTTGGAATTCTTAAATTTTTTAACAGTTCTTTAAGTTCTCTAACCTCTCAATAAGCCGATCGTTTGAAATAGTAGCAATTGTGCCGGAAGAAGAGTTCGTTTCCTGTTGATTTGCAAATCCTTTATTTTTGGACAAGTAATTCATCCTGAGAAATTCGCTGTGTGATTACCACTACAATTTCAACATTTCTGAGGCGAATTGCTATAATTTTAATGAACAGATCACTAACATGGCTGGCATAAGTTCACCACAGAGGTCACGATATATACACTCAAATATTAATTTGGAAGTTGTTCCAAGTTTAATTTCGGAACAGATATGTTATCTGCATATGTGCATTTTAACAGGAATGCAAAGATGTCATTATTCTTAAAGAACATCTTCTAATATATCTAGTGTCATCTATTAGTGCTAAAATACATCATTTTCAGACACGCGTTCAGTGACAAAAAACACTTATTTGGCATTCTCTCTAACTATTACTATTAAATTCATATGTTAATTTACATGGGCATATATTTTAGGAGAAATTTTGTTTTTGGCATACCTGTTTAATTCTTTTAGAGTGCGATGCAATTCTAAAGACATCGCTCCTAAAAAAGAATTCCACAAATATCTAAAAAGAGATATCTAAGAGAAGCAAAGCATTTATTACACTTATAGAAGAGAAGCAAGTCATTTATTTTTCGTCTCTCAAATTACTAAATTACAATTTTTATTTATGTGGTGATATATTTTACAAGAAAATTTTTGATGTACCTGTTTAATTCTATCCTCTTTTTAATTCTTTCAAAATACGTCGTTTTTAAAGAGAATTCTACTATAATTACAAAAGAAATATGATGCTTAGAGAACACCCTTTATGGTTACTGTCAAATATTATTTTAACAATCATATTAAATATAGTTTTATTGTAAACAAATGATTTTAGAAATTTAATATATTTTAATAAAAAAAGTCATCAGAAAAAAGAAAATGCATGACTTATTAGATCATCAACTACGTAATATAGTATTTTTTCTGATCAGGAATTATTGAATATATTTCATTTAAAAATTTATCACGCTTCTCACTTCAATAACCCTGTTTATTGACGAAAAATAATATTAAGAACTGCACAGTAAAAGATTTGCTTGTGATACTCCACTTGTGATTTAAAACTTATTAATCATCCCATTTCGAACACTCTAATTAGTGAAAATAGTAAATAATATTCATGAATTTGTGTATTGTACGATCGGATCATGATAACATGGTCATTTGTTATTCAAAACCTGCCGTTTTGATTTAATCATTAAATCTATCATTACGATAGCTCTATTTATTGAATATATTGAACAATAATGTTCATGATAATCTGATTATCTTTCATTTAAAATCTTTTATTTGATTCTACTTATTTAACCCTTCGTTTCGATGGTATCTTATTACTATTAAGTATTAATGTGCAAAATTTTACAGTAAACAATCGAACCAAGATGATCTGAGCATCTGTCCTTGAAAGCTTAACAATCGTCTCATATCAAAAGCACCAGTTATTAAAAATATTAAATAATCATGCTCAGAATTGCATAGTACATGATCTGATCATGATAATTTGAGCATTTGTTATTTAATATCTATTGAACCTCTCTCGAGCACTACATTTGCATTACTGGGAAGTGAAGCATGAGTTTTGTTTTAGTTTTATTATTTGCAAGCACGCTTTATTTTACTAAGCAGCACAAGTGCTTGATATAATGACAGAGTTTTATCAAGGCAAAAAATTACTAATTAACTATTTTTCTGAAGCAAAAATTCATGATATAAAAATCAAATTTTTAAAATGCATCATAACATGATTAGAAAATAATCCTTAATTAAAATTTTCTTTTCTTGTCTTATGTTTCCTAAGATGTAAATAAAGCCTTAATCTTAGTTTTAAAAAATTTAGAGAGTTTATAAATTAAAATATCCTTTTAACGAAAAACGAATTTAACGCAAGATGAAGCACTCGTTACATAAAGTAAGTTTATCAAATGATAATGATACTTTAATGATAATGTTCGAGAAGAAAATTTATTGAAAACCAACAAGTACATCGCTTTATTCTAATAGAATATTTATGTCTGGTGCATATTTCAAAACGTTTGAAGGCCCTTAAACCCTTATTGTATTTACGCAAATTTCGTTTGCAGGTATATTGGAGTATTTTCCTTCATCAGTTTAAAATGTAATTAACATTAACGTAATTAAAACCTGAAACATAACTATTAAGCCCTGCATGCATTTTTAATGAAAGGCCTTAAACTAATTTAAACATTATTGCATTATACGGAAAACTCAATTTCTTGATACGTTTATTAATAGGTGAAGATTCAACTAATTTACTTAACTTTATTTTTAAACTGTATTAAATGATAAACTAATTATGCATATTAAGAAACTGGTGAATTAGATTGCCTAAGGCCTTTTCTTGCTCTAATAAGGTTCATCTGAGAAACTAAACTAATTGCACTGGAAAATTTCTTATTGTGTGCTCATTTAGATGCAATGTTTTACATTTACATGACTGTATTTCAAAAAAATGAGGTAAAATCAAACTTTGAAAATAATATAAATTCTAAAGTAAATCTTGAAAAAAAAATGCCATTTTAAATAACTATTGCAGCTATATTTATTAATACACTTAAAAAATTAATTATATAAACTTTCTTTTTCTTGTTTTCTTTGATTTATTATTTATTTGATACATACAAAATGATATTCATATTAAAATATTTTAATGGTATTATATACTAGTAAATAAATATTATTTTTTTTCTATTAGCAATTTTTAAGCAGATTTTCATTCATTTTCATCTTAGCATACAGTCTAAGCCACAAAATACATTCATTATCTTTGGACACATTTAAATTAGTACAGTCAAATCAAAAATGCATAAAATGTTTTAATTTGAATTATATAAGTAGGGTACACTGTAAATTCAGAATCAAGGTGTCTAATTATATTACTTTTTTATTAAAGTCATTGTTTGTTCAGTGATGTTCTTAGCATGTTATTGCTAATAAAATTCTGAATCATGTATAAAGATCGTGTATTCACAATGAATGTTTAGTAAAATGCGTAGTGTACAAAGAACATGAAATGAGCATGATTTATACAGAGAATGTACGATGAAATATGTTATACACAATAAGTGTGACATGGGATATGCAATGTACACGAATTTTGCATTAAAACACTTGCAGTGGGCCATGAGATTTGCTGTGTACCATATAATAAAGTTTTCTGTTTATCGTAACTGTTTAGCAAGAAATACATTTTGAAATACATGTAAAGTGAGGGCATATTGAATAATGAGTGTGCAGTGAGTTATGCGCATGCATTAGTGAATTCATTCATTTAAATAAAAAACGCAGCGGAGAAAATGTCAACTAACTTTTAAATGAGTTTGTGTAAATTGACATTGAATTTTATTGTTTGATCTTATTTAATACTTAAAAAAATAAATCTGTTCTAGTTTTATTTGTTAACTTTCCAAGCTTTTATCTTCGGAGAAAAATTGTACAGGAATTTTCTGGCTCTGCACTATTTTCTTATCAAGAGTATTACGAGAAAAATATCAAAATGATTTTCCAAACTATCACTTATTTTACCATTCAATTGACAATTTTGACTTCCGTGTCTTTTTTTATAAATAGGAAGGTAATAATCCGCCTTCGGTTTATTTAAAAATGGAAATTTATTTAGATGATTAATATGAGTTACATGATTGTTAACTATTTCTTATTTTAATATAATTTTTCAATTAGAACAATGTTTAAAGGGACAGAAATGATGGCTTTAAATGTTTAATTAAAGAGATACTAGACTCGGATACATTATACTATGGTGACTTTATGAGGGGGGAAATACTTAGGTACATATAAGGTATTCTTTGTAAATACAACGAACGTTATGAAAATGAACGTTACGTATCAGTATGAAAAGCAGTCAGCACAATTTTACTAAAGACAGCGAAAATATATATGAAATTTAGCAGGATTCAAACCCACAACAAATACGTTTCAGAACGGTTAGTGGAATAACAATACTGCACGACCAGGTTCAAGAAAAATAACCATATATCATTGGGGTTTCCATTACCGTAGTGTGCTGTCCTTCTACCAACCGCTCTGAAGTTTAAAGATTGCGGGCTCAATACCCTTGTACTATTTTTCTCTCTCGTTTTTATGCTGTATGTTTCGCCATTGGAAAAGAGGTAAGCAATTATTTTTTTTGCAGTAAGCACATGATCCTGTAATTTTATCTAACAAAATGTATTTATTTATCGTTACACATTCGTGGTTACTCTTTGATTAGAACCCGCTACTTTCATTTTAAATAGTATTTGGCGGAAAGACGAGACTGCTGTCAAAATAATTATAAAAATCATTACTATACAGAATAGCTTACTTTTCCCATTTATTGTTACATAAGCATATGGAGATTTGCGTGCTCATTACAAAACAGCCTTTATAAGACCTATACAAGTTTAAGAAAAGATTGTTGCTTACATTAGAAATAAAAATTGTAGGGATGCAATTATTGAAACGTGGAGCTAGCTAGTTTGAGTCCCACCGCGTCCCAGGCAATATGAGTATGTTGTCTTTCTGTATCTTCTGCTGTCTGCATATCGACTTTACCAAAGCATATTAGCCAAAGTTTGTTATGCGCACACAAGCCTGAGCATGCGTGCATAATAACAAATAAACAAATATGAACAAATAGATGCGTCCACGGTTACTGTGAGATTGTTGTTATGCATCGCCCGGGAGAAGGAAAGCCTAGACCAGGTCCAGAAGACCCCGTCGCGTCTGTTCTCCATATATCTGCAGAAAGTCCCGATCAACCAGCAGCTGCTTAAAAGAAGCACCAAGGCAAAAACGAAGGTGATCAGGACTAGCAGGTTGTGAGCAGGAACAAGGTTGGAAAGTCTTCTCCCCATTTTGAAACCTCCCACTTTGCTCAGCTAAAGACTACATGTGAATCCAGAGGTCAAGTCAATCTTCTGACCTAGTGGTTCCTCTAATTAAAAAGAAGCTGCAAGCAACCCTTAGTCAGATGGTACTGTGAGATTTAAACCCACTAGCTCACCAATTTCAGGATGTCGGTTCAGTCTTAATGTAGTAATTTTACTTACCATGGTGTAGTATGCATTCAAGCTACTGGTTCAGTCCAGTCATGTCCAGACACCTGTATTAAAAATACATAATTTTTTACAATTTTAAATGTTGGCTATTGTAAACTTACATTTTACATACAAAATGAGAAACCAGCCAGAAACAAGACTAACAAATCATTACTAAATGAAATAGAATTATGAAAAGGAACATTTTCGTGGTAATAAGACAGCGTGGTAATAAAAATTATCTTTTTTTTTTAATTTTACCATAAAATCATTCTTAAAGCGTTTCGGTAAAAAACTGCCTGGTTTAATGGTGTTCTCTTAGAGCCAGTAACGCGGCAAATTTAGCCATGTTCTTGTAGTTTTGATCGTACTTTTCATCTCAGTGCAGTACTAAATGAGAAATGATTTGGTACTTGATTTTGCCAGGTTTAACAGAATTTGATCCTGCTAATACTGGATCAAGAAGGTTTGACAACAACAAAAACTAAGAAGTAATTTTACTTATAAACAAAATGTAGCGATAAATTTATATCCCATAACTGTCTAAGAACAGTCTGAGAATTTCTAAATAAATGTTAAGAATTATGACTGATTGGATCTTATTTTTCTTATATATTATTCATCTCATATTTTTTTTATTTATTCAATTTTTTGTTACTTTTGACATCAATTCACGCGTTAAAAATGAAAAACTGTGCGAGCGATATATTTTTCTACATAAATTTATAAATAATTATTATTTTTAAAAAAAATTTTAAAAAAAGTATTTAGAAATGCTAAAGTTTATGAACAAAAATAAATTTTGAAGGAAAAAAAGAACTTTTGTTCAAGTAATAATTAGAAATAAATCTATCACCATGTCAAATTTCAACTTCGTAGTTGCATTTCAGCGAACACACTTTTCTTATTTTCCTTTTTTAACAACAAGTTTTATAGCTAATAATTCTAGAAATAATAATTGAATCATATAATTTTTTATTCCATCAAAATCTTTGTAAATTTTTTACTCACCTTCGTGATTTCAAATTTCGAAGTCTTATACATTTTGATCAACGAAGCAAAATGTAACGTAAAACAAAGAGAACTGAGAAAAAAAATCGTTCTAAACATTTAATTTAACATTTCAAGAACTTTCGAACGAACTGGAATTTAGTAAAAAAAATTATGTGCTAAGTTCATTACAAATGTGGCCCTTCCAGTATGCCAAATTTCTCTTTTTTTCCCAAAAAGTTTCACCATTCATAATTCTCGAACGAATAGTTCATTTTATTATTCCATTTTAATTGCTGCACACTTTTCTATGCACCTTAGTTCCAGTCTTTACATTTTGCGCAGTAAAACAAATTTGTGTCTGATTTCGTAACTAGAAATATCGCCTACTACACTAATTAATTAGCACATTTGAATTTTCCCCTTCGAACCATTAAGATTGAGTCCCAGAACGTGAAGATCCCATCATCATATCAAAAGACATTCAGGGTAGCCATTTTTTTTATTTTGAGCACTCTACATGAAATGCATCAAAATTTTAGAGCCATAAATAAATTTAATGATTTAGTTTTAGAGACATCTTTAAAAAATGCTTGATTTTATTTCAACTTTACTCCAGTCACAAACAGTAGCATATTTTAATAAAGCTGTATAAAATCGATGAATAAAATTAAATTAAATTGAAACTTAAATTCCAAAATTTGAACATATTACCGAAGTAGCTAATTTCTTCTACAGGCTGAATTCAATAAAAAAATTATTTTAAATTTTAATAAATGGAAGAATAATCACTATTACAAATATACATGAGTAAATTATTATTCTAAAATAACTTTTAAACTGCAAAACTTGGTTTCCTAGTCATTATTTAGTCATACATTTAGTCTACAATACATTTTTATAATTTTTTATAAGTCTTTGCTCTCCAAAATAATAAGTTCGATATTTTTATTTCCTAAGCATAACATACGAAAACTATATTAACTCGCATCAAAAGAATAAGGAATAAAGACTATACGTCCGTCAATTAATTCTTTCTAATGCTGCTTCCTGATTGAAGTATTTGTATTTTAAGAAAACTAGACATCCTTGCTTAACAAGTAGGAAACAAAACAGAAGAACTTTCACATGAAGTGTGCTGCTTCTTTCCTTTTCAAGTGGAAATTTTTGAGTACCTATTTTTAAAGTATTTCACGGTTAAAAGCATCAAAGAAACTGTCTGTGGATGCTTATTTAATTTTTTAGAGCCCTTCGTTATCTTCAAAGAACTATTTTTTCAACCAAAAAAAAATTTCTTTTTTTATCATTGCAGATTTTTAATAAAAAAATACAATGAACCCTCAGTTACATGTTCTTTTCATTTAAAATGTTTGGTTCTTATTTCGAAGGACTGATTAGGTTTGAAATTCTTTCAACGAAAAAAGAAAGTTAACAGAAGAGAAAAAAAGGTAAAAAGATAAAATCAGAATGACTAAATTCATGTATTTTTCTTCTCTTAATTGGAAACTGAATGTAAAAAACAAAATTTTCCAGTTGGTGTTATTTTTAATGTATTTTTACGATAATACTTATAAGAGCTCCATATAAAAAATTTTCTATTTTTTCTTATTAACGATTTTAATTGATTTTATCTATAGTAGCAGCAGCAATTTATTCACTTTGCACTTGAGTAAGTTTGCAAGAGTAAGTTTGTGACAGCAAAGCCATGTTGGTTGATTTTTCCAATGGGCTAATCAGTAGATAATCGTATCCTTCGATAAAAAACATAGATAAAAGAGAAAAAAAAATGTGGTTTCTGTTAAATTCAAATTTCTCGAAACTTTTGTAACATCCAATGTAAAAGTTTAGGAATTTTTATATTTAAATGAAAAAAAAACTGCCTTTAATAATTCAATTATTTCAATTTCCCAATTAATCAAAGAACTGACTTTATATCATTAATTTATGCACTTCAAGTATTAAAATATCAAATATTATAAAAGAAAATATTTAAAAACAATGCACCAACATATATTTCTAGTTATTTTTGAAGGTCAAAAATAGAGAATTACTTGTATTAAAATTAAGGAAATGAAACTTCCCTTCCCCAACGTTAGAAAGATATAAATAATACAACACAAATATTTCGTTTTTAAAAAACACATGGGCTATTGTATACTAGGGAAATTTAACAGTATACTTGCGCAATAAAATAACAATAGTTACGATTATAGCGAAATTACTGTTAAAAATATGTTTAAATTATTTGTAGATGTAGAAACTTCCAAAGATTACCTAAAAGAAATAGTTCCCTTTTTTCAAAATTTTATCTTAAGTTAGTATATATTTCAAAAATCTGCTAGAATTCTCTAATATAATCACATACCATAAGTCGTTTCTCCATTAATTTTGCGGAACTATCCCTTGTATCTGAGAATAATTATTATCTAAGGGAAGACAACTTTTCAACGTAATAAAACTCTTCAAGTAAAAAAAAAGTTAATGGAATAGGAACAAAGAAAAATTAATATTTTTTTTTTTTTAAAATTTCTTTAATACAAATACATTTAATGAAAATGAAATACTTTTCCATTAGTTGAAAAGAAACTAATTCTTTTGAATAATTAAATAACTATAACAATTTTGATTTCATTTGTATCTTGAGAATTTCTATCTTTGCATACGTATGTTTATTTTAAAAAAGAAAGCTAAACCATTGCTGAAAATTCTCCAGACAAAGCATTTGATGTCAAACAAAAGGTGTATTTTATAAAAAGTATGTTTTAATATACTTTTTCAAGCAAACATCAATGCAATGTATTTAAAGAAAAATAAGTATTTTTTCGCAAGTTGAAAGGGAAGTAATAAGATTACTTTTCTGAATAATTAATAACTATAATAATTTGAATTTTATTTGCATCTTCAGAATTCTTATATTTGCACACTTGTAGTAAAACCATTTCTGAAATAAAACATCAATTTCATGTAAATTTTGAAGTAAAAATCAGTTTATAATATAAAAATAAAAATAATAAGATGTTTCAATGAAATACATTATTTAAATTTACCTTAATGTAAATGTGTTTACAGGAAAATTCATACTTTTTCAATAATTGAAAGGAAAATAATAATTAAGATTAGTTTTCTGAATAATTAAATACGCATAATAGTTCTGATATTACTTATATCTTCAATATCCCTAAGTTTACATACTTGTCATTTTTTTTGGGAAAAGTAAAACCAACGCTTAAAATTCGAAAGACAAAACATATCAAAAATGTTATTTTCAAATAAAATTTTAGCCCAGGTTAATAAATTTATAAAACTACCAATTAAAAAAAAACACTTTCCAATACTTTCCTTTAACTCAAGAAAACTAGTGTGCTTTTTGTACCATGTGACCCAGAGAAGCATCGTAACCAAATATTGATCAACCCACTGATAAACAAGAGGAGAAAAAGTAAATAGATTCTGTAAGTTTGCTCAAAAACTCAAGGTATTGGATATCTTTAGTTCAAATAAAATGGTGGTCTAACCTTTTTCCGCTTTTTATTTATTTCCTTTTTAGCTTACACGACATTTCTTCACTAATACTGGCACAACGTTAACAAAAATATTAACACAGACCTAAAACAATATTGGACTCCGTTAATTTTTCCCTTCACCCTTATTGGACGTGCTTGTTTGGTCAAAGCGAAAAACTATTGCCTTTAAAAGTATTTGATGTAAGTGCGTTAAGGCGATAATTATATTACCGGAAGTGAGGAAGTCATTGAAGAAATTAACAGACTTTGCAGACAAGAAACTGTTTCCTTCAACGAACTTGATTTTTATTGGTTTTGAGTAGCCTTTGAGTATATCAATGGGATTACCATTAATAAATAAATCATAAAGTTTTGTATCTTCTTAACGTTAAAGAAAAAGAAATAGAAATTTTTTAATGTATTTCTTTCTTTCTTTTTAAAGTTTTTTAATAATTACAACCACTTGCATTTACAATTGATTATTATAAATATAAAATTTATCATTTTGCAGTGACAAAATTTCAGTTGATGGAAGTCAGGATGACACTAAGGACATTAACAGACTTTGCAGACAGGAAACTGTTTCCTTCAACGAACTTGATTTTTATTGGTTTTGAGTGGCCTTTGAGTTTATCAATGGGATTACAATTAATAAATAAATCATAAAGTTTGTATCTTCTTAACGTTGAAGAAAAATAAATAGCAGAAATTTTTTTAATGTATTTCTTTTTTTTTATTTAAATAGTTTTTAAATAATTGCATCCACTTGCGTTTACAATTGATTATGAATTTTTTTTTGGTTTTGAGAAGCCTTTGAGTTTATCAATGGGGTTACCATTAATAAACAGAGTATAAATTCTTGTATCCTCTTAATGTTTAAAAATAAACTAAAAAGCTAGGAATAGATTTTTGATGGGTATTTTTTTTTGGTATTGAATTCTTTTTTTTAAAAAATATTAAAAATCACTTGTTTTTACAATGGTATACCTGAAAGTTACGTAGTGCTGGTATCTTGATGTTGAATAGTTGTCGAAACGTGGCCTTTACTTACATTAGCAACTGTTCCTTACATTCTATTTCGAGTAAGCCAAGCCCGTCAACCATCAATTTTCTTAAGAGGCCCATTCTATATTCCTTCACGGAGATTCTATCACAAAGATTTAAATTCTTTCACTATAGATTTTCAAGATATATTTCTAATTTAATAAAAAGATAGGCACTGAGCCATATAGAGCATGCGAAAATTAATCACGCATTCAAGTTGTCAGGCAGACAAAACAAAAAATATCACGCATGCAATAAAATGCATGAACAATTAATAAATCTATTTAACGAATAGTAATCCTTTAACGAGTAGTAAATAACTACTTTAATAAGTAATAAATAAAAGAAATTAAATTCTGACAGATAACAATTTATAAAGTTATCAACCAGTGAAATCATTTATTAAAAATTATACCTTATAACTTCCTCGCGAATACTTTTGGAAGCATTGGAATATTTTAATTCTGGAAACTCTGGAATATTATTAACCACTTTGTACTTAACTTTTTGAACTAAATCCAGAAAGACTCGAATAATATTCCGATATTCTGGAATAGAATATTACGAAGTCAGACGCATCATTGTGTGAAAGCTAAATTTATTTGTAAGGAAATGAATGTAATTTTATTATTGGATAGTACAGATAAATCAAAAATTATTTTCTGAATGATCGGTAATGCGAGAAATATTTTAAGTCTCAATGCGTGCTGAAATGTAAAATTTCAAATTTATAAAAGAGTGCTGCGAGTTAAAATTATATAAAATCAGTCATTTGATTTACTAAACTTTGTATTTATGCTTAAAATAATGAAACCCACAATATGCTTACCTTATAGCAATTCGCGTAATTTTTATTTCAAAATTTTAGTAATCTAGCACACTCATAAGAAATTTAATATTCTTGATTTATTATCTTTTGAAGACATTTGAAAAAAATCACGACATTGCAATTGATTGTTAAATCTTCATAGCATTTCAATATGAGCAAATTTAAATTTTTTATTGATGACTTTTTAAAACATGTTAAATGTAAGAATTTAATTGCCTCTACGTAATAAGTAAGTAACAAGTAAACTAGTAATAATATAAATTTACTCAAAAATAATTTAAATATAATTTAAATAAAATTAAATAAAGTTGTGTGTTTAAAGAGCAGCACTTCATCAGGGGACACACTGTCTGTAAACACACAGGAGCCTTTCTGTTGTTAGTGGCAAAGCCAAAACTAACAGTGCCCCGAGGCCCCTAATGAAAATACAAGCATAAAGAATAAAAATAATTACCACATTAAATAAATATTTACCATTATAACATTCATATAAATTTGCAAAATAATCACCTTTACTGAAACAAATATACAAAACACTTAGATGACATCAAAAAAACCGCCCCCAAAGCACATATAAGTATTCAAAACAGTTACAGTTAGTAAAAATGAAAAAGAAATTCCTTATATATTCCAAATCAGCTCAAAAAATAATGTGCTGACACCTAGATAAAAATCAACAAATTAAAGAGCAATAGAATCCAAGTGCTGCCATCTGTCTAAAAAATCCCAACAGAATAAGAAAACATAATCCCAAGAAATTTTGTAAACGAAAACAAAATCCCAGTAAATAACAAGATGAAAACCAAATAATTCACCGTCTAGGCCTGCTTAGACGGGCTTCAATATCGGCCAAGTTAATAGGATTTTTTTAAAATTTCTTTAATCAAAACATCAAAATTATTAAAGTTAAAAGGAAATTTATTTTTCTTTAAACTGTTTTTTAATACCTCAATAGCGGTCAAAAAACAAGTAATACATACTTATAATAAAATATTAGTTGATGAATTTTTTTAGAAATTTATAAAGAAAAGCAGAAAGAAAGAAAAATAAAGAAATTTACTTTTTTATGAAAATGAAAAATTAAATTTTGCTACTTTAACTGCCATGCAAATCTGTGGTGAGAAAGAATAAGTGCTGAACTTTAGATTTAATATTCCTTATTTTAATTTTCCAATCTCTTTGAGATCTAATTTCCTAAGAATTTAAATTTTTATGGTAAATATTACGGATCTGGTAAAATTTAGAAAATTACCTATTATAAAATTACGTAGATCTCTTTTCTCCGAAAAAATAATTTGAATCCAAAAGAAAAGAAAAAGTCAGAGAAACACAAGATTGTCATCCTAATAAGAATTTATAGACTCCAATCTCAGTAGAGTATGTTTCTATGTATGTAACTCAATGTTTTCTAATACTTGTACTGGTTTCTTAGTTTCACAGTTGAAAAGTTTAACATGCATATCAATTACATCTTCCAGTCAAGATTTCATTTTAAACCCGCATTTGCTGAACTGACTATTCATAAAAGTGCTTTTGTGAATTGTAGAACGGTAATTACGGTTCAACTGCATCGCTGCAATCTACGCAATAAAAGGTACGAGGAAGGGGTGTATTGCGAGGAAGTTTCTTTTAGGAGCTCCATTTGTTGTTAGACTCGAAGCATTTCAAAAGACATTTGGTATCGTTCCCTGGAGAAAAAGGAACGAAAGTTTCCGCTTCAACTGCTAACAAATTGAAATGGGGAGTTAAAAGCGAGTTTATTAAGGCTTATTGAATAGAATATTGAAAGCACTCCATCGAAGAGAAAATGGTTTTATATCACGCTAAAAAAAACTTATTTTTAATGGCTTTTTTTAAAACTGTTTTAAATGTTTCGCAAAAAGAGTATCTGATGTTAAAATTTTGAATATCTAATGAGATGTTTGGCGTACATTTAAGATATAAAATGCACGATTAAAGTTAAAGTGATATTTTTTTTAAATGCGCTTATATGTATATGTATATGTATGGCTTTTAAACAAAATAAAATAAAATAATACATAGAAAATTTAAAAGAAAAATTAATTAAAATTTAGTAAAGTAACAAGGGCCAATTATAATTTTGTCATCAGCTCTCACGATTATATGCACAAAAATAGTGCTTTCTAATAGTATATTAGCCGAAATAGCATGGATTGATGCATGCAATAGTGAGAGAAGCAATAAAGAAGAAATGATGACCGAGTCATAAATATAATTTTTGTAAGTAAAAATGTCATAAAAAATCGAGAAAAATTTTTTAATGAAACACATATACGAATAATTATAATAAACACATATTACCATTCAGATATTTGCATTGCTACCTGGTGCTCTCAATATTAATGGTCAGCAGTATAGTTTCCTCGAATTATGGTTGCATTCTTACAATGCAAAAGCACAGACCTCAAAAGAAATTAAAATATTTATGAACAACAAAAATGCTTTGCAAGACAGAAGAAAAAATATGTAGATAATACGAGAATAAAAAAAAGACACGAGTCGAGTTTAAAAAAGGCTTAAAAGGTAACTCATTTAGACTCCAAAAAGCCTCCATTTCTAATTATCAATCTAACTCATCTAACCATAAATTACCAACTTGAAAGCTATATACGTTTTTTAATAATCATTTTTGAATGGTAGAATTGTTAGTTATTTTCTATTGCTTCATAAGTTTCTTCATAATAAAATCACTCGTATATATAAAATAAAACATCAGTGTCATTTTTAGAAAATTTTAATTTGCTGAAATATTTCCTTTATTATATATTTCCTTTCCTATATTTGAAATATATAACGTTATACATTTTTTATTTTACTGTTTTAAATAAAAACAAATTCAATAATTATGTTTCATTCATTAAATATCAGGCATGCATTAAATGATTCACCTGCAAGGAGATATCAAAATCAAAAATATCTAGATAATTTATGCAAAGAAAACAGCCTCACACTTCGTCGCTATTTTAATAAATTCGTTCAGTCGAGGTTATCGTTAATACCCGGATTCTGTAATTCGCTTCATTAACACCAACCAAAAACATTTTATTTTATTCCACTGGCTTGAAATATGTGAGTATTGGGAAATGTTATTAACCAGCATCGCTTGTTAAGGTTTCATGTTATCTTTCATTAAAATACAATAAGAGCAGAAGGAAATGTTGAAGATAGTGTGTAATGGGAATTCGTATACATTCGGTCTCTATTCAAATAAAGAGATTCCGGAAAAGTTTTATTATCTTAATATTAATGATTACATAGCAGTGAATTTTATTGCAGGGACATTAGAAATCGCTAGATTTTCTTAGATCTCAATACTTAGGTGAATTAATTCTTTGTACTTCTGTATGTTTGTGTAATTGAATATACTGTTAAATATTGTTCCAAAGATGAAATAATGTTTTTTTTTTTAATTCTGCCTTAAGGTTTTAAAAAGTTTATTCTTATAATTGTTTTTTTTCTAATATTTATTATTTAAAGACAATTCTCAAAAGTTGGAAGCAGAAAACAAATCTAAATTTCAAGCACTGAGTAGAAATCAGTTAACATTTAAATATCAGTAAAAAAAGAGAGTAAATTTATTATTCTGCCTGATAAAATTCAGGAAAAGTTATAAAATTTTTCAATATAATATTTAAAAAAAAATTTTTCTTCCATGAACCATTTTATTGAACCCTGAATAAATATAATTCATTTTTCTCCTTAAATATACTATTAGAGATCGAAATTCAAAATTTGATTTAAAATAATAAAATTTAAATAAAACTTTCCAGACCATACAAATATAAATAAATAAATTATAAAAAATACGGACAGTTTTGGGCATTAATGATGCCTGCTGAGTCAATGCAACAAATTTTATCCCATATAGTTTCTGTTATAATAAAAATCTGGATAAAAAACAGATAGTTAATATCCGAAATAAATGGAAGCAATAAGCAAAGTATATTTTTCTGTGCGTGAGATGTTTAGAAAAATCCATTTAATGTTTTTATGCTTATCGAGAAAAAACAACGTTTGAAACTGCAGTCATATTTTAACAGAAATTAGATTAAATTAAGCAATTTAAACTCATTTATTTAACTTTAACGTAATTTTCAAGTATTTTTTAAAAATATTTTTAAGGAATATTGCTATAAGAAATGCCATTTCTTTACTATTGGAATCTACTAGTAACTATGGGGGATTTAAACTCATTTATTTTTGGTCAAGTGAGCTCTAATCAAGTGGAGCTCTAAATGTTAATTTTACTTTTTGTGTATTTCGACTTATCTCGAAAACTTTTCAAGCGAATTTAAAAAATTTTATTAAATTATATATTTATATTAAATTATATATTATATATTTATACAATTATAAAATTCATTTGTTCAAAGATACTTTTGTACAAAAAATAACTTGTAGTAAATATTTACTCTTTAATTTTATAATAGTGGGGAAAAATTGAACTATAAGGTATATATCTTCTACATCATTTAAGCGTATATAATTTTAAGTGGCAAAATGCAAAGTTTGAGTGAAATCGGCTCGAGAATTCCTGATAAATCAAATTTCCGCTGCGTGACTTTTTAAATATTCGTAAAAAAATTATATACTTTAAAATTCAAAAACTTTCATACATTATTAAATAAAATAATTTACTAATATTTTTTTTTGCCATCTTCAAATAAGTGAATTTTAAAATTCGGATCAAAACTTTTTCACTTCGCTTAAAAAGTTCTCTAGATATGACGAATTACGCAAAAAGTAAAATTTGGATGACCAAACTTTGGTTTATTCTCCTGATCAATTTATGGAGATCATATTTAACAAACAAACAAACAAACAAACAAATATAACTTTATTGAGAACAAAAACACATAAATACAAAGAATATATATTCGTCGTCAAGAGGAGATATTTCAAAGATTTAAGCTACGTATTTTGGAGCCCCGATATTTTGGGGGTCAGAAATCTGACTTTTGAAAAAAAAATTTATGTTTATTCAGAAAAAGTGCGCTTTTGTGCCTGATTTCCTTACTTATATTGTTGCCTGCACTAATAAATTAGCATATTTGAAGTTACCCCTCGAATTATTAAGATTGAGTCACATATTAAAAACAAATATAAATGTGTTGCGTAAATTAATATTAGTTATTAGAAGATATGCATCAGAATTTGTTAATTCCATTTTTTGAAACTTATTTATTAGAAAGCAAACAAAATCATAATACTCATTTTAGACATGAATGCTTATTTTAGGGTTTCTTAAAAAAATGCCATTCTGCCTGAGGTTGTTACACTGGTACTTCTTATGCCTCAATTAATTTTAAAGGCAACAAAATTCCAAATTGTATTAATATTTACTTTAGCAATATTTTATCCGTAGCACCTATGCATAAAACTCATATTTGAAATTCGTGTATTATTTATTTTTCCGTGTTATATCTGCAGTTTTGAAGGCGATCATTTGCATATATATTACGTGTCCAAACAGAATACAAGTTTACATCAGCAACATCAAAAACGTAGTATTTTTCTTTGTTTTTAAATCCAGTTGAATAAATTTTTTCGAAGACTTGCTCTTTGAAGAGCAGTATCTTTGTTTATAAAAATGAAAAACATAAACCTCGCTCTAAATTCGATTTTATAAAAACAACAATGCGGGGAACAGTCAAGAGCTTGCAGCGTATCAACAAAATATTTTCGACTGTTTCTTGTTTCAGCATCGAGGGATGAAGTATTTTGAAAGAAAACAGAACGCGAAGTTTTCATATTTTCTTTTCGCATCTTTCAGTGAGCTTCGGTGGAAGAAATGTGACATTCTTTTATTTTTTTCCACTCATTTTAAAATAAAGTAATACGCATTTTATAAAAATATAATAGGATTCTGAAAATGTAAACTCTAAGCTTATTTCAGTAAATGGACTCAATACAGATGATTTTGAAGAAAGATGTGTTCTAGCAAACATTTTTGAAGATGTTTTGAAATTGGAAGTAACCTTTGCACTACATTTATAAATTTCATAACTCAAACTTATATTGGGTGCAGAAACTAAGTTCCCACCAATTATACATTTTTTTTTTAAATTTTAAAATTCTGCTTGCCATTAAAAGTTTTTTCCGCATTTTATTAAATAATTTGAAAGAGGAAAATTTGTACATTTCTCGTGCTATTAAATTTATTTGGCATAATGTGTTAAGTAATTTAAACGTGGAGGTTTACAGTATGCCTGATGACACTATATATTTTTGGCATAATGTATTAATTCACTTGAAAGATGATGGTATTAACAATCTACAAAATAGTTTAACACTATATAATAGATTATTTGAAAGATGTTTTGCTCAACCAAGATCTGTGTTTTGCTTCTTGGCTCATTATGTAAATTTTAAGATAATTTAAGTAGATTGTACCGTTGGATGAAAAGAACATTTTCTACAACTCCGTTTTTATTTTAATTGAAACCACAAAAGCTTCTCGTGACATTTGTGTTGTGAATAGAGAGGTGGTATAGCTAAAAGAACCTTTCGTGATTGGTATGCTAAGTTTAAATATCGAAATATCGATCGTTTAAATATCGAAGTTTCAACTTAAAGATACACTTAGCTATCTAATTGTGCTTCATAAAGTGCAGTAATACGCAATTTTGCACAAAAATTCTCATTGAAAACAAATGAACTGTAGCTTAAAAACATCCAAAAACTGAGCTGCCTACAAAACAAAACAAAAAAGCAAAAAAAATTATAATAACTTATAATTTCTTTCAAATATCTTGCATTACTTTTTTGAGCTGTAGTTAGTTTAAAGTCTACTAAAACTTAATGTTCCTTATTTAGATGGATATCAATGATATGGATAACATAAATAAACGATGGATAACAAATAGGTGAATACGAAATAATATCAAAATCTTTTGAAGCATTATTGATGAGGTGCAAATTCATCTAGCTTTTATTCTTTAATTTATATTAAAAGGATTTTGATATTTTTAATTTGATTTTCACTTATTTTAAACTATATAACAAAAGGGATATTTCGATACTGTATTTCTAACTTAAATTAATATTCAACGAATTGTAACGATTTTTTTTTTCATTTAACAATTTTAAATTTACTCGAGAAATTTCTTGGCTCTTTTTTTTGAATGTATGAAAACAATTAAAGTTTTCCTGAAACATTTTAATACTTTTCTTTAAAAAAAATTGCTTTACATAAGAAATATATACAAAGCACAATAATGCATCTTTTATTAAGCAATTTAACAAAACCTGAATTTTGAAAGATATAAACAAAAATATTACGGTTCATTAATAATTTGTTTGCTCAATTTTTGACTACATTTTAACCATTTTTATTTAAGAAATTGAAAAAAAATGCAAGTTTAAAACTTAACGAAAAGTTTTTGAACGTTATAACTTCAAACCTAATTGTTATTAAAGCTCAATATTTAGATTTGCGCTATACTCCCACGTTTCGAGAACGGACAATAAGCAATCAATACAAAAGCAATCAATACAAACTTTAGAAAAGTTCTATTTTTAAAGCATTATGTTCTTGGAATAAAATCAATTTACAAAAAACATATTTAGTATGTGTATTGAAGAAACTGAATCTCTGAGAGGATTTTGTCTTAAACCTACATTTCCCTTTTATTTGGTGCAGTTAGAATCGGAAACTATTTGTTATTCCAAAGCACACTTTCGTTTTTTCAGGTAAAAACAGAAGAATAAAAACCTACCTATAGAGGGCATTTCAATGTCATATTAGACATCAAAAGACAATAATGTGTGTGCGGAAAACGACAGTCTCTGGAAAAACACTTTACATTTTGCTTTACAAGCGCAATACTTGAAAAACATTCTTTGAGCGTAAATATATAGAAAAGAACACTTTTTGTCTCCGGTACATGTTTCTTGATATGTTTTTGAAAAATTTCAGTTGAGCATAAAAGAAAGCAAGAAGTTACTTTTTGATGATACAAAAGATTTTTTTTTCGCTTCCATTTTACGGAGAGCACAGGAAAAAAAACAGTACTCTGGTATTATACTTTCTTTTATGCGTGCATTTTTCTCTCTTTATCGTTCCTTCTTGAGGTATAGATTTTCGATAGATTTTTTTTTACATTACAAAACTTGCATTAAATTGATATTTTGAAAAAAAAGTGTTCCATTGTACTCTGAATTTATTATTGAGCTAAATATTAACTGCTCAAACATTTTCTGTTAGGTTATAAAACATTCTTTTGATTTTGTTAGCTAAAGTATCAAATAAAGAATGCGATTTTAATATTTTTTTTGAGTAAGTTCAGTAATATTTTAAACTAAGTTTATTGTTCTTTAGCCTAACTTTACCATATTGAATTTCAACTGGAACTGAAACTTTATCAACTTAAATCGTTTATGACACATTGAATCAAATTGTTAAAACTAAATGTCTACTGCTACAGTTCTCAACTTTTTCTGCTATACCGACCTACATTTTGAGCATTAAAACTTTGAAGCTTGCGGTTTACTAAATGTACAAAAAAAAAAATAACTGCAAATGGAGACCTAATTTTAAAGTTTGGCTGTAAATACACTCTATAACAAGAAAAAATCGACGCACCGAAATCAAAGAAGGAGTTGTCCGATTGAGACGAAAATTATTGGATAGGAAGAGAATGTACAGAATTGTAAATGATTAAAATTTCAGAACAATTGAATATTTCATTGCAGAGTTACAGTAACAAGTTCAATAAGGTGTTGACCCACCCCTAGTCTGGATACAAGATGCCACACCACGTGGCAAGGACCAATAAAGCTCCCGGATGGTCTCTTGCGATATTTCCTGCCAAATTCGATCCAATTGTCGAACGAGGTCATCAACATTCCGTGCCAGATGCATTCGCCTTCCCATCATATCCCAGACATGCTCGATGGGAGAGAGATCTGGCGATCTGGCAGGCCAATAAAGTGTTTGACAAGCTAGCAGACAGCTCATATCACGTGCCATATGTGGTCTGTCATTGTCCTGCTGAAAAACCAGATCAGGGCGCTGCAAAAGGAACGGTAGCAAAATAGGTCTTAGGATGTCGTCGACGTACCGCTGTGCAGTAAGCGTACCTCTAATGACGACAGAAGGGGTCCAGCTGTCAAAGGAAATGACACCCCAGACCATAATGCCTTGTTGAGGGCCGGTGTGGCGTGCAATAGTGAAGGCAGGATCCCCCCTCTTTGTCTCCGAACACGTCTTCGATGATCGTCAGGACACAATTGGAAGCGGGATTCGTCGATAAAGACTATACGTCCCCAGTCGCCATCATTCCAGCCTGATCGAGCCAAAACTTTCATGCATACGAAGTTTCAAAGCAATCGGATGATTGCTCCTTGGTGCGTCGATTTTTTTGTTATAGAGTGTACTAGAATAGAACTGAAACTAGGACTGAAAGAACTAGAAATGAATTGAACTGTACTGGATTAACTAGAACTGAAACTTTATCAACATAAATCATTAACGACACATTGAATCAAATCTCTAATATTAAATGTCAGTTCTCAAGCTTTTTAGATATACTGACCATAAATTTTGAGAAAAATAAACTATTTGGCTTACGGACCTCTTAGTACACAAGTAAAACATATTACGACAAATAGAAATCTATTGTAGACGTAGACTCTTAAAACAGAGAGGTAGACTCTAAATACACAGAACTCTTAATATAAAATAATTATACAAAGAAATTAAGCAAACATACAAAGAACATATATTATTACTGTTAAATTTCTTAATTTCAAGTAAAAGATGCTATATCACAATTTCTCATGAGGAAAAATTTTACTTGGGTGGTTAAAAACATTTTATCCAAAAAAGAAAATATCAGAACATTCCTGACTTTTCCTTTCCATGAAACTTGAGGGTGAAAACAGGCTTAAGATAGAAATACCCCCCCCCCTCCATTTTAAATTTTTCAGATGTTGAAATTTTTTAACATTTTTCTACATAGGAGCAACCATTTCTCATTTTTTTAATGTTGTATTTTAAAAATTGTAATTAAAATATGTCTTCCTTTGTTTAATCTTTCTATGATTTTTTAAAAAATTAAAAATTTAAATTTTGTGCCTTCTGTGGAACTACTTCGATCCCTATGCATTTTGTAAGCAAAAATTACATTACTTATAATCTTCTTTCAATGGCACTAAGGCAACAACAACTCCACTGCTTTTAGTCAAGAAAGAATCTGAAGAAAAAATATTGTTCTAACCAGTGCAAAGCCTACTGATAAAAAAATTTATTTCGCGAAATTACCAACATTCTAGAAAGCTATAAACAGTTTTTTTCAAACTTCAAAAGTACTAGTTTGAAGAATAGCTTACAAACAAGGAATGTGTGTAGTTTTAAGTTTGAAAAATGAAGAACCTGTGTTTTGGAAAAATAATTATTGTTATGTGGAAAGACTCCAAAGTTTTATATGTGTGCAATATTTTTGACTCCTTTTATGTTTCTCACATAATAGTTTTTCAATCTATATATATATAATCATGTTTACTATACTTCTTGTTTACAAAGCATTTAATTAGATTTTTAATAACTTATTGTTAAAATTTTATTTTAGCAAATAGTTTTTGAGCTTAAGAAAGTGTTCATAAGAAACTGCGTAATCTGCGTTTGAATTTATTACTTCAACCAGCTCTAAATTTTAGAGAAACAAATTTTAAAATTTGAAATTGAGAAAAAAATTCATTAAAAACAATCTTTCAAACCTTCTGTTTGGCGATATATATAATTTCGCTATTTATTAAAAATTTTTATTAAATTTAATATAATAATTATTTCCAAATTAATACGAAAAAATGTATACATGATTTTTTAACTTTGAAAAGCATATTTGTAAAAAAAAATCAACCTGATTGACGAATCCTGACACAATCCTGAATGAGTCACCCCTATAAAGAAAAACAGAAATACAGGGTTATTCATAATTCCCTTGCCTGAAAACGCCATTTTTCTTTACTACACCTGGCTTCAGTGGTACATGTCACTGCCATCTACCGGCAACTGTTTAAATTAATACTTGAATACTTTCGGAATAATTTCATATGTTTTTTTGCCATATTCGTCTTCGTTTTTCTACTATAACGCTTCGAAACCCCAGAGGGAATTATGAATAACCCTGTATACATTTTATAAAATTAGAACTTCACTTGCTTCAAAAAGTATGAAAGTGGAAAAAATCAATAATCTTTAAGTGCTCAAAATAGGCACCCATTCCCAAGACTCACTCGACGTGAATGAGGATAACGAAGGAGATTTGAAGTAGAAAACGTAAAGTTGCCAACGAAAAGTGAAAAATGAATAATGCTGAGAAATATAACTCGAAAAGTGACAGTAACTGAGTGTGAAGCACAAAACGCAAAATAGCCAATTGAAAATAAATAAATATCAAGAAACGAAATTAGAAAATTCTTAGAGGTCTAGAGAAGCAAATCATATATGCATTTCCACGCACTATATGGAGTTGTGGTAAGGAACTTATGTCGTTAGCAGGAAAACAACCGACATTCATATGAATGATCCGACATTATATTCATTAAGATGAACTAACATGACATGGGTGGAAAAAATGTTCCCAGCTCCCTACCAATCAGGATAGCCTGATTGGTAGGGTACTGGACCCGTGTCGAAGAAATCGTGGGTGCCCTCCCCGCCGGCTGAAGACTCCCGGTGTAGGTAATGGTGACTGATGTTAATCTAAGTTAAATATGTCTTGTCACAAAGTTCTCCATATTGCCATAACAAATAAATATCTCTGCGGGTACTGATCTTGGAGTTCCCTTGTCTTCTGGATTGGGTTCAAAATTTAAAGGTTACGGAGTTGAACATTAGTAGTCGTAAACCCAAAAATTGGGTCGGCTGTTCAATGACGGTTAAAAATTAAAAAATATAAAATCTAATTAAGTTATAATTTTATTAAATGCTACTTTAATGTTCACTGAAAAGGCGTGAAATGTAGAGCGCAAATATTATATTAAAATGCAATAGTTTTCTTTTTATTAAACCTCAACCCTCAAAAAATTTTAATTTTAATTTTATGACGGGTTAAATTTCAGCTGTTTAAAATCAAAAACTAATTATAATGTATTTATTAAAAATGAATTTAAAAATGGAAACAATTTACTGAACATTTTTAATTCGTCTGGAAAACTACAAGCTTTATCAAATATCAGATTTGAGTTCCTGTTTTTTTTCCTCTGAAGTTCTAAAGTAAAAGCATCGAAAAAGAAATCTTAAATCAGAGGTTCTTGATGTGTTATGTAAAGACATAGGGAGTATCGAAAACTCGTGGGGATGTTTTACAGGCTTAAAAGATCAACAAAAAAGAATAAAAGAACAAAAAATATCTAAATAAAGAATCTACTTTTGAAGAGAAAATGGCTAAATTCTGACATCTGTGGATGAAACGGAGAAGGATTTTAAGCGATTCAGCAGCCTAACTCATCACTTCCTATTTAAAGATCAAGATCTAGCCTTCTGGCGATCCGGTAAGAGATTTTATTTCTTTCACATTTTCCTGGAAAAAAAGGATAAATTCCAGTTTAAAAGGAGATCAAAGGGAATACCAACTCAACTCTCCATCAGCTCTTGATTTAAAAGTAAACAGAAGAATAAGAGTTTTAATTTTTAAAATACCTATACGAGGAATTACCATTATTTTTGTTGCTTTTAAAATGCCATAAATGTTATAAATGTTTCTATCGAATCTATGCTCAAAGCTAAAAACGTATGTAAAATTGAGAAGTATAAAACATATATATTTTATATCTATATGTAATTGCATGTTAAATATACTGGTTAAATTTCAAAAGGGCTCCGTTTTAAAAATGAAAGAAGAGATTTTACTCTGACAAACAATTTGTTGCAAAATTGTTGCAGAAAAACAAAGATCACGTTGTTTAAAAAATATCTCATTATAATAGTTTTATGTAGGAGCGATTTTGTCAATGTGTTAATTGTAATAAAAAGAGAGATTATAGTTTGTGTGAAACAAAACAAATATGTAAAAAAATAAGTAATGCACAAAAAATGGAAAAAAAATGCAAATCATGTAAAAATAATATAAACGACAGAAAACTCAGAAAATGTATATTAAGTTCATATCACGAAAAGATGCACTTTTCAGTACGTCAAATTTCTTCTCTGCCCACATGGTATTTTTAACTACTAGTGTAACGGTTAATAATTCTGGAACTAATCATTGAATGTCAGTTTTTTTTATCTCTACATTTTTCTGTACTCTTCCGTAATTTAAAATTTCTTAGTATGATAGTTTTTCTGCAGCAAAAGAAAATCAAACACCCTAACCACTTTTTCAATGGACAGAGAAGCAAATCTATAAATTTTATTCATAAGTTGCTGTTTTCCTTTTCGTTTTAAAACTTGTTTTGACAAAATCAAGCTCATTGTGTGTCGTTTTATTACACAAGTATTCTGCACTGCTTTATAAACAATGCGTTTTCTCCTTACATAAAGAAAAATTTTATAATTAGAATATTACATTAAGAATATTACATTTGTACTGTTACATTCCTTTATTGCAATTTAATTATAATGAAATTGACGTAAGATTGCTAAAGCAATGTAATAGAAATCTTACATTTTGCAGCAAAATTGTTTTTAAAAAGATTTTTAACTTCATTTCTCAGACACTGGAAGTAGCCCCGCTCACTTAAGGAGTATTACTTATATTTCTGTGTAATATTGAATAATAATCAATATTTTTGTATGTTTCTATTGTTTTATCATCTAATTAAATAATGCAAAAAGAATAAACCAAAAAATATAGTTTAACTTAAAAAAAATAGAAATTTAAAAAAACATGTTTTTCAGCTCTTTTCAAAATGGGTCGGGTAGCCCCACCTAGTTACAAAAATTATGCTTTTGACTGTTTTTTCAGGAGTAAATGAAAATGACCAATGTATTGACAATAGGTAAACCTCGTTTATCATTTTTATCACAAAATTATTTTATTTATTACATATTTATATACTTTTAGCGAATTCTATCATTTAATAACAGTCATTTAATAACAACAATATTTGTTGTTTAAAATGCATATAACATTAAAATTTGAAGCAATAAAATAATAATCTTTGCAACCGTACATTTATCGACGAAATAAAATTTGTCGCTGATACCCGACATTCATGTGAGCGAGGCTACCCGAAATCCAATTTTTTTGTAAATTTGTAATTACTCGAACAATTTTTAGCATATAGACTTCTTTCTTTGTGCAAATTAAACTTTAGACTACATACTTTAATGTTGTATGCATTGAAAAAATTATTTTTTTAGTACTAAAATGAAGTTTAATCGAAACATTCAACCAAGTTTTCTTAATTTCATGACTACTGTATTCAACATATTTTCAAAACTATTGTTTACCATGTTAGCAACTTCATTCAACTTTGAAAATAATCTTTTTTTAATATAACAATTAATGTCCGATGGCCCATTGATTTAAATTATTTATTGTATTTAGGAGGCGTAAATTTTGCTTTCCAGAAAACATTATTTCCAAGAGGTTTATTACACATATTCGCTAATACAGTAACAAAGAAAGTTTGTATAGATTTCTAAATGTAATTCGCATATACAGTCTGGTTAACATTTACTTTAATAATTTAGTTTTATTTGTTAATAGATTGGAAAACGTGTTTTCCCGTAAAATATTTTATTTGCCGTAAAATAATAAGTTAGAAAATAAAACACAACTTTTAAAAAGATACTACAGCTATGCAAACATAAGCTAAACATACGATAACTAAAACTTTTAATACAGGGAGATGCAAATTATTTTCTGTTTTCTGTAGTGTTTAGAACTATGTAATTTTTATTAATTTTTTTATGCAAAAAGTTGTTTTCATAACCACTTTTGCGATTTATATTTTAAAGTTATTTCAGGTTAATAAGAATCATAAAGTGTAAACAGTTATGCACTATATCTATAATACTCTGAATTCGTTTATAAGATCATAATGCTTAGCTATAAAATAAAGATGAATAAAAGGAAATCAAATACATTGTTACTGTTTCTTCTTTGTTCAAAGACAAAGAAAAGTAAATTTTAAAGACTCTTGCTCATAAAAGGATGAAATTTTTGGCTTCGCATTCATTTCTTTTGTTTTGAAAGAGTCTATCTTTATTGCTGACATTATTTTAAATATGAAGTAATTATTTTTATTAAAAGGCAAATTGGAAAAAAGAGTTATTTTAATTTTGAAATTAGATAAACATTTGCCGATGACAGCAAAATGAGTTTCGGCATTGTAATTATGGGATTTTGAAATTCGTTATTTGTTTGTGTTTTGTCTCCCTATATTTTATACATTGTCATTCATTAAAAATGATTTATTCTATGCATAAAAATTTTTCCATCCTTAAATGTAAGCATACAAATAAATATTTTTGCGCTTACACCATTATTGAAAATGGCGAATCATTTTAATTCATCTGAGATTCATATATATTAGCAATTTATGTTTCTAAATTGAAGCATTGCTAGAAAATTATTTATTTTGATAACTTGAACAAGTTTCTTGTTCTTTGCACAAGTAATAACTGAAAAAAGTGTATTCATTCCGTAATCACAGAAGCAATATTTTTGTAAAAACCTAATGAATTTGCGTTTTGTTCGCTGAGCAAATCTGGCGAATGGTCAATAATTGTTATACATTGCAAAAAATTTCGAATCAAACTATGGTAAAATGTACAGGCACCCTTAATGAAGCATCCGTTAAATCAATTTTACAGCATTTTTTTCTATTTTTACAGTAAACGTTTATATCATATTTTTTGCAGAAACATTTATTTAATTGCAGTGAATCAGTAATTTTAGTGTAAATATGGCTGCAAAATTTACGATTTTTTCTTACGATTTTTTTACGGTAAAAAATTACAGGCGTATTGATCCCTGTTAATTTTCTACATAATTTGATAATGAATTTTTATAGTGTTGGTAAACTATTACGAGATACGAAGAATTTAAACAGATTTTATTTAAAAGAAATATTATCCTGATGCAGTACACAACTGAAAATATTTTGCAATGCAACTTAAACGTAATAATGTGACATCTAAGAAACACTCCAGACGCAACGGTAACTACTGTCAAATATATATGCCTCAAATACAACAGGTTTTGTAACACGGTGCCCAGTTGAGAATTCGATTGATTTCAAAATAAAAAAAAAATAAAAAACAAAGGATGATAATGTAATGAAACGAAGGGTATATTTTTTTGTTAAAACTATTAAAAAATTGCACAGAAATTTTGAAATTTAGTGCAAAAATTATTGGTTACAAAAAGTAAAATAAAATATACTAAATACCAAAAAAATTATATTGTAAGGTTAGAAAAATTTAATATGAATGCAAATAAAAATATAAAAAAGCTTGTATTAAGTTCATAAACAAAAATGGCCCTTAACGCAAATAACCATGTCTGTAGTTAACCAAGCCGGATGCGCAGCAGCCCTCATGGTAATTTTTGCAACTGCATTAATAGTTATAATTGGTTAACTACATTAATACTTTACAACTGAATTAATAGTTAATTATTCTTGTATTAATTTTTAAATGTTATTTCTAATTCCATTGTACTTCGCATACATTTTTCTTTACAATGTCGTAATTTTAATTTTCTAATTCCTATTCTTTTTGCTTTGCAAAACAAATATCACCATAAAGTTTAACCCCCAAAAACTGTCGCTTAAAATGTTTTTATATAGAGGGAAATGTTTCATCAATTTATACTGTTTCAGCATGAAGCATTTTTTTTCTTCAAAATGCTCATTTTTACTTAACAAAATTATCAGTTTATAAACTAGAAATAAAAAGAAAATATTATAAATTCACCCGAAACTAATTAGCACATGCAATACCGCTTAGGTTTCGGAGCGAACAAAAAAATAGTTTCCTGGAAGTGAAAGAATTTCAGGTGAATTTGATTAATGGAAACATTTACAAGTTAATCTGAGTAGCGACAAGCATTCATTAATTACTTATGAACCAATGTTTGAGACAGTTTACAAATCCGCTTTTGAAAAATTCTACTTGTTTGTAATGATCTATGGATTACGCTGTGTATGGCCTGTCATTGTGACTTTAAGGAACAGAATAAATATACTAGAATGTATTTAACTTTAAAGTGTTTTTTTTTAAAAGTTTTAAATGCTATGAGACTTTCCCTATGAGAACGAGCATGTCATATCCATTGCTGTATAATCGGTGTTATTTTATTTATTTCATGTTACAAGATTTATATTCCTTGATTACAGTGTCCTAAACTTTAAATGCAATATTATATTTTCTCAAGTTTTAAGTTTATTTTTTGCTAATTTATTTTGTTTATTGCATATTTTTGAATATAAGCCCATCATGGTAAGCTTTTTATTTGAAAATTCACTCAAAATTAAAGCATCACTATAAAAGTCAACACACAAAAATAAGGCATGCTAAGCATGGAATAAGCCTTGTAGTAACGGTTAAAAAGTGAGTAAAAGAGACATAGACATTTCGAATTTGTTATTCGAAAATTAAAAAAAAAATAATAAATTTAAAAAAATACAAATTCCCACATAATTATCCGTTCCATCTGTTTTTGTTTTTAATTTTTATATCTAGTCATTCCGTTTACAATTTTTATATTTAATAATTCCGTTTTCAAATTTTGTTCATTGTATTTTTATTATCTTGTAAGTTCATTTCGTGATGTTTACTGATTATCGTTTAATGCTTGACAAAAGAAGTACTTCTGTTGACATTTTTTAATGGTAGTGGATCTGATTCTAATCCTTGGGGTTGACTGACACGTATCGCCCCTTTCTCTTTTTGCTCAAAAACCATTCATTGTTTGCTTGTGAGCGACCAAACACTGAAAATATGTTAAGTTATATTTGATTTAAATTTTAATTGTAATGCAAACAAGGAGTCAATTTTATCCTGCCATTTTTATTAATTAAAAAAAAATTGCGCATCATTTTTTTTTCTCCAAAAGAAATGATATTTAAAACTGAATAATCAATTAAAGCTTGAATGTCAGGTTTTATGTTCGTCAGATTTAAACGCAGATCTCCTTTGAAGAAAATGTCCCACCTATTTCTTTGATTTTTGGTGAGCAGCTGGGTGACAGAACTAAATCCTCTCTCCACTAAATATGTTGACTGGAACGAGATGAGGAGTGCTCCAGTTTGTTTCCACAATTGTGGATAAGTGTCCATAAGCTTTACCCAAGCTAACTCGCAACCGTATTTTTTAAAGACGACTTTAGCCTCACAGTCATACTTCAAATCTAAAAACTCAGTCTGCAAAGAGGAAGTGAGCTTATCCAAAACTTCAAAAGAGAAAGGATCGAAAATTCAATCCGGAATTTCTAATTTCATCAAATCTTTAAATCTTGATTCCATATCAGTTTTTAACTGATCAAGGTAATCAGTGAGAATTAAGATTTTATTTTCGAGAATCTCGATATCTGCCATTGAGCACTTTTTAAGAGTTGGAAATTGCACTAGCTCTTTGCGACCAATGTTTGACTTGTAGATATCAAACTTGGCGAGGAATGAAGATATGATTCCCTTATCCCTGATAATGTTCATTTTATTTCCTTGAAGTTTTACGTTGATTTCAGTCATTTTTTCAAAAATATCCGTAAGGTACGCCGTTTCCCACTTGCATTGTTTCAAACTCTCACTTAAAGCAGGATCAGTGTTGTCAAGAAACTCAGTAACCGAGTCAAATAATTCAAAGAAACGGCGCAAACAGTTTCCCTTTGAAAGCCATCTCACAACTGTATGCAGGAGTAAGCGTTCGAAATCTTCATCATTTTCATGGCAAAGTTCTCGGAATAAACAGTAATTGAGAGAATTAGCTTTGATTTTATTGATGCAAGAAATAACGAATTATAAAGTGTCGTGCAAGGCAAAACTCAACTTTTTTGCAGCCAAATGTTGACGATGAATTACACAATGATTTTGATGACCTCCACTACTTCTTTTTTAAAGTGTGCCGGAAAACCCAGTATGGCGACCAGACATGGCAGGAGCACCATCTGTTGCATAAGCACTTACATTTGAAAGGGGAATTTCTTTTTTCTCAAAATAATCTTTGAACAATTTAAAAATCGACGATCCTTTTGTATCAGTGATTAAAGTTCTTGTAAACAACATTTCCTCGTTAATCTCCTTACTCTAATATGAATCTCACATCAGCTAATACAATAGCTTTGTTATCTATCACAGTTGATTCATTAATCTGCAATGCAAGTTTACCATCTTTCAAAAATTTGATGACTTTTGACTCAACGTCTGCTGCCATCTCATCAATACGCCTGGAAACAGTATTATTGCTCAGAGGAACAAAGGGACTTATCTTATTGCTCGATCCCTCAAACAACATGATTTCAAAATTTTTTTTTAGTAGCAGATAAAATAAGAGTTTCGCCAATTGTGTGAAGTTTACCACAGTTAGAAATCAATAATGAAACTTCGTAGGAAGCAAAAAGACCTTTGTCAAAATCGGTTGTTTGTTTTTCAAATAGTTCATTTAAATTAGGCCGTTTTTAAAATTTAGATTTCAGACCTTGAAAATAACTTAGGGGTTTGCTTACTTTATCACTATGTAATCTCGATAAATTGTCTCTCATTCGCGAGGGTCTCAACGCCTCATTACTGGTAAATGTTTTAGCCCACAAAGGACTAGATGGAAATTGCACATTCTGCAATGACGGGATAAAGCCGAACTTTAAATATTCGGATGAATTCTGACGACACTTCCTCTTCTAATCCATTGACACTTCAATATAAATGCATGGAAGCTATAACTATGAAAAATAAGCTAACAATTTATGGCTGTGGAAAACAAGCCAACAATTATCAACGGTGAAAAACAAGTGGCAATTAATGACGATAAAAACATCTAATAACGATATTAAACAACCTAACAATTAACAGTCAATAACTAATAACAAAAATTATAAAAAGGTTTATAAAAGACCATGACGTTCAACAAAAGAGAAATCTTGAATGATCGATTTCCACCTGCGATACCAAAACGTATGACGAAAACGATCCTGAACTTGAAATTTGTTAATTTTTAACTATCATAATTATTTGTCTACACCAGAACCATAAGTTTCATATATGTTTTCCATTTCGATCTTAAATAGCTTTTGTTATTAATATTATTAGCAATTTTTATCTTTTGAGTACTCTTCGCCCCCTTATTTGCCCCCCCAAAGAATTAGCGCCCCCTTGAGGGGCTCTATCACCCCCTTTAGGGCGATCGCCCCCAGGTTGGGAACCACTGGATTAGAGGTAAGCTGGGAGCTGTACATCACCAAAAATCGTGCCACCGTGCATGTGATTGTAGTTTATTTTGAAGACATGTTTAAATGCTATTTAATTAAAATGTATTAAATCCGAATAACCTGAATAAAAAAAATCAACGCCCCTTCCCTCTTCTTAGCAAGCCACATTGTAATATTGAGACAAACATTTCGCCAAAAAATTTCGTAAAGCATTGAAACGAGCACAAAATGATTGCTCCTATGCAGACAATGAAACTTTAAAAATTTTAAAAATAACATCTTCTCTAAACAACATTTGTAAAGATCGTTAATTAGATTTGTTAATGACTTAAAATAAAATAAGTAATTAAAATAAAAGAACAATGATTTATCTAAGTTACTCATGGTATTAACCATAACATGGTAATTCCAAATAATTTATCTTTGTTACTAATTCCTATTGTTTCATGAGAGAATTTCGCCGACATGAAAAGTAAAGCAAACAATTAAGCAAAATCTTTCCCCTTTGAAGTATGGAAGAGAGCGTTTATTATGATGCAAGCATTGTTCTAACTTTTCGAAATAATAACTTTCGCTGCAGTACCTAATTTGATAAAAGTATTGATAAAGTCGAGTTTAAAACTTAAGGCGAATTTCGCTACGTGATGAATTTCATAAGTAAAAGAATTGCTTACTTATTCTTTAGTTTGGGATCTACTCTTTTTTTTAGTTGAAGCACACTAAATTTGGAAGATTTACTTTTAGATAAATTTTCGAGCATAATAATTTGAGCTTATTCAATGAAAGTAAAACTTTTGATGTAAATTCTAGTTTCCTTTAATAAAGGAGCAATTATTATGAGTTAAGAGAAATACATAGGTATTTTCTGAAGGTTATAAATTTAAATTAGAAGTTGCATACAGTTAAAAACAAATATGTAAATTGCAACTGCTATTTTAATGAGAAACTTCTAATGTCAGATTTAAATTTTTAAGAAACTTCGAAGTAACTATTTTTATAAACTGTGCACTCTATTCAACTTTTACTTCAGGTAATTAGACAAAATAAACTAATGTTGTATGATAGAACCTTGAAATCTTAGGGCTATATTGCACGAAAAATTTAATGGTTCCCCAAAAGCTCCGAATAAAAATTGCAGGCAACGTAGTAAATCGGATATCTAACCCAACTCCGATCTTTCTCACAACAAAGTCTACTTACCAGTGTCTTAAAACTCGGTTAAAACAGTAAGACAGTGATCCATCTCAACTTCTAAGATTTAAACTGAGGCACATGAATACCAAATGCCGCAGAACTTAGCTAACATAATGTAACGGTGATACAATTCAGCATCTGACTTTAAAATAGCAAGCCAGCCTATCAATTCTCTGAATAGTTAAAAGTGACAGTTAAAGTTGTTTAAAATTATGAGATAAAAACATCGAAATTTTGAAATAGCTTAGTTATTTTTGTTGCATAGCTTCATAAGGTATATTTGGCAGTTGGGATTTCTCTGGTTTTTCTATTGATGTACTACAAAGCGAAACAAAAACGCGCTACACTGGATAGATCTTCACGTTTTTGGACTCAATCCTTATGGTTTGAGGAGGGGACCTCAAATATGCTAACAATATTTTAAGTTACAAAATGCAACGCAAAAATGCACTTTCTTTAAATAAATATTTTTTTCAGATTTATGACTCCCAAAACATAGGGGTATCCGCAATCTGGGATACATGGTCTCTATAGTAGTTGAGCGGTCCACTGTTAGGAATCCTTAATGCTAAATTTACTATTTGCTCATTACACCACATCTCGATAACTTTTTAGGTGCACATACTTGCACCTAATTATAAAATTTAAAGATAATCCCATGCTAAAAATAACTTTTAATAAATATTTATTTTTTTATTATTTTATTTAATAATAGTCGAAAAAAAATTAAATTGTAAGGTACGCAACTTTTTTCAACATTTTAAATAATGTAGTTTTACATTCAAATTACAAATTCTGAGCAAAATAGGTCGAAAAGTTCCAAAAAAATTGAATTTTTTAAAAGAATACGAGTTTTTTTTAAAAAAGGTAAAGATAGGTTATGTTATATGGGGAAATGTATGTTGAGATAAGGAAGCAAATGTTTAGTTATTCAAAATAATTCGATGTTACTCTTAATATATTCATACCCTCCAAATAACACCATGGCATGAAAAGATTCAAACAATCTCATTCTTTAAAAATGCCAATGCATGAAATTCCGGTTGTTCATTTATTTCGAATTTCCTTACTTTGTCTCAGACAACATCGAAGAAAATAATTTTAGTTGCTCAATTTCAGCTTCGCTATAATTTAAATTAATAATATATTATAGTCAATAACAAATTGCTAATTGCTATAAAGAGCAATAGAATTACGCAAAATGATCTGCAATCAATTCTATTGAAAGCTGGCAGTCAGTTTACGGTAAGTGAAGACAAAATTAAAATAAGATTGCCCATAAAAAATAAAAAAAAGAGGAACTTATAAAATTTAAAGTAGTAAAAATAAGTTGTAAAAGCGTCACTCTGAATAATTTATTACTGACACTTGGATGGCAAGATTTATTTTCACTCGAGGTAATTCTCTCTTTAAACTGCGAAATTCTTTGGAAAATAAAAGAAACATATAATTGCAACTGTAATTATGTGTCAAGCATAAAAGGGAAGACGATTAAAGTGAAGAATGCGCAACAATTTAAAAATATTTTTGACGTTTTTAAGTCTAATTACCTCAGATAATGACACATCGTCAAAACAAATATGAAATAAAAAAATAAATGTCTCTGAGCTTTAACTTTAATTTTTTTAGCTTCTCTCAACTGAAGCATTTTAGTATAATGGAGAAACATTAACTTCAAAAATGCAGTTAATAATAGTTAGAATGCCTCGTATTCTCTTTTAAAATGCATTTTTTTTTAACGTGGGGGAATAAAACAAAAAATTTAAACTAATTCGAAGTGGAATTTAATTTTATTTCTAGATATTTTTTTTTAAATAATGAGACAGATAAAGTTTTTCTTATCAAACTCAACAAGAGTTTAAAATTGAATTAACATATAGCTTCTAAAAATTTCATTCATTTATAACATTTTATATAAATGTTGGAAGAGGATAAGGAATGATTTAGAACACTGTTAACAATTTTAGAGAGTGTTGGACTATCATATATCTCAAAAACAGCAATTTAATTGTAACGACAACATAAGACTCAATATTCGTTCTCCTAAACTCCACTCTGTTACAAAATCGCATAAAATTTGATTTATTTTACTGATCACTTGCTGAATACCCGTTCTTCGCACAGGGAGAGTAAGAAATAAATAAAAAACCAATAAATTTGTATTGAGAAACACTACGAAATCATGCTCAAAACAAAAAAATCAAGTACCGACACAATTAAAGAACTTGGTGGATGAACCAGGTAAGTAAAATATTTAAGGGAACTAATGAATCAGAGAAAATAAAAAAAGCGATTATATCAATACGGGTATGTTTAATGTAACAGAACTGCTTTGCCTTCCTCAAATCTAAACATAACTAATTACATCAGTTTTTAGTATGCTTACCTGATTTTTATCTCAAATTAGGCAGGGGTAAATAAATAAGAACAGAGAAATATTTGTCCCGCTTTCTTATAAATTGGTAATAAAATAGTTCAGAAGCAATTTTTTTTTTTAGTCCTGAAAATGTTACTTACCTGGTTTTTCAACTAATATAGTTAAAATAATTACTTTCATATTTAATATTACTTGTTACCCTTTATGGTGGCTTTGCGTCACTGAAGTAAACAAAACCCGTGTTTTGTAGTTTAATCCATTTGAACAAAGATAAAATGTATTTAGTATCACTTCGCATGATGCTATTGCACTATGAAGTAATTTTCTAAGGTACATATCCCTTTCGAAGACCGTAAAACGCTTATTTCCAAAGTATCAGTATGAAAACTGCCAAGTATTGGTGCTGTCTTAATAATTACTAATCATATCAATATAATATTTTATACATTTATTTGTATATTTAGAACACATTACATAACACTTCAACATCTAAGTTTTGTGAAAAATACATTAGTCAGTGACAACCAACTAAATCTGAATTTAAAAAAAAAAGAATTCTTATTAGAACTTGATAAGATTTATAGAGCATGGGCATTTCTCTATCTGACCTTTAATTTACTACTAAAATATTTATAAGTAGTAAATAAACAAAGTTCTTTACATTCTAATCCATTAAAATGTTAATACACTATCTTTTCTACCACTGAAAAAAATAATTTCTGAAATTACGGAAAACCCGTTGTAGAATTGTTATCAAAACTGCACCAATTACCATAATACCAGTAGAACCTCTATCTGACCTTTAAATTACTACTAAAATATTTATAAGTAGTAAATAAACAAAGTTCTAGCTTATTTTATATTATTTCAATTAATTCATATTATCAATATTAATAAAGCATTAGTGTCAATAATAATATCGTGCTTTCTTACTGCTCCCCAAAATAAATAAGTATATTTTCTCCATTATTTTTGCTTTTTAGTACGTAATTTTTTTAAAAATCAATTAGCATATTACTAACATTAATTAAGCATCATTGTCGTCAATGATAGTATGATAGTATTACTTTTGCGTGTTAATACATAGTTAATTTATTTTACTTCAATATGCATATATAACCTGAATAAAGCGTTTGTTGTCAATAATGATATGGCGATTTCTTTTTTCGATTTCTTCTAAGCGAATTATTACCAATCTTCTATTAATTTTGCCTTTGAATACATAAATAATTTGTTCATTCAATTACCGTTTAATTTTAAATAATTATTTTTGGAAACACGTTTTAAAATAATTAATTTAAATTTTTAAAAAAAACGCGTGGTATCAGACAACTTTAAAAGTATAAATTTGGTGACGTAGAACATACGTGCTACCACTTAATGTTGTTTGTTTAACTTATCAGATATAGCGAATATAAAATAATTAAATATATAAATCCGCATGATAAACTATTTTTTTTAATTAAATGGAGCTATAAGCTAGAAATTATCACTAATTTTAACTTTAAAATATTATGTGAATCGCTTATAGTAAAATTTAAAACAATGAACAACGCTTAACCAATCAGATAATACACTCAATTAGTTCTTCACTCATCCTGCTTGAACTTCTCGTCGTAGAATGTTCGAATGTTGACAGTGACTTTCCTCGTGCTTCAAACTATTTGTATGCCAAGTTTCATTGCTTTCTGTAGGATTTTATAGGAGCCTATAAAGGACACCCACACACGGACATTTATTTTATATATATATATATATATATATATATATATATATATATATATATATATATATATATATATATATATATATATATATATATATATATATATATATATATATATATATATATATATATATATATATATATTAGGCAGTGGTAAATAAAATAAAGATAATAATTATTAGTCCTACCTTCTAATAAATTAGTAATAAAATAATTAGGATACTTGTGTTCTTTTTTTGTTCTGAAAATGTCCCTGATCTTGCCAAATTAATATAGCTAAAATAATCTCTCTTTTTTTTTATTTAATGCTATATGTTCGAATCTTCGGCGGATTCTTACCATTGAGGAAACCAAAGTTCGTTGTTTGTATTTAATACCATTGGAATAAAGATAAAATGTATTCAGCATTTCTTCGCATGATGCTATTGCTCTCGGCTGATTCTTAATAATTAAAATTTACTACTATTAAGTGATTTTCTCAGGTACATATCCATTTCGAGGGGTTGTAAAACACTTAATTCTAAAGTATAGGTACAAAAACTGATTGGTGCAGTTTGAAAACACACCAAATATATCAATATAATATTTAATAACTATATAAGTATATTTGGTACTTATTACATAACCCTTCAACATTTGAGTTTATATTTGTCTGTGGCAGCCAACTAAATCCGAATTTTTAAATAAAAATATAATAGAACTTCATAAGGTTTGGAGCATGACCATTTCTCTATCTCACCTTTAATTTACTGTTGAAATATTTATAAGTAGTGGTGGAAAATTGTTTTAATTCCAATTCTTTAAAGTTTTAATACACTATCTTCGCTACCACAGGAAGAAATATTTTCTGAAACTGCGGAAAACCCGTTGTTGAATTCTTATCAAAACCAATTCGCCAATTATCATACTACCAGTAGCACATATTACCGTCAGTGATACATATGATTTAAGTGTTATCTGTGAATGGCAATTTTTTACGATTTTTTTTAAACGAACTCCCCATTAATCTTTCTTCCGTGAGCTTGGCTTTTTAGCATATAGCTTACTTAATTTTATTTCAATTAATACACATTATCAATATTAATTGAGCATTAGTATCAATAATAATATGCAGATGTTTTACAGTTATTTAAAAAGCGAATAACTATCTTTTCTACTAATGTTTGCTTTTCAGTTCAGAAGTTACTTTTTTTTAATTTCAATTAATACATAGATATTACCAACATTAATTAAGCTTTATTGTCGTCAACGATAGTATGACGATTTCTTTCAGTTCTTCTAGACAAATAAATACCTTTACTACATTTCTTTTGCTTTCTAGTATATTGCTTATTATTTTATTTCAATATGCATAAACTACCTTCATTAATTAAGCATAATTGGCGTAATTAAGAATGATTAGCGCCAATTTTGTATGTTTCTCCTAAATGAATTAGTACCACTTTCTCAATAATTTTTGCTTTTGATTACATAAATATTTCGTTTCTATTCAATTACCGTTGGTTTTAAGTAATTAATTTTTTAGAAACACGTTTAAAAGAATTGATATAAATCAAATAAAAGCAAGTGGTATCAGACAAAGTATCAATTTGGTGACGTAGACCACGTGTGCTACCACGTAATATTCATTGAATTCATCTAACATAACATGGCGAATATAAAATAATTACGTACTTAAATGCGTGCAATAAACTATTTATTGATCAAACAGAGCTAGCAATTATCACTGATGTTTCTTTAAAATAAGTGAAAAATTATTCATTAAACTTAAAACAATGACTAACGCTTAACCAATCAGAAATTTTTTTTTTCGTTTTTAGCTCATTCTGTTAGAACGATTTGTCGTAGAATATTCTAATGCTGACAGTGACCTTCCCCGTGCTTGAAACTATCTGTATGCTGAATTTCATCGCTTTCTGTCCGATGGTTTAGGAGTCTATAAAGGACATACACACAGACACTCATTTTTACATATATAGATGGGGCCGATCTCTGTATGACAAAATATACGATACTTATAAACATAACCAGCGTACCTGCGGAGCTCTGCATAGAGATCAGGAATCACAGAAATATTGAAAAGCGATAACCTTCTACTATCTCATCAACTTTTCGAGGCTGTTGTTCCGTTGTTTAACATTTTCTTGTTTCTGTTTTTATTTATTGTCCCAGACATTGTAAATAAACATTCTAAGGACTCTGCATTCCTAGTTCTACGTCTTATGCTCGAGCTGGTGCAACACCAAATTGAAAATCGAATTGGTGCGTCACCGAATCGAAAATCGAAATGTTATGATAACAAATAAAATCATTTAATGTGCTGCCAGTGGCTAAAAAATGATCAATGCTAAATATATTTTTATTTTTTTGTAATTCATTTTTCATTTTATATTACCTTAAATTGCATTTCAAAAGCAGAAAATTTAAGATTTTTAAAGCATTTTTAATCTGAGACTTAAAATAAGAAAACAATTTTTCCGGATGCAATTATCTTTAAATCATCATACAACCGCCATTTTTTTACACATAACTGTATATTCATACAAATGATTTAAATGCAAGAAGCTTATTACACAAAATTAATTAAACAGTCCTTTCAAGGCTTTTAGAATCGAAAAAGATTTGCAAATGTATAAAAACAAACTCTTGAAAAGAAGAAAAATTTTTCCAATTAAATGAATCTTCACTTAAAAAGTAATTTTCACTTTTTCCCGAAAATAATTTCAAAAAACCATCATTCTGATTTCTTTCTTTGCCGTGCTAAAGAAAATAATGATTTAAAGAAGAAATGTAATCAAAACCTCATATCCTATTTTAACTTTAGATAAACTTTATTTTTTGATTCCTTGAATTAAAATCCGTTGTTCCAAGAATAGCTTTTTTTATTATATATAGTCAACAATTGATTGTGGTAGAACTACTCGTTCGTAAAGAAGTGCAAATGCTTAATGATCCTATCCTCCGTAGTTATTTTATTTATTATTTGAAGTTAAAAAATGAAAACTAGTTTTTATTTTAAGTTCCCGATGCAATAGATTCAAGTTTTTTCAACATATTTTAATACTTAATTGCTGTTTCATCTGATTTTATTTAAAGGGAATATATATAAAAAGCATTAAAGGAATTCTTGAGTACCCAACATTGACAATTAATAATGTCGACTTGTGCAATCAACAAATTCTTCGAATTTCTTATCGACAAATAAATAATTTGTGTATAAAAAATTCTAAACTTTATTTTGCTTACATTTTTACACATGGGAAAAATATTTGCAATCCACGGATAAAATCATTCTGGAAAAATTACTATATTGCATGATAAACTAATTTTCCCGGCAATACGGTAACAGTTTACCGGAATTTCCAGTTTTCAAAAATATAGTTCTTAAAATCACACATTTATTAAGCGATACAAAACTTAAAAGCAAATTTAAATGAATAAATGGTTTTAACCTAAGAAATGGTTTTCATGCATTGCTCCAACGTGTCATGATAAAGTTACCAAATTTTATGACATTTATCTAATTTTAACACATATTATAAAACAATAATTTATTGCTAATTTTACCAAATCTTTTCCAAGACACTTCGATAAAAATTGCCTTTTTTTGTGCTCACATATTTCTTTTCACAGTGTAGAATTAAAAGTGTTAAGTAAATTTTGTTTTAACTGTCGATACAAAAATTCCATTCATATATTAGTGATATTTTTTTCTTGTTTCAAAACGAAAATATAAGCATTACGAAAAAAAAAACATATCATATATTTCAAATGGTTTTATGTTCTCCATTTATGCTCATTCCGTAAATTTGTTATGTTTTTTTAAACAAAACGCATGGTTTATAGTACATTACGTAACTAGGATAAGGATGCATGGTTGAATTAAAATATTCTGGCATAAAAGGCTGTCAGTATTAGCTTTGAAATGTCATGCGTAGTACAGTCATGGTTTATAGTAAAAAAGCTGAATACCCTTTCTCAGCACGGGATAAAAAAAAAAAGTAAATAATCAATAAATTGGTATTGATGAAAACTGCGAATTTAGACATTAAACTGAAAGACAGGTAAGAAACATAATTAAGTTAAATCAAACAAACTTTTTTTTATTTATTATTGTTTGTTGCTCTTCCTGGTTATTATTGGACATGTTTAAAAACACGTTTGGATAAGTTCATAAATTTAAAAATTAACTATGTAAGTTTAACGATTAAGTATAGCTAGTATCATTTGGTACAATGCTTTTGATTAAAATCAAATTTGAACTGTCAAAAACTGCCACAACCAAAGTATTTCTCCGATATCTATCCAGAAGCTCCCATGTCTGTTTGATTTGATTCAAAATTACAAGATTACGGAGTTGAACATTAGTTATCGCAAATCCAAAAATTGCGCATAAGCCAGTGTCTGGAGGGAGTTTTAAAATAGAATGTCGTATATTCCGCCGTATATTCGAATGGCCATACTGAATTCGGATCGGATCGGAATTGCGGATATATTTAAGAGACATCCATAAATAAATATAAAGATTCTGCTTTATTTAAGTAGATTTCTGCTTTATTTATATATTTTGATTATTTGACAAAATGCTAACTTATTTGCTATTATTAATTATGCAAGCCAATGAATTTCATTTCTTTTTGTCAAAACGAAACTAAATATAGCTGTAATAAATTTATTTAATTTAAATGAATACATAACTATAAAACCGTGAACAATACATTTTAAAGCAAAAAATATGCTTTAAAAATAATTGAGATAAATGGCTCTGTTCAAGAACTGAAAAACAGCATAAAAAAGCAATTGTGTATGTGCATTCTTGAAGTATTAAATTTAAAAAAAAAGAAAAAATATTATGTGTATTATGTTTCTAGTTTAGAAGAGTTAAATTTCTTTTCGATGAAAAGCAAATTAAACTTATTGGCTAGCATAATTAATAATAGCGAATAAGTATGCAGTGATATTTTGACAAATATTCAAATTTGATTCATGATCTGACAAAGGTGACATTGAAATAATTAGCATTTACGTTAAAGCAGTCTTAACATTTATTTGAAGCGTTTAATTGGTAATTAAAATGAACTTTAGCTTGCGAGCCTATTTTATTTATCTTTTTTATGCCTAGTTGAAAGATTTTGCCACTAAATACTTTTTTTAACATTGAGTCCCAAGATTTGAAAGTCTTAAATGATTAATTAAATTTGATTGAGTCTTAAATGAGTATACTAAAATATATAATTCAAGTAAATTAGGGGAAATCTATTCACTGTTTATATCCAACATCTCTCTTATCTGTTATTAAGACAAAGTAGTCTGATTTTTCCAGTTTACACCCATATAAATATTGACACCCATGTTCGAATGCGTAAAAAGCTTTATATCGCCGATGCATTGTCAAAATAATACATAGCAAAATATCAATATTCGTGTTACCCTATTAAAATTTAGCAGTCTTACAATACAATAACTATATATATATATATATATATATATATATATATATATATATATATATATATATATATATATATATATATATATATATATATATATATATATATATATATATATAACATTATGACCACCCTCCATCTATAACAATGGGCTCGCCAAGGTTTTCATGGTTTCTCTCCCAGGAACAATGTTTTCATGCTGCACATTAGGACCCATAATCCCCATAGAGCAATCCCTGACATCTGTAAGCTACTTGAACATAGTTGCAGACCAGGTCCACCCATTTATGGCAACAGTTTTTCCTGCGGGGGATGGTGTTTACCAACAAGATAATGCACCATGTCATAAGGATCGAATCGTCATGGATTGGTTCGAGGAACATTCCAGTGACTTTCAAGTCATGTCTTTGCCCCAAATTCATCTGACCTTAATCCAATAGAGCATTTGTGGTCTTACTTGGAAAACCAAGTTTGTGCTGCCACGCTACCCCCTCGCAATGTGAAGGAATTGCAGGACCAGTTGGTGAGCGCTTGATACCAGATACCTCAGACTACCTATCAGCACCTTGTGGAATCAATGCCACGGAGGGTGCTAGCAGTTTTGAGGGTGGTCCTACATGTTATTAGCAAGGTGGTCATAATGTAATGGCTCTTCGGTGTATATATATGTTAACAATTAATTATTAATAGTTAGTATTTTTAAAATTTAAAAAAAAATTGAAAGCCTTGAAATTGAAATGCTGTTTCGCAAATAAAAAAAATCTCATTTGCATTTAACATTACCATTAATAGTGAAATACGAATTTTCTTCAATTTTAGATAATTAATGCTAGCCTTCATATTTATTTTTAACACGCTTTACTTTTGCACTTAAATTATGATGAATTAAAAGATATAAATATATTTAATGTTTCTGAAGTTTTCCTTTGCTTCTACTTTTTAAACATTTTGTAAAAATGATGTTTCCTTAACAGTGCACGTTTAAATCATTAAAATTGATTTTCATCAATGAAATTTCGTTTTTTCTACACTGAACCCGAACCATAAGAAGCCCGAAAGTGGTGTTTGTTCACAAAACACCCCATGAGAATTTGAAAACAGTTAAAAAAAATCGTGGTCCAATTCTGTGCACCCGTTCCCGAATTATAGCGAACATACTTCAAAACAAATTTTCACTTTTAAGATGCAACTAAACAAATACATTCTAGTATTGCAATTTACTGGTAAAACACATTCTTTGCTTTTTTTAAAAAATATTACGATTTATTAGAAATTAACTGAAAATAGCATGTTTCGTTTGCAAAATATTGGTAGGACTTCTCTGGATATAAGATTTTAAGTTATTTTATTTTGTTTTGAAATAAGATGCACAGTTTGTGGACAGACAGAGGATTGTTTAACTAAAAAAAACGCGATTTTGCCTCCCTGTATACTATTTTATTTTAAAATATCACCTACCGTGCGTGCACGGTACATGAAAGGTTAGGCATTAAATGTTGATGTTGTCTTATGACACTTGTCAATACCATCAAGTCTATTTTAAGGCAGAGGGTGAGCTTCTTCTTGTTTTCCGGCGGCGCCATCTATGGTCAAGAATAAGACTTCTACCACACACTAACGTGAAAGCCCGTTTTATAGGGAGGACTAATTCACGCACACCCATCCATCCATCCACAGATCGTAATTTTGATCCGATATGCAAGATAAATCTCCGATCCAGTACTCCCAGAGGTATTAATTGGTATGGGAACTTGGAGGACTTTGTCGCCCGGACAGATTTAGCACGAACCACTACCTTTTCATACACGAGTCGACTAAACTTATATTCACTAAAGAAGCTTATTAAAAGATCTTGAACAATATTTAACAACTTAGAAAAACACATAATGTTTAAATGCAGTCTTACGTTCTGTAAATGTTAATAAATGTTTCACTTCTTTTATTTTATGTAGTAGACAGTGTTCTGATTTTTTTAACAATCAATCTGAGTTTGATTATTTATTTGTAATTTAATAGTTTTTAAAAATTAAGGAACCATAATAAAATAATTGACACTATAAAACAGGTTTACACATATGTAAGTTAAAAGGTATCTTAATGCAAAACAAATATTTATTTTCCTTACAAAAGCTTGAGGAAAAACAATAATTAAAATAGAAAAGTGGGTGGCAACTAAAATAATTACTTTTTAAGCTTTTCATTGAAAGCAAACTAAAGGTATTTTATGACAGAAAAAATTGTATTTTATTTAAAATTTAAACATTTATTTGCGAGTGCTTAGGATTTATTTTTTTTTTTTAGGATTTCAAGAAACATTAAAAATAAAACTTTTTTTGACTGTAAAAATATTTAATTTTTTTCTAAATTTCTTTTGTAAATTCACATTTTACAGAATAAATTGTCGGCAAACAAATGTTTTCCCCAGTGTAAATTCTTTCAGCCTGTCTGATGCGATAGATTTTCTTTGCAGACATAAACGAAAAAAAAATATGTAATAAATATTTAAAAAACTTCAGCAAACAGTCAAATAATTACAAAGTTATGGTACATATTGATAAAAACGAAAATTATTTAAAAGATAAATCTCTCGCATGTATTCAAAAGAACTTGATAATTTTAAAAATAAGATTAGTTTTCTTACTTTTAAATAACTTTTTAAAGAAGAACGTGTTCTTTTTTTTAATTTAATTAAGCTGTACCGTTAAAATCAAATTTTGCTCAAAAGAATATTTAAAAAAATAGGTTTTTTTGAACGATTTTAATTTACTGCTTGTGTGAAGCATATTAAATGAGTCGCTCAGAAGCCAATGCGGTTAAGTCCAAAACACAGAAATTGAGAAAATTAATGTTTTCTGATACATTAGTTTTTAAAATTCTTGGTTTAATAATTTAATTAGACAAGTGTATAAAGTCTTTTTTCGAGGTGTAAACTCTGCAAAAAAACAAGATATGTACAGGGTGTCTAAATAAAAACGTAAGTATTTATTGAAATAATGACAGCATCTTGAAAATTTTAGGACTTATACCTTTTGGCAGCTGAAAAAGATAAGAAATTTATGTAAAAAAATACATATAAAAAGTGGACTTATTCACAATGGCTTCTGAAATTATTGTACAATATATTCAGAAGCTATTAAAAAAAGGGCTGTCTAACCTAGAAAAAATTAACCAACGAGTTAATCCTTTAATAACTTAGAAGATTATTATTTATTTCATCAAAATTTCCAAAAATCAGAAAATATCAAAAAATGGACTTAACCGCATTGGCTTCTGAGCGGCTCAAATATGAATAAGATGTGTACACGCAATTGCAAAACAAATATAAATATTTTCTTTTCTACTGATTTTGATTTTTGGTCTGTTTAAACGAAATTCGGCAATACGAATTTATGCATATTTCAAACAGAGGAGAATTCTGTATTTTTAATCTTTTTAGAGCGTTCCTTAAAGCTTCATTGCTATGGAAAGTTAGGAAGCAACAGCTTGAGTAAAGCTTTTAGTAAAAAAGAAACTATAACGAATAGTATTTGAAAGGTTACATCTTATTTATTTGAGCTTGCCACCACTAGCCACCAGCAAATTTTCTTATTAAAGAGTAAATTTCAAATATTTTGGGGCTCAGACTAGGTTTGCAAAAAATCAAGACAATTTGCAAGAATCAACTCATATCGCACTAGTCACAATGATTTTTTAACTAACCTCTTGCATGGTGATAATTTCCGTATTCCATTTTTTGTACCTTAGTGGATTCAAGGTATTATCTGGTAGAAAAAAACAGATTAGATATTTATTAAATGATGTACCTTAAGATTTAATTAATAATTTTTTTTAAGAAAATTAAACTTTATAATATATCTTTTTGAATTTTAATAATTGGATTTTCTACTATTGAACTATTTTAATGTGTGGAAACACTGAATTATAATTATAACACATGTGCCATTTATTTAGAGAATAAAAATGATCACAATAAAACAATGTATATTATATTATTGCGTATTTTCTTCACTTACATAAAAAAAGCTTTGTGTTTAACTGAGGAAATATTTGTTGAAAACATTGCAAATAAATTTCCTAATATCAACTATTTCATTTTCAGCATTTATTCTAAAATTATTGTTTTCTTTTTTGAGAAATTCTACAATAAATTTTATAGTTGAAATCTCAAAACGTACATTTTTTGCTTTTGTACTGCTATAAGGAAGTGAGCTTTATGTGTGTTGACATTAGTATATAGGAATGCATTACAAATCCCGCTTGGTGTAATTGATGATTATTGCTATACACGTGATCCTTACTATCCAAATAGAAACCCTTTCTCTTGTCTACATTAATATACATTCGTATTGTTTACGGATATACAATATGTCATAAATTATAACAGTATATTCGCCGCAATGATAACCTTTAAGTATTATCAAGGCTACGGTAACCTGTTTGCATGATTTTCGAAAGGGTCGCTATAAAACGTTTTTTATTGCCAAATCTGGTGACTTTTCTGCACTTAGCTACTCAAGTACAGCGATAACATATACAATGAATTTAGAAAATAATAATCAAAATCATTTCTTGTTTGCAGTCTGCCACGACTTCTGAAGGAAAAGAAAAGTTTAAATATTTAAATTCGTAAAAATAATAAGGGGTATTTAGCACTTTTACGTTAGTTTCTATACCCTCCCGCGCGTAAGATTAAAGCAACTGCCTAAGTTCGCGTTTATTTTAGATACTACGTATCTTTACGTTATGTTGGCGTGATCAGGGAATGAGGTAAACAGTGTACGAATCCCAACGGTGGCTAATCGATACGAATTCCGCATCCAGCTCGCACGGACCAGAATGCTGACGCAAAATATCCTCAGTGGCAGATGGATCATGAATTAGAGTTATTTTGTCGTCATGATAACTGTTGAGGATTTTCGCGATTTTCTTCTCCGTGTAACGCAATTGCGGGCTTGTTTCATCAAAAAAAGTCCTCCACGATGGCGAATTTTTCCCAATCCAGGAGTTCCCGTGTCTTCCGGATTGGGTTCAGAATTACAAGGCAATGGAGTTGAATATTGCAAGTCAAAATCCCAAAATTGCTAGTCAATGATGGTTGTAAAATAAAAATTAAAAAGTCATCATTTGGCCAAAATTAGAAAACCCGTGCACAAATGTTTCGATTATCTAATTTCTAAAAAGCAGCCGAAAACATGTTTCTGCAATTTTTTTGACAGCAGCTCCATCTCTTGATGACTTTGCAACTAACTTTAATATTTGGTAACATAACTTTCTTTAATAAATTTTTCAAACAGCCGGTCATTTTTGAACAAACCAACATAACTCCAATAAAGATTCAATAATTGTAAAAAAATATCATTAATGATACTAATAATAAACGAGTGTTTGTTGCACTTACTATTATTAAGAATTGCTACAATATATATTTCTAAATTCGAATTTGATATATTCTGGAAAAATACTTGAGTGACTTTGATGTTGTTAAAGAGATTATGCAACAAATAAAGAGAAATTATTGGATTATTGGTTGGAATTTCTTTTCTGTATGAATTGAACAAAAAATCAGCGTTCAATTTAATTTAAGCCATGCATTCAACCGTCATTAAAAGTCCTTTTGATAATATCTGTAACTATAATTAAAGTATGAAAATAAATGGAACTTCAAAATTCGTCCCATTGAAAGAAATCTGGCAAAAAAAATTTCATAAATTTAAATAATAATGAAATACTTATTTTATTGATAATTCTCCGTACAAATATAATTAAAGAATCATGTTTACTTAATTATAACGTACTTGAATTTTCTCATTAAAGATTTCAACTTTAACATAATTAATTAGTTTTATGTGATCGATTTTTTTCGATACAGTGGAAAATGTCAAGTCTGGACACTCTAATTAGTTGTATTTAAATTGAATCAAAATTCTTCATTAATATCTTTGTTAACTTTAATAAGAGAAACAAACTTCAAAAGTAAATTGGATGCAAATCATTTATTTTCTAAGTAAGTACTCTTCATTTTATAACACTATTTTGGGATAATTCATTATTTAGTAGCTTTATTGAATTTCAAACTATCATGAATTTTGTTTAAATTCTCTTATTTTTCTTTAGAAAAATAAAAAAAAAATTTTGGAAACATTCCTTGAATTTTAATCCTTTAGACATTCAAATATTTGAGAATAATTCAATTCGATAAAGTGTCTTGTAGATATAAATTTAAACAAAATTCACATTACTTGCAAGGATAAGTTTAATATTATTATTTCCAATGCCGCAAGGCAAAATTAAACACAGTCCTTTCTCAGAAAAAATATTTACAAACAAGAAACTAATAACAAACGAAGTGTATACAAATAAAACTGAACAATAAAAGAAAAGATAGTCAAGGTGTAAAAGTAAGCTAAATTTCCGCAGTCTGCTAATTGTGCGAGTAAATAGATTATTTCTTCAAAGTTGGGCCAAAGGGAGGGGGGTGATCAGCTCTCAACCCCACTTTGCAGCACAGTAGGCATGTAGGGGTCAGGGCTATTGAATATTTTGCTTGATTACAGTAAATGGGGACAGAATGAACGTAAAAAATGTATATAAAAAATAAACTATTATTTTTTATTTTTTAAAAATTAAAATGATCCAATTTTCAGGACGCGGGATACGAATGGATACAGATTTCGTCTTGTTTAAAGCTGAATTCAATTTTGAGCAAAACTTGTAATGACACATGAAATATTAATAAAAATTTATAAAAATAAAATCCTTTTATGTTAACTAAGAATGTCAGTTTCTTAAGAAAATCTATTTTTTTTCTGCGTGGAATTTTTGCATGAAAATGTCTTTTTCGTGCAGTTAAATTTCACCTTTAATACGCTTCTAAGTGAATTTTTTCTGCAGATTTGGCAACGTAACTGTGTTTCATTCACCTCGACCATGTGGATTATACCATCATACCCAGCATTATCTATCCCTTTGCACCTGCATGCTGTAGTAATAGGTCTACTTGGATCATGAAAAGTGGTATTTCATAATACTTAAACGTAATTAATCATTTTTCAATGGAAGCTAAGGAAATCTAACATTTTTGAAATAAAAGATGGACAAAAAAGATAAATATATCAAGCATTCTGAATTTCACTTTCTAACTAAAATACAAGTATTTGTGACCACAATTTCTTAAACTGTATGGAAAAACGAGGTTTTAAGACTTATACAATTACGAATTTTCATAGAAATATATTAGATATTACATAAAATAGATATTTATATAAAAAGATAAAACAAAATAAAACACGGAAAGAAATAAAAGAGAAAAATATTTTTTTTTAAAAATAAGATGAAAAACTACCGGAGCTAACTTATTTAAGAAATTAAAAATAAATAAATAAATAGCCAGAAAACGAAAATACAAAAAGATATTATCTAGTCATTAGCCCGCACGTTAATATCTGCAAATTAGAGTGCTTTCTAATATTGTGTAAAAATAGCCAAGGCAAATTATATATAAACTACACCACGAAAATAAAAGAGACGCTTTCTGTTTTTGATTTTTTTTTCTTTTAAATTTCTCAAAAAATACTCAGAAGACTACTTTGTAAATTTAGAAGTATTTAGATCACGCGATTTTTATACTTTGCAATGAAGTTTAAATCATTCAGAGGTTTGAGAAATTGGCAATAAATTTCAAAAGAAAACATTATTTTTCAAAATCTTATGCCAGAAAATGAAGAAATAAAAACCTTTATCGACTACTTTGCATAAAGTTTCGTTAATCTAGCTTAAATATTTAAGCAAATATTAACATTTTTGTAATAAAAAAGAAATATTTATATCTTTCTTGTCTTATGTTTCTTTTTACTATATGTTTAAAAATATTCAGTAAAATCAGAAATTTTTTTTGGAGCAATTCAAAATTAATTTGAAAAGAAATTGATAAATATGGGCAAGATTGAGTACATAAAATAGTTCTTCTGTACTGCACGTAGGCGGAAAATATTTAATTTTTTTTCTTCATAATTTCGTACACAACTCTCTCGCAATTTGCAACATTTTAGTTTACTTTAAAATATTTTTTCACGAAAATAAGTTATTTTATTCCTAGTGCACTTTAGAATCCAAATAGAGTATCGGTGCTGCCATCTAGTGTGGCAGGAACTAGACGTCCAAATTAACATGATCAACGGTATCTCACCATTTGTGGTGGTCCTGATAGAGTTGATACCACCTCTGGAGAACGCACTAGGTCTGCTTATCGGCAAGACCGATTGTGCAGCTCATTGGAAATAAAATTAAAAAAAGTTATTTTATTAGAACATATTTTTGAAAAAATTGCACATGTTATTTAAGTATTTACTTCCCCTAATAAAAAAAAACAAACTTCATATAACGAAGAAGAAAAAATCTTAGCTATATCTTTAGAAGGCTAACATTTTATTACAGCAAACTAAATATGCTGGAATACATGTTTAAATGAATTTTTAAAAATATTGAGATTAAACATAGGCGTAATGCACGAAAAGTGCGAGTAAAGCATGTACCCTTGCGTGTCCACCCTCTCAAAAATAAGGACAATATGTAAAAGAAAAACTAAAAATAAAATAAATCAGAAAATCCAAAAATTTGTGTTCAAGAACAATATTTTATCTAATAAGTAACACTAGTAATAAAATTGTTGATTGCAAAATAACTAGAATATCGTAACTTCTCTTACAGTTAAAGAACAAGTACTCAATATATGCATTGAATAATTTTGAATATTTCTGAAAAATAATGTTGTCTTGAAAAATTTTTAAAGGAAAAAATCCCCAAAGTCTTAGCCCCAGCACAAATGAGTTACGTTGAACATCATTTAAAAGGATCAAGGACAATTAAATATTTTTTTTTCGCAGGACAACATATTATAGTATTTGCACACGTTTAAAGCACTATTACAAATTTTAAAATAATTTTTTTTAAAAATCTTTTTCGTGTTTCAGCCCAAATAGTTTCTGAAGAAAAATTAAAACTGGTATTTCAATAAAAAATGGCAATTTTTATCTCGCCAAAATCTTTTTTTTTTCAATTTTTAATTACAATTGCGTTGTTTAATTTGGATCAACGTCACTAAACACATAAGTATTCAAACATACTGTATCTTATGTGGTGCATTTTATTTTAAATTCAGCAATTGAATCACGAAGTTAGCTATTTTATATAATACCTAACTTGTAGAAACATGTAGGTTCAAGTTGAACACACGAACAATTCCAATTTAAACCTTATGAATGATACAGAAAGCTCTAGATTACGATATTATAGTTCAGTGATAATATAGTTCTAATTTCTAAGAACATATAAATCTATATGTGACATAATTTATTAATTTGCATCGAGAATTATTTCCTTTATAATAATTAGTAATCATATTAACACTACTGCATCATATGTTAAAATATATTTATCATGCCATTAATATTAAATTGAGACTTTCAAGGAAGATAATGTGACGGAGTACTGCGTGGAAATTTAAATAAGTATAATGGATCTAATTGCTTACATGCAATTATCTGTCTCGTATTTATTTGAAAGTCTTACTGTGTATTTACTTAAATATTCCCATTCTGTAAGTGATAGAAAATGAGAAGGTTATTGAATTTCAATTAATAACAGTCCGTTATTGGATTATTCAAATTTTCTCATCCGTCTAAATGTCGCTCCAATGAAGCTAAAGTAATTACGATCACAATAAATTCTGTTTCCAAACATTTTAGAACTATTCATAATGTAAGGTTTACGATGCAAAATGTTTCAAAATACATAAAAAGTTTAAAAAAATCTTAAATCAATTAAATTAAAGTTTCAAATATTTAAAAATTATGTTTCCTACCGGGGAAGTAATAAAAGTTTAAAATGGTTCTATTTATTCATTGAGCCCTATTTTTTCACTTTCGTAAAACTTACACAACAATATATATATATATATATATATATATGTTATGATGTGATGCCAGTTTTCTATATAGAGGAACTATAGCTTATTTGCATCTAACTCTATTAGCCACAACTGCTAGGGTCACTGACTAAAGTAATTTTAAAATCTGTCTAATATTGAATATTAGGCATATCCAAATTAAAAAATAGAAATAAGAACATGCTGTATTACTCGAACTTATAGAAGTGTTCCGCAAAGTTGTAAGCGAGACAAGAAAATTTGTTTCAATATGACTACCTACGTTTCAGCCACAGCTATCTTTGCGAATACATTATGTTAAACATAAATTATTCGTAATTATACAACTAAAGCATAGGTTCTTTCAGAGGCATCACAAACCCAAAAATTTTAAATTTTTGCTGTGTTCTTCAAAATCATGAGACACAGTTTCCACTCCTGAAGTTTATTGGCGAAAGTTTTCCAATTTAGTTGAATTGTTTCTAAAAACTGTTTGTCTCAATTTTGGTTATTCAGCCGCAATTCTTACATTTGAATTTTACCTTTGTTCATAACTGGTGACAACCACCGCAGTAGATCAGACAGTTCGGAGAATTCAGATAGCACACTGACCCTTTCTTATATTCAAACACATGGGGTGAAAAGTTATCAAAAGTCAGGTGCCTTTAAAGACCAAGAATTTGAATTGAGCCGTCAATATCTGTACATCTAAGTAGATTTACTTCTCCAAATTGAGGCTCAACGGCTTGAGAGACAAAAAGCAGCATATCACAGACCAATGACTTTCATTGAGTATAACCCCCCTTTCTTCAGTTCAAAACGAATCAGTGACTAATCAAAAGAATGATGATCTCATGTTGAAGTTGCTATGTTTAGATTTCTTTGATTTCTGTAAAAAACATGATAATCTGCTCATAAATCTCCCTAAAAAACCAGAGATCTTTTAGGAATGCCCCTTGCTTCATCAGTGGCAAGTTACTTGAAACACCTACAGGCTTGATGTGAGACTGATGCTGTACGATATACGTAGTGTGTGACGATATGTGAGCTAAGAATCAACTTAGAATAGTCTGAACATTTCCTCGGGGTCAGCCACTAGTATAAATTGGTCCTTACGAAACGTGGTAATTATGAAGAAAAGAGGATCTGGCAGCACAGGTCCAACAATCGATTTGTTATTCAGTGCTATTCCATTTGCTGACTTGGCTGACGCATCAAAAAATACTTGATACTTCTAAATGGAAACTTTGGTTTTTACTCCCATAGGAGGAAGTATCAAGCAGAATGTATTTTCACCTACTTCAATTTGTCTTCTTCAAGCACATGTCCCAAGAACTCGGAAATCTTCATAAAATATTTATAACAGCTTCCCATTTGATGGTTAAACTTCATCTTTCGTTTAATTTGTCGTAAACTTCGTACAGATTAAGTCTCAAGAATCTCCCAGCTCAGGACTTGATTCTTTGCATTGTTACCTTACGATGACGATCCCTTCATTATTTCTAATCGTAGTGGTTCAAAAGAGTTCTTCAAAATATTTTGAAGATTCAGTTCAAGTGTATTTATGTGGAATTCTGTCCAAATTCTCGAAAGGATAATTAAGTTTTATCAATGTCACAGCAAGCAAGGTAAGGTTTTTTGATAGCTCTTGTTGAGGATAAATTCATTTCTCTAACTATTATTCATCTAAAAACTGTTATAAATGCAGTAATATTAGTTTCACTCTCTTATACTATTCAGAATTGTGACTGCCCCAAAAAGTTCGCGAAACTTTTATTTCATTATTTGGGTGAAATACGTATCAGCAAGTTTGCGTCATTTGAAGTAGTCTAAGTTCTTCAAGTTCACTTTATTCTGAGGTTCAGTCTAATGTTACTTTAGGAAGTGATAAAGTTGAGATATGAGAACTGAATCAAGCTCTGAACCAATAGTAGCATTTATAAGATTTCAAAATTCAGTCATGGCTATCGACGAAAGGCCAAATATGGTAGCATTAGCATTTATCTTTATTAAACGTAAACGTTGTATGCAATTTTAACTAAAGAAGCTAGATTCTGATTCAGAGACAATAAATGCTCTGTATAAAACAATGTGTCGGAATGAATCTTATATATGAGCTTTGGCAGTTGAAAGAAAACTGCAATCTAGTTTTGTGCTGATAGAATAATGAGCTCAGCAATCTAGTTTTGGCGCCGGTGAAATAATGAGCTCTGCAATCTAGTTTTGTGCCGATGGAATATTAAGCTAATGAATTATATCCTGTATAACTAACTGACATCCGATTAATCTCTTCATTATCAAGATGCAACAAACTCTGATGGTTCCTTGAGCAAACGTGGAAAAGTTTACTTTTGCAATTAACAGCTGAATGTCTCATCTATAAGCAATTAGAGCAAATCCTTTTCTTTAAGCGAATGTTTCTATCTCTAGAATAGCCTTCGAAAGAAATTAATCACAACAATAAATGATATGTGAACCTTAACAAAGAATTCAGCACTCCGATAGGCTCTGTGAGATTTGTATTTGGAAACTTTTCCCCATTTCAAACAGCAAATTTCAATTTTTGTAAAAGCACATTTGTCATCTCAAGTTCACTTGCAATCACTAGTCTAAACGTTTTCAAATTTCTTATCTAATGTATTTATTGTTCTTTAGATAGTTACCATTTCCATACAAAAATAAATATTTTTAAATCTGGCCTTTGTAGATATTCCATTACTCTGACTTTTTTTTTTTTTTAAAAAAAGGTCATTGAGTCTGAAAGCAAAAAAAAGGAAATATTTACAAATGGTTCAACTTATTTCGTTCAGAGCCTTTAAATTCAAGATTTAAAAACAAAACCCTCGTGTTCATCGATGTTGCTTTACTTATTTTGCATTTCTTTCGGTAAATTTATTATGGAAAACTCATTAAAAGTCTTTTTAACAGTATCTTATCTTATTGTTCCAAAAATAATTGCTACAACCCACAAAACTCTCTTAAAACTACCTACCTTTTCTTATTGGGACTTTTTTTTTCCTCTCTTTCTCAACATCTGCTGGCTTAAGTATGTTGAGTGAAGAGGTGTAATTTATTTTACGCTGAGTATATGCAAATGCAAAGTTAAATTACGTTTCTAATTTCCCAAAAGATTTCATATTTCTGAAGACGAAGTAAAGAAAGTTTTAATTATTTTCTTCAGAAAAAATATGAAACGTTTAAAGAAGAAAACTTTCTTTTAAATAACAACAAAGTTCGAGATTATATTACTATATATTTAAAACTAAACTAAGTTTAAATAGAGAAAAGGTTCATCAGTAGGTATTTCAGATTGAAAGTACGTGAGGCGTTTAAAATTACATGTTTTGTATTCAATGCCTGTAAAAATGAATATAGTAAACACTTTTTAGCGTTTAAGGTAATATCTGCGAGAACGTATTTTTGAGAGCACCATAAAGAAACTTATTCTAGTTGTAATATAAGCATGAATATTTAAGCATTATATAAAAAGAATAAACGAATTTATACAAACATTAGATGGATTTTTGTAAAGAAATTCCTCGTGACTGTTTTATTATTCAAATTTGAAAAAGATACAGTGTTTCAGCTTAAATAATAATAAAGGAATAATAAAGAACAATAAATAAGAAGGAGAGTTGCTATGTCACCAAATAAAATTTTTTTCATTTATCTGAAACAAGTGATAATTTACTATATTTACGCTCTTAGAAAGTCTTTCTGCGAAACTAAATATTTTAAGGTCAACTGTAATTGAAATTTTAAAAAACATAATCATGAACTCAAAAGCACACTAACGATATAACGAGTACTTTTTCGGATCAATATAAGAATTGACTTACTAATAGCATCAATAATGTTTAATTAATTTTAGTGGTAGGTACTACTAGCATAATTATAATTGGGCGTTGGATTCGTGTTCGAGAGAAAGGGAGTTCAAATCCAGGCGGCCGAAGAAATAAATGGTCACTTGTGTACGGTCAATATATCGGGGTCACGAAGTCCTCCAGGCTCCCATAACATATCAATAACTCTGGAGGTACTGATACATTAGTTCCCTTGTCTTCTGGATTGGATTCCGAATTATAAGGCTACGGAGTTGAACATTGATAGTCATAGACTCAAATCCGGATAGGCTGTTCAACAACTAATATAAAATAACATATAGGTACCAAAATCATGATTGGTGAGGAGATAGAGCATTCGTCTACGAATGAGGTGAACCAAGTTCGAATCCCAGCTTTGACTGGTCCATAAAAATTCTGCATCGGACTAACACCGACCACAGTGCAGATGTAAAATATCCTCGGAGACAGAAGGATCATGAGTTTGAGTCCTCGTGCCGTCTGACTAACCATGAGAGGGTTTTCATGGTTTACCTCTCCATGAAACGCATAAGCGTGCAAATTCTATCTAGAAGTTCTAATCGAAAACAATTTATATTGAATATTTGATACAGGAGTTCCGTTGTCTTCTGGATTAGGTTCAAAATTACAAGGAAATGGAGTTGAACATTAGTAGTCATAAATCCAAAAAATTGGGTAGGCTGTTCAATGACGGTTAAAAAAAATATAAAGTATATGTAATAAGATAACTACTTCTTTAGTTACTGTGGTATAGGATTTTACAGTTTGCTTGGTTGTGGTAAATGTTGACTATTATGAGTTCACCTAAAGAAACAGCACCATACCAAATGATGCTGAAAATATTTAACCTTTATTTTGATTGTAAAAACTACAAAACTACAAAAAAAGATAAATTAAAAAATTGAAATTATATATATATATATATATATATATATATATATATATATATATATATATATATATATATATATATATATATATATATATATATATATATATATATATATATATATATGTATGTATATATTAATTACCGGCGATGTATGAAATAAACGTCCTGATGAGGTTAATATGTAAATGATGTGCATGTTACTGTGAATGACCGAAATTGGTGGTTGTTGACTTTAACCGGCGAATGTTGACAATCACATAGTCGCTTTGGAGAATGTCCCAAATATTTATTACATCCGATTTGATATTAATTTATTCGTGGATATAATTACATTTATTCGATATTTTAATATTTAGTGACATTGTTCAGTGTCACTGCCCGGTATACATTTGCCCGGTATACCCTATACTGATGTTTTTTGTAAGGTCAAGTGCCTTTGCCGGGTATATATTTGCCCGATACTCCAAACACTGATGGTTCTTCTAATCTATCGCCAGTAAGTATTGAAATATCGAATAAATGTAATTATATCCAAGTATAAATTAATATTAAATCGGATGTAATAAATATGTAATATACATTGGATATAATATACATTCACCAAAGTGACTATGTGATTGTCAACATTCACCGGTGAAAGTCAACAATCACCGATTTCGGTGTTTCGCAGTAACATGCACATCATTTACTTAATAACCTCTTCAGGAGGTTTATTGCATACTTTGCCTAAATAGAATTTGTCATTCTGTATTATTAAAAGTAGGAGATTTGAGTGTTTTGATATTAAATAGCAACTGAATCTTTTCCGAATTAAAGTTATCTAATTGTACATAATTCGTGCATATAAATTTACTTGGAGAGCTACTAAAATTTATATTAAAGAGCAGGTCTTCAGTTTTAAAATGTGTATTTATTTCTGATATTCGAACTTGAATTCTGTGTTACTTATAAATCGTTAGTCAAAACTCATTCGTATATGATTCACACAGCAATAGTTTTTATGACAGTGATGGATAGCCAGAGAATCCTCATACATCTCAACTCATCTCTCCCAGAACATAAAAAAAGTCATTCGTCAATCATTTTTCGTCATTCTGACAGGCTTGGATCGCCAGAAATATTTATTTTTTTCGTATGTCGTCAGTTAAAAAATGTATTGGCCAATATTTTCAAAATGAAAATATCGGTATATTTACCAAGTAAGAGATAAATATTTCAATTTGAGCTAAAGAAAGAAGAACCAAAAATGCGAGGAAATCCAATTATGCCGTCTTCTCTTTTTGCCTACTTTTTAAAATTTAAATTTTTTTTTTAAAATTATTATCTTGTAGGTAATTTTTTTGCAACTTGAAATTTGTTACCTGCATTCAATGTTTTTTTTTTAAATATCTAGAGTAGAGTAATTTTAAAATTTATTGAAAACATTTAAAATTAAAAATTTTAAAAGGTGAGGTTAATAAATTTATCATAAAATTCACCAATGTCAATATGCCCTTGCCTACTATTTGACCATTTTAAATTTTGCAATTAATTAATAACAATTTCAGTTCTGATAAAGTTTTACTAAATTTTGCTGCCATGTACCGATTTTAGAGAATATTCGTTGTCGTATATGTTCTGCTAAAGCAAATTAAATAGTAACATGACGTGTGTGCGCAACATTTGATGTCCATTTTCGTGCTTCTTCTTTATTGCAAAATGTATCTTGTAGTATAATTCCGTAATTTTCGTCATAGATGAATAAAAATTTACGATGTACATTTCCTTATGCAGTTTGTTACATTTATAAAATTTACATTTATAAAATTTGAGTTGAAAGAGAAAGTAATCATATAATTGACTACATTTCAATAGCCGGGATGAGCATATTTACCTCCAAAGAATGATATTATAATTTGAATTTATTTAATTAGCTAAATTAATTACTTTTCTGAAACTAATTTTAATCTCAAAAATATTTTTACATAAAATGACTTGGCACAAATGATCTGATAAAAAGTTAATCGAACTATATTGCTTGTAAAAAAACTAAGAATCACATCTGTAAGGGGTGATTAGTTTTACCAAACTACAGCGAGAAAGCACTCACTTTAAAATAACATTTCTCCAAGGTTGTGCACAAGTACTCAACCTTTTCAAACAGAAGAACTGACCACGTGGAATCTAGTTCCTCACCTTCCAGTTCTTTCAATAGTTTTGACTTAGATTTTTCAACTTGGGGACATTCAGAAAAGCGCCGTTTACGAAACTCTTGTATAGTAACTCCACGTGATTTTTTGCCCCAATAAATAACGTGACCTACGGGTGTTAATATATGTCCTGGAATTATCCTACGTGTTCGTAATTTCCCCCGTTGCCGATTTCAAGTCTATAGTACAGTTGATGCACACTCATTTGAACATTTATAACAAAATTTTCGTCAATCAGGAGCCCTATCAAAGCTCGTTGTTTACTTTTCGACTCCCTTATCACCAGTTAAAAGTAAAACTATTAGTTTTGTTACACTCTGTATGATGACCAATGTTAGAAAATATTTAGTTTTTACTGTAGAGTGTTTAACGACATTTTTTTTCTTTATACTATATATTCACGAACTATTTTATAGCTAATCTGAAATTTCACACCTGGGCGATTCTTTCGTTACGTGTGTTACTTTTACACGACATATTTCAACTTTAACACTTATTATAATAAACTTGTTAGATATTTTTTATGTTTTTCTTAATTTGTTGTTAAATCTATATGTGTTGTAAGTTTTCAAAACGAAGATTGAAGGCGCAAATTAATTTGATGTTGAAAAAAAAAATTTCTGAAATTTTGTTACGTGTGTTACCCTTTATAATGCTAGATATTTGAAACTTTGAATATATTCATTTAATTCTGTGAAGTATAAAGGCAAAAAATTAAGATATTTTCTTTTATAGAGAGATACAATATCGAAGCTGTGTTTAGTGATTTTTAAAAATTTCTTGCAACAGTAAAAACTTCTTTATTTTGGTGAAATTGGTGCGTTACGTGTGTTAACTGAACGTTACGTGTGTTACCCTCTGTGAATATTTCAACTGAGAAGTCATAAATGTTGCACTAAAACATTTATTTATTTTAATTTAGCAGAAGAAAAACAATTTATTTTAGCAAATAAAATAGTTAATGGTCTGGAAAGATGGTTGTAGCCCTTCTTTATACTGGTTTAGAGAGTAAAACATAGCAAATCTTAGGCACATCTATTCCTTCAAAATCATTTCTGTTTGGAAACAAAAATATGCATATTGTCCAATTATTTTATGCAAATATTGCATTTTAAGTTTACAAGCATGTGCATTTGCGTCAATAATGTTCCCGAGATAGAGCATATGTCGTTTTAATTTCAGTTATAGGCGCACTTCTGATCAGGAGGGAACAGAAATTGACTTACTGACTATTTGTGTGCCACAATGTGCATCTATGCATCTTATTCAAGTATCTAACGATACTTATGCATAGATTTTATGCTTTGTATTACCGTTGCCATGTATTGATCTTTTCAATTAATATCTTTATTTCCTTTTGGCCAATATATAATACTGTTGTATTAGGCATGAGTTGATTGGTTAGCTTTGCAAACAACACTAGATAGCAAAAAAAAATTTTTGTATAACAACACAATGATATAAATAACTTTGCTTTTTGCTTCGCTTTCAAGATTTTGTACTACACACCTATCCCATAGAAGGAACTTCTGCATGTGATATCGTAAAATATTTCCAAATTAATTTCTTTTTTTATATTTTGATTGACAAAATATGAAATAATTCAACCATATATTTATTTTTAAATTCTTAACTTGACTTATTACTATAGAAGGTTTCTGTTAGCTCATCTTCTGAAGTAGAATCGTTTTTAAACAGTCTTAAAATAAAAGTGTAGACATTGTTTCACCTTTGTCTTTGCCTTAGGAAATATTGTAAAGGACTCTATTTTAAACTCTTTAGGAGAGTATCGTCTAAGGAAACAGCTGCTGTGAATAACGGAACTGTGGCTGGATAGCATAATGCTGATTGAAATTCGTTTTGATATTCAAAAGAATATGCCATTGCAAAGTCAACTTGAATTTCCCTGGTTTTAATGCTAGATATGTTTGTTTGGAAAGTATCACCTCGGATTCTTTTAACTCTTACGTATTATTGAAAGTTAGTCCAATTTTCAAGAGTTATTTCAAAACATTCTTCTTACACATTTGCCATTATATATTTTTTTTGTGAGCTATTGTCATATTTTTCTCATCGTTACCAAACTACAATAAATGATGGTTAGAAACATATAACAAACAATGAGAAATTTTTGTAAGTATCAGAAGCACCCTTCCAACAATTAGATCCAAAATTTCTTTTACTTTATATACATAAATACTTCTACCATCACCATGTATTGTCATAAACTTAATTTTAGCCTTCCAGTTAAAGAATAAAAATTTCATGATATTTGTTTTGATTCTAAGTTTTACAGTAGCAATAAATTTTTTAGTCATAAAGTACTAAATATGGAAAATTAAACAATGTTTAGGATGCAACTGACAAAAATCAGTTATAAGCCTCTCTTAGAAACATTGTTAGATAGTTCTTTCGTTTATTGCCCGTTTTTACCCGTAATAATCCAGAGAACCAGCTCTTGTTTCAATACAAGCATAGTATAAACAATCTAACTTTTGAAGAAAATCCATTTATTAATAATTAAGTTCATCTGAAATACTTAGTGGTGAACCTTTTACATCATTATCAATCTGTTTTGAAAGTTCAAGTCTAACTTTCATTATTTCCTTATTTTCTTTCCTTTGAAGTGCAGAATCTTATGCTCTTTTCTTTTTTTCTTCATCTTCTTATTCTTTTAAATCCAGATAAGGACACTATTTTAATTTTATCCATTTTATAATAATCTAGCAAATGCAGTCGAAATATTCTACTTAAACATAAACGTATAAAAAATAGAAATTTCAAAATTATCGTCTTATTATGCTGTTTTTTTATTAATGCTTATACCGACCTGAATTTACAAAAAACCACAATCTTGCAATTCCGTATTTGTGGCATTGAAGTTGTGCGGCGGATTGTCCGAACATTATTTAAATCTTTTATTGAAAATAAATAAATAATTAAAGCGTATAAGTACCTCTAACACACATAACAGTAACGCGCGTAACTTTTCGTTACGTGTGTTACCTTGAATAAAATTAATTATAAAATTTTAACTATTGGCAGTTTTAATTCGAGAATTTTTTCCGTTGCATATCTTGCCTTCTTAATTTATAAAACAAAAAATTTTTAAATTTTCTTTTCTACTAAAGTTTTTACAGAAAAAAATGCAAAATTATGTTACGTGTGTTACTGGGAAATTAGACTATCTTGATTAATCGACTTTTAAACAAGCAAAAAAATTTAGGCCAAATTAAAAAAATACATTAAACAATGATAAAAGAGTAAAATAGTTATATTTATTACTGAAAAGTATTTTATTGCTCTTTAATATTTTAAGAACTCCATTGGAATATAACATAACAAAGAAGAGAACTCCTGTTAAAATTCATAGTGTTCCACCTTTTGTTAGAATTCACATAAATATTTTTTGTAATTCAAAAAACTATCTTAACTATTAAAAAATGTACATCTTCTAGATTCCGAAATTGTGTCATTTTTGATTTTACGATAATTTTGAAAATTTAGTCACTCAGGACCACTTTTCGTGGAATCGCCCACTATTATCATTGTAGTGAGTATTATAAGAATTTCTTTTGTCTTGCTTTAGAAATATATAATTTTCCAATTTAAATATGCAATTTCGATCATATTATAGTGTTTAGCGATATTTTTTTTCTTTATACCATATATTCATGAACTATTTTATAGCTAATCTGAAATTTCACACCTTATTATCATTGCAGTGAGTAATATAAGAATTTATTTTGTCTTGTTTTAGAAATATATAATTTTCTAATTTAAATATGCAATTTCGATCATATTATCCTTTTATAATTATATTTTCTTCTTCTATCACCTCCAACGCAGTTTGTCTTTGATAAACGTAATGCAACGATTGAATTTATGTAGGTTCAAACATCCATTCTTTCGATTTTCCAATAACTTCATGGAAAGGGGCTTTTGACCGTAACCAATATAATCCATCTTATGTCATCAACAAGAACTGACTGAATATTCCAATTTAGTTTCTGTGGCTTAGAATATCTGAGTAATTATAAATGTCACAAATCTATATCTTCATGTCAAGATTACTCATCAACTAATCTGATAAGATCTGAAGATAATATACATAGATTTGAACTATATGTAGCAGCTAATGTAAGGTACAAATTAAGAAATGCAAATATTAGTGTATAGAGTAAAGGAATAACGTATAGTTCTTAAATTTATATATTACGAAACATTTCGGACAATAAAATGAAGATTTTAGAGAAGATCAAAAATTAAATTAAAATTGAAAATTTATATTTTTGAAACATTTCTGAAGAAAAAAAATATTAAACATTTAGTCCGTTTTAACATCCATTATTGTAAATAAATTATTTTCATCTTAGGTTTAGGTAAACGCTTTTACTCTATTTTGTGGAACTAAACTGTTATAAAATTAAAAAAAATTTATAAATAAACATTTTGTCAATCAATTATGATTTTTAATGGATTATAGGAATATATTTGTAAGTTACAAAATTTGGTTTGTGCACAGTAGGAAAATGACTTAATTAAATCTAAATATTTTAATATAATTTTATAAATTTTTGAAAACAGAGGGATTCCATTAAAAGGTTTTACAATAATTCAGTTTCTTACTGTTTCTTTTTTTTTCTTTTTTTTTTCTAAACAAAGCTTTATAAGAGACAAAAAACTCTTGTCTGCATTTAAACTTCATAACAGTTTCTTTTTATACATAAATGTTTAGTAGTTTAAATTTCAAATCACTGTTAAAGTAGAATCCAGATTTCTATGTATTTTTAACTATAAATGTCATTCTATTTTTTTAATGAAATAAAATGTGTAGTAAAAAACTAAACATAAAATTTCAATAACTAAGCGATAATCAAAATAGTTTTCTTAATCAATAATTTAGATATTAAAACGATAGGTGTACAACCAGTTCATTAAAGAATTGCATGTACTTTGATACAAATTCTGTCATCAATTAAACTGATCGACAAATCTCACTCTTCTTAAGTACAAGACAGCAAATTTTAAAGAAGCGATCATTCAAAAATTTCAAATATCGATATTCATAAGACTAGGACACTAATGACAGTAAAACAATTATTTAAATTTAGTACGTTTAAATTTCTGGGCAAAACAGAAACATATTCTCTACGCCTATGTAAATTATTTATAATAATTTTAGAAAAGTTAGTAAAAATAAAATAACTATAAATAACTATAAATGGATTTTTGAAATAATTTTTAAAAAAAGGTTATTTTTCATAGTTTCAAAAGCTCTTTATTTAAAATTGAGCTAATTTTTATTTAAGTATACACTTATAACAAAGAAAAAGGAAATTTTTGAAGTCAAACTAGCTTGGTGGAAAGTGCAATAACAATAACGAAAATTTAAACAAAGCAATGCTGATAAAAAAAAAGAGTGTTCCGCCTTTCTTTAAGTTTTGTTAATAAATATTTCTCCATAAAAATCATCTTGCTTTACTTTTTTAAAGTCACTTTATGTTTGTTAAATAACGCGTTTTTTTATCAACTTGGTTGTTAAGTACTTAGACGTAATAGTTAGTTTAAAATTACCATTTTGTTCTAGTTACTAGAATATAAGCAGACACCTTTTCAGCAGAGTGTATTTTGATAATTAAATTACCTGGCAAAAGAAAGAAAATTCCAAAGAAATTTTCTGTTCGTGTTTATAAGTTAAAATAATGTTTTATCTAAAGATAAATACCGGAACAATGACTAACCTTGTTAAAAAAAATTACTCCATATTTAGTTGGATTATCTTTTTTTATTATTTAACTTTGTCTTCTTTGAGAGTGAGCAATTTATAATTGGTTAAAAATAAAGAAAAGAAGATGAAATTTCCTAAAACTCAGTGATAATTAATTATATAGGTTGAATATAGATCTACAAAGCACGCACATTTTTAAGCAGTAAAACTTCTTTTTTACTCAGATGGTTCAATAAAATAGTTATTTTCTATTTTGATTAGTTTCGCTAAGATAAACATTTTACTTGAAAGATTTAATTCATTATAATAAGTAAATAAAATGTTTATCATAATAGAATGTTTAGTAAATAAAATGTTTAGTTAAATATTAAAACATATATTTTGTGTAAAAAAGAAAATAATCTCCCACGAACTATAAGAGTTCAAAAGAGTACAGAGTGTGCTTTACGCAGGAAAACGTAGAATAAAGCAGAAATAAATATGCAGAAAATGGTATGTCATAGTCTCAGTTCTATAAACAAGAATCTTCTTCGATGCCTAAGCACCAAAAAGCAGAAGAAAAGTAAAATAACAAGCATATTCAACGTTGGTCAGAGCCAGTTGGTAAGAGCCCTAGCGTAAACCAGTTGGTAGGAGCCCCAGGGTGCAATATCTAGAAATAAAAATAGAATAGATTTCCATGTACTGCAAAAGTTGGGATATTAGAAAGGCAACTAAGTTATTCGAGTTAATATTCAAATATTAACTAATCTAGTAATGAAGTGTTCTCGCAAACCCCCCTCACATCTTCTTCTATCTCCATGTTCATCATTTGTTCTACACCTGTTCCTCTGTCTCGACTAGTTAAACCAATTAATATGAGTATCTCTTTTTACCTTTCTATCGTCATTTGATGGAGTTATGGCGTGCAAATACAAAACTATAGAATGTTCATTTCTTTTGCTTTTTTGTGCTTTATTCACGTAATTTTAAAGTTTTTTTTTTCAAATTCCAAATGTAGAGAAGCTGCATGGAAAAAAACTCTTAGAGTCAAATAGTAAAACAGTAATTATACAACAAACAGAATACCAGATATGAGTTTTGCTAAATAATTAACTTAATAATTACTTAAGTAAAATATTTAACTTCCTTTTAGTTCAATAGCTGCCGTTTGTTTCCTTAAACGTTCGCCAGTGTCCTTTCGACATCGCGATGTAAGATATATGAAATAATTACTATAACTAAATATATATAACTGCAGAACAACTGTTCAGTACGGTTAAGTTAAATAATATTATTTATTACACTTTTATTCTTTTTATACTTATTATACGTTATAATACTACCTCATGTAATTATTATATATAATGACCCTTTATATCATAAAAAACTGCATCAAAACAAATTACTTAATCATATAAAAAATAAAACAGTAGTATTCATAAGTATTAGTATAATAAGCAAAATTGCAATTTTTGAGAGAAAACAAGTTTTTTAATCAATATTTATAATTTTTATGCGTAATTTTTCGTTCATACCTCATTTGTAATGAATACAGTTATAAGATTTGCAATGGATACAGTGAATTAGAACAAGACAGCTCACTACCATTATATTCATGCTCAGTAAACTCTCGCGATAAGGTTTGCAATGGATACAGCAAATTAGAACAAGACCGCTAACTACCATTATATTAATGCTCAGTGTTAATTCACGTAAACGTAATTAAAACACAACTTCAGTATATTTTGAAAAGAACACCATATACCTTTATTTACAAACGACTACTAACAAAAGTGTTGCCATGCAGAGACAACTAAGTTCTTTTATTTAATCTCGTTACTAAGTTAATTTCCGGCGTGCAACACTCAGTAAACTCTCGCGATAAAATTTGCAATGGCTACAGCGAATTAGAACAAGACAGCTTACTACCATTCCATTCATGCTCAGTAAACTCTCGCACAAAATTTGCAATTTCAAAGGAAATTAGATCTTTTCTAAGAGCCACGTTTCAGAGTGTCTGTTCTGCACAAGATACAAAAATCGAATGAATTTTTTTATGAGCAGATAAGCAAATGCTATGTAACAAGCACTTAGATACAACGATTTTAGTATGATTGATTCATACCAATATTACTGCATTCGAAGTCAAACAAATGAGAGATTTTACTTTGCGAAGTTTGTTTTACTAATGAAAAATTCAAAGATGTCTTAAATAATAAATGCAGAAAAAGACAAAATTATTTATGAAGGTTAGTTTACAAACAATGGCAGGTTGTGTTTATTTTTTCATCCAAGTGAAATGATGATGATGAAAAAGAAAATAGTATACCGTTTCTAAACGTTTTTCACATTGAATAAGGTTTGTTTTCAATAAACTCCAAATTTTGCTTAAATTAGTTTCAATTAAAATAGCTAATATTTTTTAATCCTATATTTCTTTTAGAGTCAACCAAATTGTCTCAAAAATTTTTTTTGCTTATTAATACCAGTTAGTTTTGATAAAGTACAGGGGATGGACAAAATAAAAATAAGTTTTTTCATAGTTTTCCAGAAATATTAAGACTTTATAACTTCAAAAATGTTTTGATAATGCGATTTCTCCTATGTATCAATGAAATTTAAAGCTTTTCGAGCTTTGAGGGACCTACAGTAAAATACAAACAGCAAATAATGTTTTTGAACACAATATTCCAAGCAATGTAGCAATGTTCAAATAAAATAAGATCAATACTTTTTCGCATTTTGTTTTTCATTTAATTTCGCTATAAGCTTGTTTACACTCAAATATTATTCAAAATAAAATCCGAACATTTTGAAAAAATATATTTACCAAACGAGGCATATTCTACTAAAACTGCCTCAATTCATTAAATCTCTTTAAAGCAGTAAAAAAAAGTTCTTCATTAGACAAAGAAAGACGCTTGAAAAGTTTAGAAATCCTTACTTTTTTTTTCTTTTTAAATTAAATATCCTCCGTAAATGCCTGGATTTTTTTCCTTGCTCTTTTTTCTTTTCCTTTTTCTTTTCTTTTTAGAAAATAAATTTTTATCGGAAAAAAATGCATGGTTTTAACTAAATGAATTTCCAGGAATCGAAGATTGCAAACGGACTTTCTTTTCATTTTAATATAACCATTCATTAATTTTCAGCTAACCTAGTTACGAGGGACAGGAGGGAAAGTCGAAATAAGGAGATTGGCTGTATAAATTAATTTTAAACTCTTTTGAAGCATATGTTTAAAGTACTAACTATTTTCGGTTAAAAAAATTAAGGGTTTTTGGGGGCATTTCCAAAAACAAAATTAGACTTTTACGTGACCGTTTTTTTGCGTGGTGTCCGTTTTTGAACAAACTGACAACAAATGTAAAATTGATAAGTAAAAAACTTCCTGAGTTACAACCAAAAAAATTAACCTACTAATTGGAAACAAAAATTTTTCATTTACTACTATATTCTGAAGATTCAAATATTTTGTTTTAAGTTATTTTTCCAAAACTTTGCCTTAAATCAGATTTTCTTAATTCAAATTTTTTCACTTGTTGCACAAGGCTAAGTTAAAATATGGACTAGTTTCAACAAGAAAAAGAAAAAACTAGTCGATAATATTAAGTACGTCAGGTTGCGTAAAGTCATACAAGTGTTTGAATTTTGGTAAAAACCTATATATAACATTTTTTTTTCACAGTATTTTATGAAAGAAATTTAAGATTTTGTTTACTTTCAAATATATATATATATATTTTTTTTCATCTTTCAATTCTATTACCCAAGCATAGTTTTAAAGAAAAAGTGCTCATTTTGATACCGATGAAAAGTTGTCTTGAGTCATTAACATGAATTAATGGATTTTATCATAAGCACAAGAATTCGTAATATTATTTTAAGCTAAGGAATATTAAATTAAAATATCAATAAGGATTGTTTCACATGTTTTTTTGCACACACACACACACACACACACACACACACACAGATATATATATATATATATATATATGGATAGATAGATAGATAGTGTTGGTAGTTTTAATTATATTAATTCTACTTCAAATAATTAACTTTAATAACTGACAGTCTCACTCGATATATATGGTAATCTAAATTGATAACATCAGAAATTTGTAATAATTTTTTGCAACAAAAAAATTTTTTAAATTCAAACTCTGAAAAGTATTTTGAGTGATCGATGAAAGGCTCATTTATTTCATCTCTGTTAAGAAAATTTCTTAAACATTAAAATCAAATACATAATTACAGATCATACATCGGAAACTAATAGAAAAATTTTAGATTTTAAGAAAAACTAGTGTAGTACGTTTAAAATTTAAAATTAATGTTCCTTCTAAAAATATATCTTTGTTTAAATTATTAAAATAAGTTACTGAAGAATATTTTGTTTTCCGTCTCTTTAATTTTTAAAAAAATTTTTAAAATTTTTTAGGAATATTTAATTTTTAATAATTTTTTTTCTTCTTCTCTTTAAAAATGTATACATTTCTTCCATGTTCTGTCTGCATTCTTAACGTATTCTTAGCGTATTCTGTTCTGATTAGGAGAGGGAATGACGAGAAATTTAATATTGTCTTTATTTTTCCTGCTTTTTATTATTTTCTTTCAAATATTTTTAAAAAATACTGCATTTATTAACAATTTTTCCTTTTCTTTTTGAAAAAAAATTCCATTTTTACTATGTCTTATTCATATTTTAAGCTTATTTTATTGGTACTATATACTTACAGCTTATTCACCTACAGCCTATTCGCAGAAAATGAAACTCTTTATTATTTTTCTTAATTTTCTTTGTTAATCTCTCTTTTCTCTTATTCTTTATTGTGTTATATATATATATATATATATATATATATATATATATATATATATATTTATAATGTGCACAAATGACAAACAGAACAGAGCGTATTAAAATTGTAAGCAAAAATTCCGCCGTTCATTCATCTATTGCCGATTGAACAATCGATAGTAATAAAGTTGTCGGAAATATAGAGAATGCTCTCAATATATTCAGACTCCTAATTGAGATGCTCAATTATTCTTGATTGGCGTCTTGAGTTATAGCCACCCCAGAAGTGAGGAAGATTCGCTGTGAAATCATTAATGGATGACCTGGAATAGATAAAATAGTTAGAACATTTTATGGAACTGTCGTACAAAATTGCCTAGCGGTGATATATTAAATTTAAGGTAATGGAACACGATGTCATAACACATAAAGTTCCTCCACGGACATTACATGGTTTGAAGGATTTACTACAATTTTCCTTTAAGTATGAATGAGTTTTGAATTAAAACTTTTTTTCCACTCAATAATTTTACTTTAGAATATGGTTAAGATTTCTTTAAGACAATTTATTTTAATTTTCATAAATCAGGTCGAAAAGTTTTTTTTTAAAAGTTTTATAGTTAATAAGAAAAAATAGTAAATATAAAAATACAACACAATAAATGTCAGAACTTTTTTCTAACGCGCGTTGTTGAAATTTTCATGCAACTTTTTTTAATTTATACGGAGAAGAAAACTGTGGTATACTTACCGAAATGTATGATAATGTCATTTCTATTCAAAGAAAATTAATCTGGTTAATAAGACCAAACTATACTTCAATTCATCAATGTCAGAATTTTCTTCTAACTCGCGTTTTGAAATTTTCATGCCACTTTTTTAAATTTATGCGGATAAAAAAAACTGTGGTATACTTACCGAAATGTATGATAATGTCATTTCTGGTAAAAAAAATAATAATCTGGTTAATAAGACCGAAATATACTTCAATTCATATGATAATTTTTCCGTTCATGTGTTTGTAAAAACTAATAATACGTGCATAGCAACTAACTTACAATTCCTAAAGCCTAAAAATAGATTAATCTAAAATTTTAAATCTTAACCATTTAGCAAGCAAGCAGAAAAGTAAAATATTTTGAAATCAAACATTACTTTATGTTTATACTTCTTTGTATAGCGCCATATACATCCGATTCTATAAGTTTAATCGAAAAAAAAATAAACATTTCGATACTAATGCTCTTGCTTTCTTTGTCTGTAAAAACATTTTGCTTCGAAAGAAATGTGACTACATGGAAAAATTTAATATTAAACCGAAATTCAAGTTTAAGAAAAAGCAAAATGTATTTACGAGTTTTGAACAAATGAAAAAATTATAAACTTTTAATGATATTTTAGATTTAAAAACGCAAAAAAGTTTTTTTAAAAAGAAAAAAAAACTTAATGCAGAACTTTAAATATTTTTATTATTTTGATAAAATTCGATAATATTTTGAACGAAAGTTTCACACGGAATCTTTTAGAAACACTTCTTAAGAATAAAATTCTATTAACTGAATGTATGTAGCAAAAATTTAAAATTTAGATCATCTGAATAACGCTTGATCTAATAATCAACTTTTCACACTTACACAATTAATCTTAAAAGTTTGAGAGATAGAGTTTGAACTAGCTAAAATAATGCAAACATTACTTTAAGATACGAAAAGTTAAATTTTCTTAATCAAAATTCACATATTATTTTTTATTTGAAAAATATTATCCCTATATTTTTTCCAAATAAACTCTCTAATATTAACTTTACTTTTAGCATGTTTCTCCATGTGTCGAAAACAGTGTAAGCAAATCAAAATACATTTAATCACAAAAATGAAAGTTATTTATTCAAAAACAATTCCACTAACAATGGAGTCTTATAATTATTTATTTTTTGAAAATGATCGAAGCGTTATTGAAAAAAACTATATGAAATTTTACGTCTTTCAAATTTCTTTAATTCTGAAATACAAAATTTAAATTTTTGAATAAAAAATTTAAATAATAAGTTAAAACATTAAAACTATTTATTAAAAACACCGAATCATCAACTCATTAGTTTTCAAACTAGAACTCAATATTCATAATGCCTTTTACATCCTATTGCATTTATTAATCATATATGATACTTAAGCAATGTTTTTGTCGAATTTTTTTTCCTACCCATGAAGATAATAAATTTCTATATATATGATGAACAATTTATTTGGGCACATTCTCATAAATGATTTCTTCAAACGTGAAGAAAATATAGTTTCTTTGTGTACCCTCTTTGTATCAAAAAATATTTCAGATGCAAATTGCCCTACATAAAATTTAAACTATAAAATACTATTTTTATTACAGTCATTTTGCAATATGGATGCATTCTTAAACAGTTTTGGACATTTTGGACATTATCAGCCTCTCGTTACTAGGTTGATTTGTTTTCTACACGATTTAGTTGCATAACATTATACTAGCAGCATGACTGCTTTCAAGTGGATGAAGTTCTTTGCAATCAAAATATTTCATTCATATGAATATACATGTGATTTAAAATATAGTTCTGTTTTTTTAAATATTTTAATAAAAGGAAAGTAAATAATTGTGCTTAAATTACTGTAGTTTACGGTAAAGGCATTTCTGGTAAAAGAAACCATAATGTGGAACCATTAATGAAACCAAAATATATAGTATTTAATCCATTCAGATAGTAATTTTTCCGTCCGTAGGGTAACGGCTTACCGGAAATTCTGGCATTCAAAATTATATTTCTTATTGCCACACATTTAGCAAATATACATTTAGCAAGTAAATTTTACTGAATAAATAGTTTTATGCCATGCTCTAGAGTATTATGATTGAATATTATGATTGAATTATTAATTTTTACCTCAGTTTCCAATTTTTATCACACATTATGAATTTTTTTTTATTATTATTATTCTTACTAAAGTCATTACTGAAGCGATTCGGCTATTGTTCTCATAAAACCAGAAACACGGTAAACTTTACCATACTTAAGTTATAAAAAATCTTTTTTAGAATATAACTTTACTATTTAAAAGACGGGTATTAAATAAAAACAAATTTGATCAAATGATGAAATCTAAATCATTTATGATACAAATCATAGATTGCATAACATAAATTATGCATAGAATTATTTTTTCTAAAAATATTTTTCTCGTTATTTGAATTTCAGCATAAATATAGCAAAATAAAAATTATATATATGCTTCCACAACGTACGATACAAAATAATATTTTTTACAGAAAATATTAAAATACTTTTTCATATTTTTGAAGTTTTTGTCAAAGTATGTTTCTTTTTCCCTATCCCCGTAAGCGTACATTTCTGAAACATAAATAATAAGATTATTTCAACTTTTAGAGATAAGAGCAGGCTATTTACATCGCCTTTTGTTTCCTTTTTTATCTCTTTTTTTGCAAAAAATGCATATGGCATATAAATTATTTGTCTCCTGATATCGTGGAAATAGAATCTTCTGGAATAAATCACTTTTTTCCCTATAGGGAAATGCAAAAGATGAAATGCATTGTTATAATACTTCGCACGTGACATAATTCTAAGAAATGAGATAGCCTAAAATGGTAGAAGATCGGATATTTGCATATGTGTATTCCTTGCGGGACGTCAAATCCTGAAAAGTTTCAGGATTTATGTCTGGAGTGATTGTCGTTGTTAGAGCAGTTTTATTTTTAACATGATGGATCACGTCTAAAACAAATTTTTTCTTTCGACCAAATGATCATACATATTGCATAAGAATTAGTTTTAAATAGAACTCGCACTTAAAATTAGGAAAACAGATTGATACAATGCTACACTCAAAGATTGCTGATTTCCAAAAAAATTAAGAATTCATCGTTAAGTTATTTAAAGGAAATCATTGGGCGGGATAGCCTGATTTGTAGGTAACTGGACTCCAATACAACTGACAGAACACTTCCCGAGTAGTAAATAGTGACTGATGCGCGAACATCTGTCAGGTCAGAAGGTCCTCCATGCTCCCATAACAAATTTTACCTCTAGGGATACTGGATAGGAGATTTATAAATGGATGTATGAATGGAGTCTGCCATTCAAACGGGTGTGACGTATAGGTGTGGCAGAATTCGAATATTCTGCCATAGATTGTGCCACTGGAATATAAGAACAATCGTACCCCCAGTGTCCTCCAACATTACAAATATTTACTACTATTTCTACGTAGGGAGTACTTTGAGGAAGATGATGCAACTATTTGCGTCACCTTCTACAGATTGGCATACACAGATTGACTTCTAACAGATTGACATACACTCCAAGAGTTGAGGTTTATGATGAATATTTATTTTCTGCTCTAGTAAGACCTGCAGAGAGAGGTCTTAAAGAAGGTGACGCAACTATTTGTGTCCTTAAATAACAGATTGACATAGACTCCAACAGTAGAGGTTTATGATGAATATTTATTTTTTGTTCTAGTGAGACATGCAGAGGGAGGTTTTAAAGAAGGTGACGCAACTATTTATGTCCTTAAATAAGAGATTGACATACCCTCCAACAGTTGAGGTTTATGGTGAATATTTTTTTCTTCTTCTAGTGAGACATGCGAAGAGAGGTCTTAAAGAAGGTGACGCAACTATTTGTGTCCTTAAATAACAGATTGACATACCCTCTAACAGTAGAAGTTTATGATGAATATTCATTTTCTGTCCTAGTGAGACATGTAGAGAGTGGTTTTGATGCAGAGAAGTTAAACAGTTATTCTGAACACAAAAAAAAACATTTATAAAATTGTCATTGGAACTTACATGCAAAATCACATGTTTATCTAACTTTTATATATATATTTCAATTTATGTTGTGTTGGGTGAAAATATTTCAATTTTAAACTTTTGATATTATTACTGTAACATTGCAGCTCTTATACGCTGAGAAAAAAATCGGGTCAAAACTACCAGAACTTGGTAAAGTTTACTGTGTTGTTGACTTGATAAGAACACAAAAAATCTCAATAGTTTTAACCCAAGCGTTTTGGTAATTGTTTTGATAAAATTAATAATAAAATATGGTTCTACATTATGTGATAAAATTTTGAAACATTTATCTACTTTAATTCCTGAAAAATTTATTAATTTTAGTTATTAAAATGTAATAAAGTTAAGTAATTTTATCATGATATCTTGGAACCTGGAATAGAAACCATTTGTTTAGTTACTTATTAGTTTTGTATTTTTAATTATATGTGAGGTAATAACAAATATAATTTTGAAAACCAGAATGTGAGGTAATAACAAATATAATTTTGAAAACCAGAATTTCTGGTAAGCCGTTACCATATGAACCGAAATATTACCGAATGAATGATTTAAGCGCAGTGTATATTTGTTCTATTAACCAGATTGGTATTTATTTTATCAGAATGTCATAACCGTACAGAACGATAAATTTACACAAATTGTTTTTCCTCATATAGAAAGAAAAGAGTGTCATATTTTCTCGCCTAAGTATTAAAAGCCCATTTAAAAAAAAAATAATTATCATGTTGGGTAAATAAGTCTCACATAAATGAAAAGACATTTGGTGCTTCATTTATGTAGGATCATTTTGGTTTTTCTATTGTAAATAGAATATTTATTATTTCAAGCATAAATCTTTTTCTGACCTTTTTATTTCAAGGTAAAGGGAAAAATGTTTTAAAGCTATAGTTTCCTGTGCCTATAAAGGTATCTTCCTTTTAAGGCATCGTACTAAAAAAGCATTATAAATATCGGAAATCAAAGTAAGGCGACTTTAATAGTGGCAGTAAAATCTTTTCCCCATAAAAATTAAGCCTATTATTTCCGATCACAAATAACGAAAATTGGTCTACTGTTATTGATTCTTTGATTGCGTTTTTCGAAGAAAAGAATATTCCTGTGATAAAAGTATTATAGAAAAACGATTTCAAAAGCAATTTTCTCAAATACAAAATCGATTTCACTGTAAAAAAAGTTGAAAGAGAAAAAAAAAGAGAAAAAAATGAGACAACGTAATCTTAAAAACGTTTGATTTCCTTTTTATTTTGCTTATCTAATAGATCAGAAACAGCAAAAGGGTCATTGAAAATTTTTTGTTGCAGTATATATTTTCTACTAATGATTCATTATTTTTTTTGAATTACATTTAAGGAATATGATTAATGCCATAATAGGCATTACATTTTTCCTAGCTTTTAAAATTTCTTAAGTTTATTTTTTTTAATAATTTTTAATCGAATTTTACTTAAAAACCAATTATTTAATTTTTATTATATTTTATAAAACGCTAATATAGATATTTTATTCTTTTCTTAACAATTAATGCGAGGACTAACTTTTTATTTCAATACAAATGTAAAACTTTTTTATTAACTATTGCGACGAAATCAAAATCAAAATATATTTATAACTCTTTATTCTTTATTGCTTACCACAAAAATGTTTCAGTTTCACATGGCTTAACTAATTCTCACATTCTTTTTAACCGTTAGCTTTCTCCAAATCATTTTCAAATTTAATACTGACTACTGGGGATAGGTTTTATTTTTGGCTATGTTATCTTTTGATAAATTGCCAGCCATAGATCTCTTCCCATGATCCTAACTGTTCATTGGGAATAATTCACTTCGAATTATTGGTGATAGGATTGGGGGGGCTTCGGAATCCCCCAACCACTAAATTGTTATCTTTTCAGAAATTCTGGATCTTAATTATTTTTTTGATAAGTTTAAAGGGGCTTTCTTTATCCATTTTATAATTTTGGCACGTCACCATGTTCATTATAATAAGATTTATATACTAAATAAATTTCTCCAAAAGGATTTTACTTATTTTTCTGGGATGAATTTCCCAGAAAAATAAGGGATGAATATTCATTATGGGATGAATATTCATTACAAAATTCAGATATATCTTACGCGGCCAAACTACTACTACTTAAATTCTACAAAGAAACTACATCCAGTGCATAATAAAGAATTAGGTTTAAACTGCTATGAAGCAGATATTCACGAAATAAATGCTCAACATGAAAATTGCTTATAAACTAAAGACAGATTTGTACAGTAGTCGATGCATATTTTTCTTTGATACTTGAGTACAGTACATATCTATGCTTCCTTAAACGGAAATGGAATTAGATACATATGCATTGATGACAATATCCAAAATTCAATGAGTATGAAATTATTAAACCTTTCTCACACTACATGGGAATCGTCGACAATACCAAATGAGAAGCCGGTAGAGTAGGATATAGGTATACTTTTGTTCATTATGCATTAATTTAATTCCTATATTTATGTATAATCTCTTTTAGCTAAGGTAATTCCATAGGATTACGAAAAGGTCCATATCGTATGTCACTTTTTGAGTGATAAGAGCAAAAACGTATAGTCGCTAACATGTAATAATAAAAGCAACTGCTTAAATAACATAGCTGGTATGCGTCGTCCTTAGGCCTTCATACACTTGTCCGGTTTTCTTAACGTAATTGTTTTTCAAGGTAAAATGTGCGATTATTGTACAATATTTTATAATTTACCTATAGATTACTTTTCAATTTCTGGGCATAATAATCACTTTGCCTAAAATAGACAAGCGTTGTATACACCGCTGGCGTTTCCCTTTTTTCCGGTAACATATATAACCAATAAAAGTCTAACAATACCCAAAAATAGGGGCGACGATGATTCAGTAGTACCAAAGAGATTTTAAGCATACATTCTTTTAACATGTATGTAAAAAGATTCTGTTTCAAACAAAAAAATAACACTAATAACAAAATATCAAAAGTCCAAATATCAAAAATGTCTTTCTAATATTTATCAACAGTAAAATTGTAATTTTTACTTTTGCAAATCAAGGAAATCATTTACACATTTTATGCCATCAAAATTATGTTTAAAAGCTATAACCTGTTTCAAATGAACTCAAAATTTTTGGAGAGTAAATATCTCTATAAATATAAATGTTTTTATAGCTGTTTTTCATTCCATACTTTTGCATGGTGTTGAATGTTGAACATTCTGAAATAGAAGAACCTTAAACATTGCAAAATTAATGTTTAAGAAGTATTTTAGAAATTTTCTGACCTAACACTATTTCCAATAAGGTTCTACTAGTAAAGATAAAATCATCATCCATTCATGAAGAAATTTTGAAGATGGAGATGGACTGAACATATTCTTCTTTTACAACGAGATTGCCCTGCTGACATAGCACTTACTTGGACATCCGATATTTAAATGAAGTCTCAATTAATGTTCCAATTGATGTTTCAAAAGCCATTTCCATGGGAATTGATATGACTCCTAAGATGACGGATTACTATAACCAAAAAATTTTATGTCATATTTTTTATAAATGATGAGTCTACAACAATTTTCATAAATTTGAGAAAAAATAATCAGCTCAATAAAATTATCATAATCCACTAGATATTTAATAAATTTCTTCATGGTGCTTCTTCAAACCAAATGAGAAAAATTTGGAAAATTACTACCGTTCTTGCTATTAAATTGAATTCTTTAATTGATCAGCATTACCTATGATATTGTGAGTAGACGATTGTAGAGATGACTACAAATCTAACATTTTAAATTATTATTTGAAAAGGTTTGAACCTATATATATTTTCGATAGAGTTTTGAAACATAAACATTTCCCTAAATTAATAAATTAACACTAATTACCAAAGAGATCAAAATCAATTTACTATCTTTACTTTTCCATCAAACCATAGAAAAGCATTGATAAAAAAAAGAGTTAACTCCCATCTATCTTTGCATCAAGTCATAAGTAATGCTTTCATTAGAGATATATTTGGATTGACTATAAGACTTCAGATAATAGATATAAAATTTTGGAAACTACGATGCCTAGATTTTACAAGGTTATTCCAAATTCCAAGCTATATCCTTTATTAAAAAAATATTTTAGAAAGAAAAATTATCACCACAAATCGAATTTGATTCTAGCCATATAAAGATAAAAATCCGTTGCCTCACAATGCATTTCTAAAAAAATCATAGAAAAGTAATATGAGAAAATTGATTTACATCATTATCTTGACACTGCGAACCTTACAAAGCTTTGAGTTTCTTTAAGTTTTTAGACTAAACTTTTCAGTCATCATTGTTTGTTCTGTGATAGGTAATTTTCAGTAATTTAAGGTTCCTCTTATATTTATTCCTTTCATTTAGTTATAGATCTACCCCTAGATCTTGACTTTCCTGATTAATATTTAAGCCCTTCTTTCCAAGTCCCTTCTTAGGATCTGTCCAAACTATTGAATTGTTTCTATTTCTTTAGTTCTTACGATATCTGTCTGCTATATTCCCTATATACCTCGTTATTTGTGCAAATCAACATATGCCCATCCTTACAAACTGCCCCGAAAATTGTCCGTAAAACAGTTTTTTCCCATATTTTTCTAAAGATCAAAATCGTTTTGTCTTCTCCCGTATTTCGATTTATTAATTCATTATTAAATATATCTTTCTTTTTTTTTAAAAAAAAAGAAGTCTTCTTCTACGAAGAATTATCTTTTTAAAATTGTGTTTGCGTGTTTAAAAATAAATAAATACTAAAAACATTTTTTACACTGGAATAAGCATTACTTTCCTATAAAAAAGAAGGAACTTCTTATTTTATTTAAGTTGATGCATAATGTAAGATAGAAAGAAATAAGGAAAGAGAAATATTCAAATAAAGTAACCAGAGAGCCTTAAGAAGATTTAGCACAATGATTTTTACATTTCATTCACTAAAAAGAAAAAAAATGCGTTCTATGAAGCAAAACATTTATCTTTAGAAAGCTAACAGAAAAAAATGGAAATTCCAGAATATTCAGCTTACATGTAATTTTCTACCCCTTCTCATTTTAACTGACATTTCTATGTTAATCTACTTTCATTACCATACGAAAGGATAGTTCTAAAATGAAGAAAGAAAAAATATCTGAAGATAGTATGAATCAGGAAGAAAATTTATCTTAAGCCATTTCTGTTCCGGCGCGTTTTTAAACGCACATGTAATTTATTTACTGGAACGGAACATTTCACAATTTCATTACGTACGCAATGATAAGATGATATTGAGGATTATGAATCGTGAAGACAATTTTTCTTTATTCATACTTATTCACGAATTTTTAAAATGTAAATATAGTATGTGAGACTGCAACAAGTCACAATTCAATTTCATGCGCAATGATAATATGGTAATAAAGATAATAAGGTAATGAAAACAATATAGATCAAGAGGAAAAGTCATATTTTGTCATTCCAGTTCAAGCCTTTTCGAAACTCATATATAGTTTGTGAACTGGAGCAATTCACGGTTCGCATGATCAATTTATGAGTATTTGATCAGGACGAAAGTTTTTTCATTGATCATTCCTATTCCTACGCTATTTTAATGCATTTTTAGTTTTTTGACAGCAAGAATTCACCATTTCATTACATACCTAATGATATTGTGTTTCTGAAGATAATATGAATCACACAGAAATATTATCTTTACTCATATCTGTTCAAGCGTATTTTAAGAGTTAAACACGTGTGTAGTTTATTGACTAGTGATAAAACGTAATTTTCAAGTTTTTTACGCATAAAAAGTAATTATTCTCTGCTACCGTAAAAAATTTATTGTTCAAATGATAAATAAGATCGAAATTAATAAACCAATCATTTCACTTAATTAGTTGAATAAGGAAATAGAATCATAAATGAAATAAAATATTTTACTTCTTAATTAAATCATAAATAAGAGGTTAGGAGATTTTTTTTAGTCTTACTAAATGGTAGAAATTAAAAAAAAATGGGTTACACCAGGGTCAAAATGGAATAAAGACTTGTTTCAATAATCTTTCTCAGATTAACAATTTTAATTATATCCATCTGACTAAATACAATCAATGTATTTAAATTACTTACTTTATTACTTATTTATATAATTTATTTACAGACATCATTCAAATTTACATCAAGGTGACTGAAGACTGACTGCTATATTTAAAAAGTATGAACATAATTATGGTTATACTGGCCTTTCGCATAATACACTATTTGGTAGAAAGTGACGGGTCACGACACTATAATGACATAAACCCATATTTATTAAAATTAATAGGAGGTAGGGCCTCTTTTGGCTTAGATCACAGCTGCAACCCTTCTGGGCATGCATTCCACTTAATTAGCCATAGTGGCAAAAGGAATTTCCTTCCAAATGTTTAACAGGAAGTTCCATAGTTCATACTTGCTTTTGGAGAGAGGGGTGCAGGCCCTCAACCGAAGGTCCAATTCGTCCCAGAGAAGTTCAATTGTATTAAGATCGGGGCTCTGCACCGGCCACTCCATGCGCTTAACGTTGTTGTTCACATACCAATCAAGAGTCCTTCTTGCAACATGAGATCTTGCGTTGTCGTTTTGATACAAGCAATCATCCATGCCATACGTTGCCCACAAGGTAGGAAGGACATGATTGTAGAGAATATCACAGTAACCATCAGCATTCATCATACCATCAACTTTCAACAGTGAGCCAGCCCCATACCAGGAGAAACAGGCCCATACCATCAATCCTCCACCACCAAACTTTACAGTTGTCCCGTCACTCTCTTCGAGATAGTGTATATATAAATATATATATATATATATATATATATATATATATATATATATATATATATATATATATATATATATATATATATATATATATATGTATGTATAACCTTATACTCAAATAACAAGATATAAAAATATGCCGAAATATGCCCAATTGACCCCTTCCATTCTACTAGTTTTAATTAGATACATTAAGTCAATTAGAGAGATGAAATTTTATTTGAGTCAGAAATATAATGGATCAACAGCATTTTTAAACGTACTTCGTTTACTTCACAACAATATTATGTGGAAACTAGTTGTAGGGAAACATGCAGTACGTACAATTTATAGTAACATGATGGTGAAACTAATAGTAGGAAAACATGTATAACGCACAATTCTCAGTAACATTATGGGGAAACTATTTAGTTTCAGAATAATAGAATTTCACATAATGAAGCAAAGATTTTCTACAAACAAATTGTTTCAATACATATTCAGGAATTCAAAGAAAAATGTCACTTCATTTAGAAATGGAAACCTTTTCAAAGAGAAAGGCAGAATAAAGAATATTGTTTCTAGAAGTAGATCTAATCTGTAAGAGTATTCCTTGAAGATAAATAAATAATTTTCAATCTGAAAGAAAGACATTTACATTAATATGTTCATTAGAAGTAATGAATTTAAATAAAAATTTCCATAAATTGATCATCTGATCTATCAACTGAGCCAATTCAACAGATTTAATTTGATCATTTGTTGAATTAGCTTTTCTAGTCATTAACAGCACTATTTGAATAAAATAATTAGAAATATTGAATTATAATAAAATGATTCTTAAAATTATAAGGAATTTTTCAAATTCAACTATTTCCACGCAATTTTAAAAAGGAAAAATTTTTGTGATTAAATTTATGATTAATCATTTTTCAATATTTAATATGGAATCATTTCACACCAAAATTAAAACGAAAAATAAGTATTTAATATATTTTAAAGCTATCTACTCAAAACATATGTTTGATAAAATTTTTAAATTAAATTATTTATCACATTTCACTTATATCGTAAATAAAACTTCAGTCATCGAAAATGAATTATTTAAAATCTATTCCTTTAAAAAAACATCTTGAAAACGTAACTACTCTTTGAATTTATAATATCTAATAATTTTTCAAATAAGAACACTTTAGAAAAATTATACACAGCATTTTCAAGTAGAAAAATTAAAAGTACTCAGATGCAGATTAATCACTTTAGTAATTGGAAATAAAAGAAGTTCTTCATTACTGTATCGCGAACATATGTCTAAACTTGTTTCTTTAATTTGTTACGTCATTAATTTAGATAGAAACAGGCATTTCCTATCCTTAAGGGACTATTTTGCACTTCTAAGCACTAATGAATGTCAAATGAATTGCACTTTTTCAGTAGTTAATCGAACTTGGAAAAGGGAGAAACAAACGAGATTAACTGCTATATTTTTTTTTAAATAGTTTTGATGAGCATATTTTTAAAAGATGCGTTTTATCGTAAACTGCATTTATTTAAATTATTTTGAACAGTCTTGATAGTACTTTAAGAAAAAGAAAATAATGTATACGGTAATCGGAACTTAAAATAACAGTTTATATCATCAAAATTTTTTCTTGATTTTTTTTCAAACATTTTCTTTTCCTGCAGTAAAATAAATATAATTCTTAATAGGTTTAGAAACCAGATTAAAAAGGCAGCTGTAAGCAATTTTCAAAAAAGTGAAAATAAACACTTAGGTTTAAAATGTCGCATTTTATGAACGTATAGTTTATCACTAGAAAGACGGTGAGTACTGTGCGATTCATCTCATTTTTTGTTGCTCAGCATCTCTAAAAAATAATTAACTTAAATGAGTGCAATTTTCTATTTTTCATAGCATGATTTTATTTAAGTGTTCGTTAAATCACTTAGGTTATAGCCAAATAAAAGCTCGAAAGTTGATAGTTATACCTAGACTGAGGCAGGTGCCAGAATGGCGTTAAAGGAATTTTGATATATTACAGAGAAATTCTTCGTTTTCTAGAAATCACTTGAACTCGTCAATATAGAACTAAATTATACTATATACCACTATATTATATTATTATAATACTTCTAATATAATCGAAGAAATAATATATGTTATCAAAGTATGAATTTTGTATAAATAGATGTCATGAAAGAAATAACTTATTCTCAGAAATAACACAGTCAAGTACGTGACTCCATTCTTCTGGTATGTCATCGCAGTTAAGGCAGTGAAATCAGTGGATCATAGTGTAAACAAATATGCTATTATACTCTCAAAAAGAGTATTAATTGCGTGTAAAGGAAATCGTAGATGATACACAAGCCCTTATTTAAGCCAATGGCAGATGGTACTGATTGCCGTTAATTGCAAAATTAAAAGATAAAACAGGTTTCTTCTAGTCAGTTTATCAGATTCTATTCACAATTGTCTTTCAATCTAATTTTTTATAGACTATAATTGTTATTATTTATAAAGAGTGGAAGCCCAATTAACTGCAGAGTAAAAACATTGGAATGCTTGAAAATGTAAAAAAAATAATATTGTTAAATTTTTGTTATCCAATCAGCAAAGAAAATCTCCCACGGAATTCAAATGGTCGAGTGTCTATTATATATTTATTTAATTTCATTTTCTATTTTCTTGGATTTTAAAATACACATTTTAGTTTTACACAAAAAAATTCTGAGTAAGTTCACACTGGCAAGTTTCAACTTTCTATATTTCGCAAATTTCAGTCTTTCTTCCGTTGTTAACCAGGAGAATACCTCCTGCTGTCAAAATTAAGAATTTCGGAAAAAGAAGGTCTTAGGGGAATGAAGCAAACTATATATGTCAATTGTTAAAACTGTAAAAATTTTGCCCAGAAACTTTCGAATTAGGTTACAAAAGTTTCCATCAAATGGTGCTCTCCGCTGCGCAGAGTTGTTGAAAAAACACAAATGATGAAGGATTGTGATCTAACCTGCGTTATTTTATTACCAGCAGCACACTTCATTAAATAAAATTAATGGTATAAAATTAATAATAAAATAAAACAACACTAAAATGCTCTAAAGTAAAATCGAGTAAAACAGCACTCCACTATCTAGCAAAACAACACTCCAGTATCTAGCGAAACAACACTCCAGTATCTAGCAAAGCAACACTAATACGTTCCAGCAAAATAGCACTATTCAATAAAACAACACTCTGTTGGGTTGGTTGGTGTCGTATTCTCTATTGAATCATATCTCATAGTGTGCTAGAATAGTTTATACTATCTTTATAGCATTAAATGAATATAAATCTTCTTCTATAGGGTAGTTCAAGAGGTGAAGGCCTGCAGCGACTGCAGGGCAGTTAAAAACATGATATGGTGTGAGACATTAAGACAGTTACCACAGTTTCGATATTTTCCAGATAGCACTTGTTCTTCAATGGTTTGCAGAGGCATGTGTTGGCAACTTTCGTAAATAAATTGATTCCTTTACACAATTCAAATAGCTTTCACAATAAACATACAGTTTGTTTCATTTCTCCCTCTCTCTTCGTTTCCGATATTTTTAATTTTTAACTCAGAAAGATCCTCCTCTGGGTGAATTTTATATAAGAATTATCCGAATGATAAATAGACCGCAATAGTGAGTGGTCATAAATGGTATTAAATAGAGTAGTAATAGCAGCTTTAATTTTGTGACATAATGTAGAGTGCAATGGGAAAATCTATCGACTAATAATTGTTATTAATGGCAAACACAATTTAGAACAAATATCTATTACAATTTTCTAAAAGCTTTCATGAGAAACGCACAGCATCGTCGTATTTGACAAGACATTACTGCAAGCAAATATCATGATCTCCAATGAATTCCTCACTGTTGCTAAAATGGCTATTTATGGTAATCGGAGAGTTACGATTTATGCAATATGTCCAGCAATCCACCTGAGTAATGGAGCGGTCAAATAACCCTATGCCATTTAAAATCATTCTACTTCGTGCTCCTCTGTTTTGGTTGCATCCTATCTAAAATGACTTTGCATTCACTTCAAATACTCTAATAAAAACCGGCTAATTATCTAATGTCAGTGATTTGCTTCTCTTACTTTTATTCACAGCCTGTAATTTTTTCAGCATTTTTAAGCTATCACAAACTTTCAATATTCACCCAAAAAATTAAATTTTATTAAATTTAATTTAAATTTAATAAAATTTAATTTAATTTTTAAAAAAAAATAATTAAATTTTATGTTATGATTGTTAAAAAAAGTTAACTTAATTCCAGCTGAAAAATTATATTTAAAATAAGTTTATGCTCAAATAATGCCAGTTGAGAAACTAAGAGGAAAATACAAGGATTCGATGTTATTGAGGGAAAATCAAATTAATCAAGTATACCCTGCTCCTGCACGAATTTTAGTACATAAATTAAGTGATATAAATCCTATCACCGAATATAAATATTTCCAAAACCTAATCAGGGAGTTTTGTGAGTATCAGAGCATTTTGTGATAAATACAATATTTGGGAGCATCATAATTTCCAACTTGCAAAATATAAAATAAGCGAAGTAATAATTAAGTTCAAGTAATAATTCCATCAAGATGAAATTAATTTTTGATTAAAATTGTTTGCCAATTTCGCAATAATTTATTTGCCTCAAATTTTAAAAAAAAAAACGAATTATATAAAAACCTATATTTCAAGTAGAATTATTTGATATAAAAATTATATTTTTAAGAAAAAACATTAGGAAGAAGCAAAATTTCGCAAATGAATTTTAGAAGATCTAAAAAAGCCCAATTAAGAAATTCGAATTCAGAAAATATATTAATTACAAAATTAATATAATTAATAACATTTTCCAAATAAAGCGTAAGCCTAATTAATAATTTAGAATTTCTAATTACAAGTTTAGATCTTGTTTATTTGACTCTATTTCGTCTACGTTTTTAAATCCCCTTTTGTCTTTGCAAGGAAAAAAATATTAGTAATTGAATTCTATTTCTCATTAAAAGTTAGCGTCGTATTTTTAGATCTATTATAGTTAAAAACTGAAAATAAATTATAATTTACTCTAAACGTAAAAGCAATGATTACATTTTATTCAATTTAGAAAATTTATTTTTAAGTCTATCTATTTTGGAGACTTTAAATTTAAAAAATAAAATACTGCTACGTTATTAACTAATCAACTTTTGAAGAGTGAAAAACTCGGGAAGATTGAATTTTTTCAAACAAATGAAAAAATAGCTTTGTGTGTAAGCATTTATTGATTGAAAAAAAAATTTGCAATTTTCATTAGTTAAGGAAAAAAACTAAATTAACGTAAGAAAAAACTGAGAATGATGATTTGTAAATGCTAGATTGAGTTTGATTTGAAAAATTCCAAAATAATACCGAAATTGTAAAAATTTTCGATAATGTAATTCTGTATCCAATCACTAATTCTTCTGGAAAATCTAAATTGGATTGAGACGTACGATACCACTTTGAGTTTGGCAAGATTAATTTTTTTCTTTACTTTAAAGAAGAAATGAAAGAAGGAAGACAACAGCAAAATTATGTTAATATTCACATTATTTTATGACACACAGAACATACATTTTTAATCTACGGAAGCTTAAAAGAATTATATTAATTTAAAGGCATGAAATAGGGGTAATCTTCGATAAAATAGATAGTTAAGTTTTGTTTCGTAATTTAATTCTCACGAAGACTTGTTGATCCTTTAATTGCTCTTTTTTTGAATAGTTAATATTAATTTTTGATGCTTTAAAATAATTGGATTTGCTTATCTCCACACATTAATTATTACATTAACCCTTTACTTAACCACACATTAACCCTTTAAAGGAATTTAAAATGTTTGGTTTGACAGTAACAAACAAATGTTAGGATACAAAAAAAGAGTGGTCATATATATCCGAATAGTTTAAAATTTATTCTCTTTCTGGCATCATGAGAAGATCAAAAAGCTCAGAAATTTAATTTAAAAAGGCAAAACTTAATAATTTTTAAGATACCTTAGTAGAACATGGCATACAAACAATTTATTCCATTAAATATAATTTGCAGTTTTGTATTGTTTACTGAATTTATATGTAATTTTGATATGAGTAATAAGATATGTAATTCTGAAAACGGTAATTTCCGGCAAACCGTCACCATATGAACGGAAAAAAATGATCAAATAAAGGGTTTAAACATCGTTATCAACCACATTTTTTTGCTAAAAATGTAATTACCATACAGTACAGTAATTTTACAGTACTATAGTCAGAAGAGTGATAACGAAAAAAATTATGATACTGATTCGTAAATAAAGTTTCATCACGTAAAAATCACACAAATCCAAGAGAAATACACAATATATAAGAGCACATAAAGCAAGGATGAAGAACGGATGTAAAATGATGAATAGGTTTCTTTTCTTTTTTTTCCACTCTTTGATTCTCTTCACATTATTGTAATGTTAGGTTTTGATTTTTCCTTATTGATACAATATTAGACAGCACTATTTTTGCGGATTTGTTCGTGTGAGCTTATGACAAGATTATATCTTTTCATTGTTATTTTTTTTTTATTATTTTATTTAACATAATTCTATAATTCAACTTTTTATTTTTTTATTTTCTTGAAAAAAATTTTATTGTTTCTCTTTGTTTTCTTTGTAGTTTTATCTTATATCATAAATTTTATAATATTATCTTATATTTTTTTGCACGTAATGCGCAGTAAATAAAACTTATTAAATCTTCGATTTTTTTTTACTCCTGTTTCTTTTTAATTGCCTCTTTTCACACACATACCCATATCTATATATATATATATATATACATATATATATATATATATATATATATATATATATATATATATATATATATATATATATATATATATATATATATATATATATATATATATATATATATATATATATATATATATATATATATATATATATATATATATATATATATATATATATATATATATATAAAGTTTTCTTTTCAATCGTGTCAGATAAGCTATCATACCAAAATCCAATATATTCTTGCGCTAATCCAATATGTTGTCTAAAGTAAACGGGACTGTTTTCTTATCTGTCATTCAAGTTTGTTGAAACTAGGACATTTATATTTGCTTCTTTTTTCATAAAATAAATTGCTGAAACACCCAATGGTTTAGAGAAATACGTTCTCTAAGTTAAAGTAAAGTTGGATTAAATCTTTCTATTTTCATCTAGAAAATATACTGCGTTTCTTGCACATACGTGTTGGTAAAATGTTCTTTTTTATTACTTCTGTTGTTGATGTTGTTGTCATTATTCTTATTGCTATAAATATTGTTAACTTTTAAATTATTTTTTATTTTTCAAAAAGAGCGAAGTCCATATTTTAAAAACTGCATTAAAACTTATTAACAAGATTTTGCAAAGATTTTCTTGCCATATTCACTCTGCAGATTTAAAGTTTAGTGAATGTAGTATTATTTTTAACACAAGTAAAAAGTTTATCTCTATTAGTACTGCATAATTCACATTTTAATAAAATATTATTTTACATACTAGATTTTCATTATTGTCATCTACATTCTCATTCCAGTTGAGCCTTAGTATCAATTAATGACGTTTCAAAAACACGAAAATTCAAATAAACTTTGCAGCGAGGCTCAAAAAGCTTCGAAATTTCTAAACTTAAAGAAAAAAACTGAAAGGTTACAGTTTTATATTTCTGATGTAAAGTTTGATGAAAGAGTAAAAAAATACTTGGTCCAAAATCAAATTCATTAAATAAATCTTAGTTTCAAGTAAATAAGTTTTCAGCATAATAAATTACCGATCAACTTAGCACATTATTAACGTAGCGACATGTGCAAACATTATTAGGGTGCAGCATTATCTAACATTACAAGTGGTCAAACATACAGTAAGAAACATACAATTCTGCATGCTCGATTTTGAAATTGTTAAACAAAAAATAACATTTTGAAATTTTGAATTGAAAATAAAATGTATTCATTAACTGCCCTCTTGTAACATTATCTTAAAATGGAGGTTTCGACTGAATAGTTTTGACCAAAAATAAAATTATTTCGAGATAATTACAAAATACTTCACCCGTTACCCCAGTTTCATCGGTGTATAGAAAATACATGCTTGTTTTTAAAAAGTTTACGAACCTTTAATTTTTAATTATTATGAAACTTGAAATACTCGTTAGAGTGCACGGCACTACAATTAGAAGACGATAATCCCTCTTCCAAAAATAAGGTTTTTAACCCGCATCTAAATTAGTTTTCGAATAGTTTTCTTTTGTTTCGTTACTCATTTAAGCCAAGATTAATACTCCAAATACAAAAGTACGTTTGTTAGAATATTAAGAACAGTTTTATTTTAGACTTGCTCATTAATTTTTCTTCCAAATTACTGTCATCTTTTAACCACACGAATTCAATCGAGGCTTAGTATTTTGTACTCAGCCAAAGTATTTAAAGTTAAGCTCATTTAAATTGAGCTTAAGTATTTTTAAAATCTGATTCTCTTCTGTGTTTGTTTTATTCAAACATCTGCTCCCCCAGAAACGACTTAAAGGGTATGAGTAAACATTGTTACTCAGGCATAAACAAAAATATTCAACTTTCAAACAGCTTTCTGCTATTAATTAAGAGTAGCGGCAAAGTACTCTCTTAAAATTTTCATTCTGAAATGACAGTAAAATTACCAGCAGCAGCTAGTAATTTTACTGTCATTATAATGCATGGAGTTTATCCAACCAACTATTTAGTTCACAGTTAGGAACATTTCTTCACCTTTACTGATTTGAAAAAGTTCGCAACTGGTATAATTAAATAACCGTGAATACAAAACTATACAGTTATGTTACATTTTCAACTGACATGGTTTAAAATAGTAAAAAGGAAATGTAACTGCATACTGGAATTAATTTGTGATAGGCTTTTCGTTAGGTAATGGACATTATATTTAGGTTGTGACCGAGTTGAGTCTTATCAAGTGAACCGTGAGATGTGGCTTTATTAATTTATCTAGGGATATCGTCTATCGCGAGAGATGAGAAATACTAGACATTTTGCATTAACCAGCTCTGTAGTACTTCCATATATACATAAAGAAGATTTTAGTATTATAGTACTCCTGGGTCACAAATTGAGGAGTTCAGGACACTGGCGAATCACCATGCGTTAAAAGCATAAAGGAAACAATGCGGTGTTAACGCTTTGATTGATCGCTTTGATTCAGCCAGAAACAGGAATAGCGGATTAGCCCAGTGGTCTAATGTCTATACACAGTTGCAAGGAATTAAGTGGCTTCAGAGTGTGTTCACCACACACTTACTACTATCAGATTATTAAGCATCCACTGTTCTGTTAGGTATCCGATGGTTAAAATAAACGCATGTAATTTACAAATTACATGGCTTAACTTCCAACATTCGAAAAAGCATGCTTGAATCTGTTTGGCTGTGAATCTAATTATCACGGATTAAATTCAGGTTACTTAACCGTATTAAGGGAAAACAGGGAATAAACGATTTTTCTCACAGTTAACAGTATAATTATTTTTAAAAAAATTTAATTATTTGACTTTTTTTAATATGGTAAAATTACAATTAATTAAATAAATTCTAATTCAACCTTTTTTTTCTGAGAAATTTTTAACAGCGTATGAAGATTATTTTTAATTTTCTTTCAAGAATATGATCTGATTTTCTTGATTAGAGTACGTTGTAAAAAATGTTCGTGTATCTGAATACCAATAATGTTGGCAACTACTTAGAAAAAAGTGCTTCATTAAGTGTTTACCTCATTGAAACCTGTGATAATTCCTGATAAAGCAAAACATAAAAATATTCCTTTACACTACTTTGTGTAAAGTAGCTGCCACCATTTTTGTTACTTAGTAATACTAACAATTATAATTATGATGCGATAAGTTAAGCATGAGAATCAGTTAAATTACTTATATGACACAATACCAATAATCATAAATTTAGCATGCATATATAATTTTTCTTATAATGAAATTAGTTTTTAGTAATCAATAATTTAAAATAAAGTTATAATAACTTAAAGTTGTCAATAATTTGAAATTTTAAACAAAAAAAAAACTGAAATACAATAAATAAACAAAAAAAGAGCATGAGACAGAATTTTACTTATTTGTTTAATTATGTATTATATTTATTTTTGTTTAATTTTTTTTAAACTTTTGTTTAGATTTTTACATTTGTCTAATTATGTATACACGCTTAAAATGTTAATATTAGAAATATAATTTGATCTGAAATTCAAGTTAACTGAAAATATACAAGTATAATGATTTAAATATTTTCTTTAAAAACTTCATGTTTAGTGTCTTAGAATTATCTTTAACTGGCGCAGTGTGCACGAAAGAATATATCACCCAAAATAACTTTCGTTCTAAAAATAGGAGTTTCTAGGACCGAGTGTCAATCTTAGTGGTGCCTTTAAATAGGGTAATTAATTAATGAAAATAAGTTAAAGATAATAGGTTAAATAATTAGTGATGTAGTTATTTAAGATTTTAACTTTTATTTGTTTTTATAATGACTATCTTTTCGTGGTTGTATCCGGGTTTTTTCTTCTCATTTACATAAATTAGGGTTACAGTTTGTACATTTGATAAGTAGTTTGAAAATTATTTACCATTATCCGAGTTATTAGTATTTTTTGTTATCTGTGGTGTATCCGCTGAAATGTAACTACTGAGTTGAAATTTGCTATACTGAAAAAGCTATACTTTACTCATTTGTGCAAAAAGGGTGATTGTGTTTGAAACTCCATTTTTTTTAAACTTATTGCAGTTTTAAGAGCTTTGTCATGAATTTTCACACTTTTGTTGCTTATATTAATTACTATCTAATAATTGATGTGGGTAAAGTTATTTTTCTCACTGAAGATACTTAATTTCCCACTTCTCTTGCTTATATTAATGATTATTTATCAATTGTTGTAGGTAAAGTTATTTATCTCTCTGGAAATACTTAATTTCTGACTTTTCTTGCTTATAATAATTACTATTTACCAATAGTTGTAGGTAAAGTTATTTATTTCCCTGGAAATACTTAATTTCTCACTTTTCTTGTTTATAATAATTACTATTTACTAATTGTAGTAGGTAAAGTTATTTATCTCTCTGGAAATATTTAATTTATCACTTTTCTTGCTTATAATAATTATTATTTACCAATTGTTGTAGGTAAAGTTATTTATCTCCCTGGAAATACTTAATTTCTCACTTTTCTTGCTTATAATAATTACTATTTACTAATTGTAGTAGGTAAAGTTATTTATCTCTCTGGAAATATTTAATTTATCACTTTTCTTGCTTATAATAATTACTATTTACCAATTGTTGTAGGTAAAGTCATTTATTTATCTAGAGATTCAATTAATATGTTTACGCATGAGTTGCCATCGAAAGTAACAAAAAAAGGAGAAGAGAGAGAAAAATTAAGGATTGCCAGATAAATATCTTAAATTTATAACATATTTTAATTTATATTGTACAATATAATTTATCTTACATTTTAATTTACATTATATTTAAATTTATATTATATTTTAATTTATATCATCCCTTTATCTGAATATTTTAAACACTTACAAAACAGAGTTCAGGAGAAAAAACACATCATTTTTTCTTATTTCCACACAATCTCTCTATTTTTTTATTGGTATTCATGGTAAATTTATATTTTGTCTCTTACAATATATACGTAAGCAATTATACCCAATGAGTTATACAGATCAAAATATGCAATTCTCATACAAAATATAATATTTAGTTTTTCGTCTTGCAAAAACTATTGAAACATATTTCAAATATTTTAGACGAAAACGTATTTACTGGAAATAAGAAAACATTGAAGATTCTTTTTCCATTTTCCTCAAGAGAAATTTCTTTGAAAACTTAAAAGGAAAATAATAACACTTTCTAAGACATCTCTATACGTTTTGAGTAATGTTTCTCGAATATAGCGATGAAAATGTAAAAATAAAAATTCTTTTTTTTTCTCATTCTGATGGCGTTTCCTCGTTGTTTTTACTTGCAATAATATCTAGAATTTCTCGAAGTTACCTGTCAATGAAAGATTCCTTTTCTTTACAATATTTCAAGAAGTATATCTTTTGAATACAAAAAATATTAAAGAAGTTAGATGTGCAGAAAAAACGAACTGGTTGAACTCAAATATAAAAAAAAAAATTTTTTTTTCTTTCCTTTTAAGAATTGACTCCCGTCGAAAGCGTTATTTGTTTCTACAAGTGTTCATGAACTGTATTTTTCGGATTACGTTTATGTTTACCCTCTTTATATGTTTTGGGGATTTAAAATTCGAACGCTTGAAAAAATATAAGTTTTATCAAAGAAAAACTGCTTTTGTTTATGACATTGTACCATAAGACATCTATTGCTCTAATCAATTAACTACTTAAAAGTAAGTATGCTTCCTGCTAACTTCAGTACTTCTTAATTGCCAAGGAAAAGTGACCAATTATTTGTGTGATCGTCTAGAGATCTTCATCTTCAGAGCATAGAAAAATTTTTAGTTTGAATAAATGTGGGTAATGTCAAAAGTTTGCTTAGGGTCAATAAGATGCCAATTCTAGGGAACTACTATTTTTTTGTCGCTATGCGTTCACTCATTTGATCTCTTCTAATCGAGTTTATTTGTAGCTAAAAACTCAGAATTTATAAATTCGATTATTTATAAACTCAGAAGTTTAAGAATATGCCTAATTTTTGGCAGCAAGTAAAATTTTAAAAATCCTATCTAATTTCCCACTAAATATCAAAATAATTTTATGAAATAAGGTAAACGGATTTCTTTTAATAAATAATCCCTAGTCGCAAAAATACTTTAACCTAATATCACTAAGCAAATGCCCATAAAGGGTTAACATATTCAAGATGCGCAATTCAGAACATTTGATTCCACTTGCATGTTGATCCAACTGTACGTGGTGTCCATTTATTAGATAGATCCAAAGTTTGGACCCCTTACCCCTTTGGACCTTTGGTTGTAATTACAAAGTTTGGACCCCTTACTTTTGCTTTCACATTTGGCATATTTTGTCATATTACGAAAAATGTTTAAGCAGATTAAACAGAAATTGTGTACAATCATAAAATTCATTAAACGACGGATAATTCTATTTAAAAACAACTTTCAGTGCGTATTTGCCATTTTTCTATTAGTTTATTCCATAATAGTCGAAAAAGTTTTTTACTTAATTTTAAATAATGTAGTTTTACATGGCAAATACAAAATTTGAGTGATATCCGTCGAATAGTTTCTGAGAAATTGAATTTTGAAAATACGATTCTTTCAAAATTCAATTTCTCAGAAACTATTTGACTATCTTAGCTCATATTTTGTATTTTACCATTCAATTTCGTATTATTTAAAATAATGGAGAAAATTTTATACTTTATAATTAAAAATTTTTGGGATTGTTATTAAACATTATGATGAGAAAACATAAATACGTACAAAAAGTTTAATTTTTTATTGAATTATTTCTGAATAAGCAAATTTTATTATCTTGAAATGGTGATACAATTGTACGTGGTGTCCATTTATAAGAAAGATTAAACATTATAAATGATTTTTTTTATCGAGCAGGCTGGACAAAATTGTACTTTATCTAAACAAACACACCAATTTTTAAGCGCATTAAGATTGCTTAACCATCAAATATTAGGGCTTTGCTTGTGACGAAGCTAAGTCATCTGTAAACTCATCATGAAGCCAGAGCGTTTAGCGTCTTTCTAATGAAGTTCTCGTTTTTGCTTTGAATACAAGCAAAAAGCATTTCTGAAGTGGGCGAAGAGGTTTTCTCTTCCTCAAACATGCGCAATCTTTGTTGAGCAATAAAACCGGTTGAGCCTCTTACCTTGCTTTTTAGATGAATTTACTAGCAAACATACGCAATCAAACCGAAACAGTTAAGACTTTCTGTCCCATTCACGTTGCGTGTTAAAGAAATTTTTACACACTTACTTACGTCTCGATACACATTATTCTGTTCATCGTCCTAAAAGCTAGTTGTTCTATAGAATCATTATTCATTCATTTTGAGAAATCGTGCTTGCAAATATTTTCTATTGAAAGAAATTATCGAGGAAATTTAAAAATCACGAGTAAGAGCTGTTATATTTTTTTTAGGAAATTTAGATTTTATCACATTCTATGGCATTTTTGAAAAAAAAATTCCATTTGATTAGAAATTTATATCCATAATCACCCTGTTGAATAACAAACTATATAAACGTTTCCGTCATCTGAGACTGATTTAAACAAATTTGAAAATTAAAACATTACTCTGAGTTTCATGAATTTAACTTGATGACAAAGAAGAAAAAACTTTCCAACCATCTATCACAAAATTTGAGAAAAATAAACTAACTCAATAACAAATAAAATAAGCACGATTTCATTGATTGCCATTAACTTTTCGCTGAAGATGCCGATAATGGTTGTTATTTATATTCCTACGTTTCTTATTATTAATTACAATAGATTTCTTTGCAGATACGAACAACTTAACCTTAGTGAACCTAAAAGCAACCTAAAGAAGACCACATGTTATTTAATGAGTGAACATTTTTTGCAACCTATTCATACATACATTGCAACAACATCATATATATATATATATATATATATATATATATATATATATATATATATATATATATATATATATATATATATATATATATATATATATATATATATATATATATATATATATATATATATATATATATATATATATATATATATATATATATACATATATATATATATATATATATAGTCGTTAATATTAATATCGTGTGCAGTGTTTTTTTAATTATTATTCTAAAATTTCTTTATGTATTCATGTTATTTAATAAATATTTTTATATTGATGCTATGTAATGCTTTGAAAAACATAAAAGAAAAATGCTTTTTGTACTCAGATTGTTTAATGAGTCCTGAAAAAGAAACTCAGTATCGGTTATTTACAGCGTTTGCACGAAACCTCTACTCTGAAAAAACTGAGGTCTAATACATTTCTATCTTCAATGTTGAAAAACTAACATTACATTATTTGAAATTAACACGGAATCAAGATTTCTTATGAACTTTATGTAGTGTATTTAATTCAAAAAACCAAAAATTATGAATGTTTATGACACGATTCATTAGTTGTTTTTCTTTCCGAAAATGTCACTTTTGGTTGCATTCGAAAATTGTCAGATGTATGTCTGTTGTCACCTAGCACGCCAAAAAACATTCCACAAAAACAAAAGTTCACTGCCTCGAAACATGTGTATGTTTGTAGTTGTGTAATTATGTTCTTATGCATCTCTCTAATATATGCATCATATGTCTTTTTCACCCTTCCATGCTGAGCTTTTTCATGAGGAACAACAGTGTTAACTTGGTGCACAAGAGCACAAAATAAAAACGGACCACCTTGAATAACTTTTGATCAAATGATCGGATCTTCACGTCCTAAGCCTCCAATTTAAAAGTTTAAATGGGGACCCTCGCAAATGATATTTTAGTAGGAAATCAGACTAAAAAAACGCACTTTCTCTAAATAAAAATACCTCTTTTTAGAAGGTACCAGAGTTTTGGTGCCAAAAATATAGGGGGTAGCTGCGATCTGGGAAATATGGTTCTAATAGTTTGACCAGGAGAGAGCCCCAAAAGTTTGGACCCCTTAATTGTAATTTCTTCTTTTACGTATTTTGTCATTTCGCGAAAAGCTTAATGTGAATTAAAAAAAATTTAATACAATTGTAAAATTCATGAAGACACAAATAATTCTAAACAAGACAACTTTCAGTGTGTATCTGCTATTTTTTTATTAGATTCTTCCGTAACAGTCGAAAAACTTTGAAGTACAAAGTATAAAACTTTTTACTTAATTTTAAAGAATGGCAAAATTAATACAATATTTTAGTGAAATTGGTAGAATAGTTCTTGAGAAATTGAATTTTAAAAACACATTTTCTACAAAATTTGTTTTCTCAGGAACTACTTGACCAACTTCACTCATATTTTGCATTTTGCGATTTAAATTTGCATTATTTGAAATAATGGAAAAAAATTGTATACTTAATAATTCAAAATTTTTTAAACTATTATTAAATAAAATAACAAAAATAATAGATACATACTAAAAGTCAAACATTTTATTGATTTATTTCTGGCTAAACAAGTTTTATATTTTGGTGCAAAAAATTTATAATTAGCTTAAAAATTTCTCGAGATATGGCGAAATATGCAAAAATAAAATTAACATTTAGGGGACAAACTTTAAACGGCTCTACTGACCAAACAATTAGGGCCTTTTCCGCAGATTGCGGCTACCCCCTGTGTTTTGGGGATCAGAAATCCGTATCCATCGAAGAAAGGAATGTTTATTCAGAAAATGTACGTCATTGTGTCTATTTTCGTAACTTAAAATATCATCTTCTCTAATTAATTAACGCATTTGAAGTCAACCCCCCCCCCGAACCATTAAGAATGAGTCCTTGAAAGTAAAGATCCTATCATTAGAACACAAGTTATTCAGAGTGGTTCATTTTGGGAACTGTACATTACTCAAACGAGTAAATAACATTTTATTGAGAAAACAATTAATACAAAATAACAAAGAAGTTTACATAAAAACACGAAATTGAAATTTCAATAAAATGGAATAAAATATTTAAATTTTAGCTCAATTTTTCCCGTAAAACATAAAAGAAGCAAGTAAAATATTAATATTTCCTTAAAAAACAGTTATTATACACCTATTGACTTAAGTTTTATATCTTCTTTTTAACTTCATATTACAAACTGGAAAAAAAATATTTTCTTAACGAAACAGATTATAAAGTATACAGACCCTTTAATACCCACCTTCCCCTTATTTTATAAATCATTATAATATTATAATATTAAAAATTAGCTTCTAAAAGGACAATGTAAAGAAATCGATCAACTTGATATTTGCTTGAGAACCACAATATAATAAAAAGATAGAGCACTCTTTTATTTTAAACTAAAGTACATTAAAGATTTACAAGAGCGTATAATTACCATTCCTAAATTCAAAACTGAGAATGTCAACAAGTGGGAATAAATTATATTTAGCGCAGATGCTTGTTTAAATATCCAACACAGTTATACATTTTCTCTCCTAACTCTTTCCACAAAAGCCGAAACATAATTTCGAAAATTCACCTCTTGTGATAAATGAACTTTAAGTCTGTTTACTTCCTGTTCCAAACATTAAGCTCTCTGTATGTTTATAAATCTAAAATGATATATATCCTTTATAAAATGCAATTTAGAAATTGCTTGTGACGCTTAGGTGAAATTTGCTAAAAATCATATTTTTGTTGAATTGTTTCTCTTCAAAAATATAACATCAATAACACATTTTCATAATAATGGGTATTTAAACAATGAACACTTTACTACTACTTTTAATATGATCTTAATATACAAAGTTGAAACACAGTATTGTACTTCTTAAACTTAACCCTCTCATGCAATGAAGTTTTCATTTGAGTTAAACAAAAAATTCTTATAAATTATTTAGCATTTCAGGATTTGGGTGTAATGAGTCATTTTTGGAAATTCCTGTTCGGTATAGGCGAAAATCGGTATTCAAGTGAGAACATATGATTGTGTGGTATATTGGAAAAAGTAAATATTTAAACCTCATTTATAAAGTATTAGAAGGTACAAAATAATGTCAACCTTTCTAATAATATAATATACCCTTCAAATTAAATAAACTAACTATCCGATTTTAAATTCTTTCTTGAAATCTCCATTGACTTCCATAGAGACCATAATGTTTCAACTATATTGAGTGGATTTCCCCCTGATGTGGTTTTTAAGAACTGTTCAGAGTTTGCAAAATGCAAACTACAGAGCAAATGTAAATCTGCATAACATTATGAAGCAAAAAATTACTTATGTCCTCATATAAGGCGCATATTCATGCGAGCGTTAATTACCTTTTACTATGGTTATATGGAAACTTTAATTACATAGCAGTACATTAGCGAAGTTCTTATGGTTCACGGTAGCTATATCAAGGTTTAACTTTTTACCTATATATCTGAAAATGTTGTTCTTAAACCTATGAACTTATTGAAGAAGGTATCAAGGGGCATTTTTGGTTGGTTGGTTCTAATGCCACTTGCCACACGGGCAAGCCTGCTTGGTGACACCCAGCAAATTTAAGGCAGAGTGTGCGATTCTTGTTTTTCAGTGGCGCCATCTATGGCCAAGAATTCAACTTCACCACATCATACGTCACACCTGTTTATAAGGCGGACCCATTCATACATCCATTCATTCATCCACAGATCGTAATATTAACTCCAATCCAGCACTCCCAGAAGTATTGATTTGCTATGGGAATATGGGGGACTCTTACGTCTAGACATATTTAACGTGCATCAGTCACTTTACTACATGGGGAGTCTTCGGTCGGCGGTGTTCGAACCCACGAACTCTCGGACATATGCCCAGCGCCCTACCGACCAGGCTATCCCGGCCTTTAAGGGGCATTTTTGTAAGTGGCTAACCGTGGAAATTATAGCAATAACAGGAAGTTGTTTGTAAAACATATTTTCTTATAAATAACCACCTATTTTATGACCTTGTAGGAAAAATATGCTCTTTATTTAACACAGCCAAACATAATTTGTTTCACATACCTTATTATTTCCAACGGAGAAAATTAATAATGCTCCGTTGGTCTGGAATCACTAAAATACGAATTGAAGCCCCTTAAAATAAGTAGTCTCATGGATCAGCAACTGATCTGTTTTGATTTAAGTTTAAAGTTTTTCTCAGTCTCATTTCTTCATACTAACATATTTCATCATGTTTCGAGAATAGCACTTTCTCTACTTTGTTACTTCCCATTTAAGTTTGCTTCATAACCTTTAAAGGGTTACAGTACCCTTGCAACAGCTTTTTTAAATAAATGTATAATCATCATTTTGCGGATGCTTTACATGCTCATTTAACATATAATCAATAATTTAGCTTCAAAAAATAATTGAACTAATTAATTTTCTTAAAATTTAAAAAAAAAAAATTGGGAAAAATTCCAAAATTTTTAAATTCTTAAGGCCTTATTATTTTAACTTATTTTCAATTTTTTTTCTTAGTGCTTACAATATTCATTCTAACAATTTTGATATTTCAATTGGAATATTTTTTTTAGATTGCTTTGTAAAAAAGTAGGAAAAAAAGATTAAAAATTCCTGTTAGGTATATATAACATGCTGAAAAAATTGTAATACCTCATAAAGCTTAGCCCATGCGCAGTTTAAATAAGTGTATTACACATAAGATAATAAAGTTAGCTTCAAAGCTTTATCTTAAATTGAAAAATTCCTTAGGGATTTAATTAAGATTAAAACATAAAATTATCATCTATGAGAAAAAGTACTTTGACATTCATCTGCAGAGCAAGTTTCTGTATTAGGACAATCTAAAATCATTAATAACTTTTTTAAAAATTTAGATATAGATATGATTTTTCTTCATGGCAATTGAAATGTTTGAAGTCTTATTATAAGCAATAAAAAAAAATTCCATACTTTGGTCATTTTTGGGTACTGTGGTCATTTTGGGTGTGAGAAAAAATTACGAGCATAAAGACGGAACAGTGAAAATGTGTTATGATTCGTATTTCTTTCAGTTGCTGGTCCATGGGTCCAGTGACAATTTTTTTTTAATTTCCATCCCTGTCTTTTCCACTAGTCTTTATAATTGCGAATACAATACATATGTTATTTTAAATCTATTATACTAGATATTTAACAGACCACAAAATTTTAAGAGTCATATTTCTGTGTTGGTTTAAATAAATGACATTTTTAAATTCATGCAACTGTAAACGTCAGTGAACAAATCTTATTTCTCATTGGGCTATTTACCATCACCTGCTCATCTCCCATTTGTTCTGTGCTGAGCTGTAGTCACACTGTGGCCAAATTATAATGCATCTAAAATATAAGACGTTTTCATTCCTTTTCAATTACTGAAGTTCTTTGTCTCGTGCTAAAGATCCTCGAAATTGAATTCCATGACATATTTCAGATTAAATAACAGAATAGTTTAAACACTTGTGTGTGTTATGAAATCGTGACATCGAAGTGTGTGATGCTCTCTTCTCTCTTTGTGTTTCTGAGAGAAACTGCTGCTTCTCTGTATTTGAAATCAGATAATGGATTGCCTTTCGTGACCCTATAATGTATCTTCTCATGCATGATAGGAACTAAGTAGGCAGATTATACGTCTTTAGTTATAGCAGAGAATATTATGAATCAATATTGCATGGATCTCTTCTGAATGGATGGAATGCAATTACAATGCAGTATAAACAACTTGAAAGCAAGCAAATTCGGCTTGCGACTCAAATTGAAAGTTTGTAAAATTAACTGAAAAGCATATTGTTAATAAAGCTCAGTTATACAAAAATAGAGTTATATTTCACACTAAAAGTAGAATTATTCAGCTTAAAGTTTCAAGAGATCATTGAATGCAGGTATTTCGCTTCATGAAAAATTATTCGTTAAATCATCTGACTTAAACTGGATCCGTTAATTCAAATTTAAAATTAGATTTAAAAGAAAATCCGAAATAAATAGCTCGTTCCAATTCGTTGTTCAAAAATTGCTTGAACGTGAATGAGTTGACATGAAAGTAATGATGTATTGGAAATACTTGTGAAGCAACAGTGACTTTACATTGTCTATTTCCTTCACTGTAATATCGCAAGGTAAAAAATACTTTTGTGCCAGTGGTTGTTGTTATCCAATTTCGATTCGTTTCTGCATTTAGGCTTAAAACAATAAATCGATCGAATCAATTTTACTTCTGATTTGCTAATTTTTTAATGATTCTTACGAATTTTGTAGCGCGAATTTGTGAACAATATAATTTTTTTTTCATCTTTAATATATATTTCCTTCTTCTCTTCTCATTGGCAAGACAGCCCAGGATGGGCTTTGGCCTTCTCAACAAGCCTATACCAAGACATTCTTCCCTTAGCCAAGGTTCTCCAATATATTATCCTTAAAACTTGTAGGTCCTTTTCAAGGCAGTCTAAAAATCTTAGGCTTGGTCGTCCTCTTTTTCTTGTACCTGTTGGCCTGACACTGAAAACTTTTTTGGTTGTTCCGCTATCCTCCATTCTTATAATGTGGCCAGCCCATTTAATCCTTTGAATTTTTATAAATTTAATGACACCAGGTTCTTTATGTGCTTTGTAAAATTCCGTGTTTGATCTTCTAAACCAGGTACCGTTTTTTCTTATTCCATCGAGCATTTGTGAAGCATACAAATTCGAAGCCGTTCATAGCTTAACCTATTTGGGGTCTAAGATTAACAACAAAAATGACACTTCACAGGAAATGCACACGAGAATCACAATGGCCAATAAGTGTTTTTATAGTCTAAGAAAATATCTTAAATCAAGCCTAATAAAAGGAAAAGCAAAAGTGTTACTCTATAAATGTCTTATACGATCAGTGCTTACATACGCAAGTGAGACCTGGACAATGACCCGTGGAGATGAAAATATGATAGCTATATTTGAGAGAAAAATAACGCGAGGCATTTTCGGTGGAATATATTTTCTTACCCTAATATAAAAAATCATTCTCAAAATTGATTAAATAGCTCAACGTAATGTCTATAAGGTTTTGAAATACTTAATCTGAAATAAAAATGTAGAATATAATGTGCAAACATAGTTTTCACTGCATTCAAAATTAATTTTGTAAAAGATTCAGAATGCACAGTACAAAGTTCACTTTTTCCTCGTTTGAAAATCTGAGTTTTTATTCGAATTACATATCCAGTTCTTGAAATGCAGAAATATTGCTCAAACAGTATCTGTTTATTGCAACAAGAGGTTTCTAATACATTTTTATTGGGATTATTAAAATTTCTTTCAGATTGGTTAAATTCTATAAGACCTATCAACAGAATTTGTAGTATGGTATATAATATGACTTTTCAGTAGATAATTTTATATTACTTATGGTTTACATTACAAGAAAGTGTATACGAAGAAAAAAATTCCGTTAATATTACGTACTGTTTGGAAATAGCAATTCTTCTAAATCATAATTCTAGTTATAACAATCAAAATAAGCGATATTTAAACCATTCATTTGGTAATTCTTTGGTTCATGTTGTAACGGTTACTGAAAATTCTGGTTTTTAAAATAACAGTTCATATCATAATACATTTAGTAAAAAATACAAAATTAAAAAGTAAATTAAACAGAACAAATAGTTTTTAGACCATGCTTTTGGGTATCATGATACAATTACTAAATTTTAAGTCAATTACCAAATTTCAACACTCATTATATTTCACGGTCAATTTTACCAAAATCATTACCGAAGCGCTTTGATAAAATTTACCAATCTTTTTCGTGTTTCCATAAAAGTAACCTGGGAATTTCACCACATTCTGGTAATTTTGACTATACATTTTTCGGTGCTTAATTTCATGAACTTTCTTAACCCCAAAACTACACCTAGAAGAATGAGATCTACTCACGCATGGTATACACATTTCCAGTAAAAAACTTGTTTTTTACATAATAATAAAAAAATTTCTATTTTTTTTCCTTGAGAAACTTATAGCTTCCTCGAAAACTTTCTTGAACTTTTTTGCAGACTTTTTGGCAAATATTACTTGTCATTCTGAGCAAATAATAAAAATTTGCTAAAATGTTAGTTACAAATACATTGCTACTGCATAATTTACTGTTAGTCTCACATGTTATTGAACAGTTAGAAAAAGAAAGAAATGTTTTTACCAATCTTTTCACAAGGGTAAAATTTGACTTCAAGATTTAAAAACATATATATATATATATATATATATATATATATATATATATATATATATATATATATATATATATATATATATATATATATATATATATATATATATATATATATATATATATATATATATATATATATATATATATATATATATATATATATATATATATATATATATATATATATATATATATATATATATATATATTCCTACGAGGGACATGTGGAAAGTAAGTATCCGGAAAGTTTCCCTATTTTTTTTTTAAAAAAAAGAACTCACACTTTGAGGAACATATTTATTGACAACAAGTACAGCAATGTTTCAGCTTTTTTTCAACATAGCCACCACCAGAATTGAGACACCTGTCGTATCCTCGGATCAACTTTTGTATCCCTCTGTCACAGAACTCCGCCGCCTGTAAATGGAACCACTCCGCCGTCTGTCACACGCTGGTTCCATTCACAGGCGGCAAAGTTCTACGATAGAGAGATACAAAAGTTGATTTTTTGATACGACAAGTGTCTCAATTCTGGTGGTGGCTATGTTAAAAAATAGCTGAAACATTGCTGTACTTGTTGCCAATAAATAAGTTCCTGAAAGTGTAGGGAAACTTACTTTCTGGATGCTCCTCATGTATATATATATATATATATATATATATATATATATATATATATATATATATATATATATATATATATATATATATATATATATATATATATATATATATATATATATATATATATATATATATATATATATATATATATATATATATATATATATATATATATATATATATATATGTATGTATGTATGTGTGTGTGTGTGTGTGTGTGTGTGTGTTTGTTTGTGTGTGTGTGTGTATTAGTTTTATTTCAAATTCAAATTGCAATGTGTACAAAAAGACAGAGGGGAGAAAATGAAGGTATTTTGAAAAGATTGGTATTTTATTACTATTATAACTTTTTAGTTTGATAAAAATTAGTTTCCTTTTATTTTTAAAATATTTTTAAGTTTCGCTCATAACGTTTGTAAACATTTCTACGCGAATTCCTGTAATGATTAGATAATAAAAAAAAGTTAAAAAACCACACATGATTTTTTTTAAGAAATAAAATAAACTATGTATCTTAGAATTTTTCAGAAAATTTAGCATTGTACACTGAATTCATTTTTAAGCTCTGTTGTAAAAGTTTCTTTACAAAATAAATTGCTTAAAAGAAACTGTTAAAATGCTGCTATCTCCTTTCGAATCCCCCAGAGAAGAGACAATCTCTCTCCTGAGAAGTTTTACTTTCTCAACAAAGAGCTGAACCTTCTAATTCCTTGATGTCAGCCCTCACCTCCCCTTCGATCCAAAAGAGTAAAGATCGTGTAAGACTCCAAATTTCCGAAACGCTTTCGAGAAGTAATTACCTTCTCCATTTTCACTTGAGTCATCCGTTGAATATTCTAATCCACGCCATGAATAGATAAGCTGGAAAGTAAGAGAAAACTATTCCCAGTTCAAGACAGAAAGTGTTAAACTTTTATAGACGTATTCAACATTCATATTCTGTATAGAATATACATATGCATTATAGAATGTACATATATAATATAAAATATACAAGTATAATGTATCATGAGCTGGTCAAATATGATAGATTTTAAAAACAAAGTTCTTGGTACCTTGTGAAGCTCGCAAACTAAGCATTTCAGCTTGGGTTCCTAAAGATTGATCCGTGTGTAACTACCACTACGATTATTAAACGTCAATTCACTAGTATGTATATGGGTCATTCTCAGGAAAACTGTCATTTTTCAGTTCATAAAATCCCGAAAAAGTAAAGTGAATAAAAAGCTCTGAAACTTTTTATATTAATAGAAATATGTAATGGCATTATAAAGAAAGTATATATCCTATAAAATATACTTAATATTTAAATTAATTAATTTTTTAAATAATTTATAATAATTAATAATTAATTAATTAATTTAATAAATAAATTAATTAATTTAATAAATTAATTTATTAATTTTTTAATTTATTTTTCAAATTAATTAATAAGTAAATTAGTTATTTTCACTATTTAAAAAGTGAGGGAATGACACTAATAGTGAGGGAATGATATTTTATTTTAATACATGTTTTTATCTAAGTTACATCTACCTAAAGTTTGAAAATGATAACGTACTAAGTATATCTAATATTTATTATAATTTACTCTTATATATTTAATAGTTTTTACAGGTTTGGGAAATAAAATTGGCTGGCACGATTGAACAAAAAAAAATTTAATAATATACTCGTCTTGAATCATTCCCTCACTTCAGCGTCATTCCCTCACTTTATACACTAGTGAGGGAATGACGAATTCACTAAAATTTAAAAATAACAGTTAGGCCTAATTAATTTCTGAAGTCACTCGCTTACAATTATATTCATACAAGAAAGCAACATATAATTATCCACTTTCTCGATGAAGTTGTATTTTATTTTACTCTAAAAAATGACATGAAGGAATGACAAATGTAAAAAATTTTACCTGGTTTGATTCATTCAAATTTATTCCACAGCAAGGCTTCTTTAAGTTGAAGATGGAAACATACTGCAATTTTGTTCTATGATGCCAGTTGTTAACTTCTGAAGTTTTTATTAAAATATTTTTATTCTAAGAAGATTGCAGGTGATAAGAACATTGTTGTGAGGGAATGACGCGAAACACTGGGGACAAAGTTTAAAATAGTGCTGTGTTAATATTTTTATCAGAAATTAAATTTAAAATTGATTTTCTGAATTCTATACTTTAGTATTCTGAAATAAAAAACACGAATTTGTAAAAAAAAAAAATTTTATTTCAGTAACAATTTTTTTCTTTTTTTAAATCAGCAGTGGGGACAAGTGAGGGAATAACAAATTGGTATATTTTAATTACCTAAAATAAATAAAAAATAAAAATTGATAATTTTATTTTTATTTTTTTGTTAGCTTGCATTCTGAAGGGCACTTTCCCTGAATTTTTTTTTTCGTAAACTGTAAAACAAACATAAAATATACTGGGGACATGAAAATGACTGTTTTTATGAGAATGACCCATATAAGACATCTTAACTCAATTCAATTCTGAACATGCAATTATTTGACAAACTTCTTACTAAAAGTTAAAAACTTTATATTGGCACTATTAATAGATACATCCATATTTATTTATAAATGGCACTATTGTATGTGACAATTCAACATGGACACGACTTGTAAATGTTATGATGCGTTGATAAAATCAATATGATTTGCTTATAAAAAGGGGCATTAAGATACAGATTGAATGATATTTATGAATTTAGAGAGAATGAAAAGGATGAGAAGAGTGGTAGATAATTTATACCAGGGGCGTATAAGTTTTGACAAACTTCTCACTAGAAGTTCAATTTTTATTACTTATTAATCCTATTTTTATGTACTATTTTACTGTATTTTATGTACTTGTATAAGTATTACAACATGTATCATTTTATATGATCTTTCTCGAGCATTATGCTCATTACTGATTCCTTACTTTCAATTTTAGATAACAAGGACCTCAAGGAAACACCACAAGGATCCGCATCTCATGATGAAGGGGTAAAGGCGCCCCGACCAACCGACAGGACTAGGCCTAGGACTCAATCTTGAAGTACCTTTTGATTGATGAAGGTTGACTTAGTCGAAAGATCATTTCCCCACATTGGTGACCCCAGGAAGTGCTATGAATACGCCTACTTCAATGGATGGTAGAAAAGTTTATTTGCTATTTGTGACTGCCTCATAGCACTCTTGATTCTCAGTCTCATTTACACACAACAGGTTCCTGTACACACTCGACTGCTAATAGCAACACAGAAGGGACTACACACACTACCGTGAACTTAATAAAGTTTTCATGACAAAAACTCGAAACTCGATGAGCTTAATACAGCTCTTATATATATATATATATATATATATATATATATATATATATATATATATATATATATATATATATATATATATATATATATATATATATATATATAACAAATAATATAAATATAAATATAAATAACAATAAAATTAATAAATTAAAAAAGACACGTAGAAAATTAAGAATTATTTTTGTAAAAATTTTTTTAAGTGCTCCTCACACTATTGTGTTAATATATTTTGCTTTGGCTATATTGATACAATATCAGAAAGTACTCTTTTTTACCGATTTAATCGTGTGGGCTGTTGAAAAGATAATATATTTTATTTTCCGGATTTTTTTCTTAAAAAAATTTCCAGTTGTTTTGTTTTCTTTTTTTAATTATTATTTTCCTGCCCCCCCCCTTTTTCTCGTATGTCTGTAATTTTCCTTTGTTTTATCTTCATTTTGAACTCCAAATCCACTTTCACATATACCACCACATCAGTAGCCATCCTTCAAAACTAATGGCTTGAAGATGGTGCGTTAGAAATTAATATAATTGACTGTTAGAGTTTTGGCATTTGTGGATAGCGTAATTACAACATAGACAATATTAGTCCAAGTTATTGTAAGAGAGTTTGGCTTTGAATTTATCTACTTCCAATGTAAAGTTGGTATTATGGTTTCAAATAATTTTAAATCTGACAATTTGAGAAAAAATAATACCTCTGATCACACTAACACTAATGCAACTGAAATAGTTTTGAAGATTGAGAACATCAAATTTAAAGTTTTTGCGTTTATCGTATATCGATAGCGGGCTCGCCTCTCAAAACTGTATGAGACTCTAAAAAAATCATCATAAAGTCATTGAGACTGTTTTTACACCTATTTTCAAGAACTTTAAGTGTGTATAGTTTTCCAGAATAGTAAGCAAACATTATACAGCATACTGAATTTTGAGACAATTCTTCCTTTAAATTCTCGAATCACGATAAAAATTCTTAACTTTGCTGCATTTAAAATAATTGCACCCCTTTACGAAGTATGGCTTTATACAATATGACGTTATGTAAGCAGCATATAAGTTTAATATTATGAATACAGGGTAATTTCAATCAATGGCTACTTAGTAAACTATCATTACAAATTTGTATGTTAATAAAATTTGTAATGTAGATTTTAATAAATAAAAAATCTGCAAAAAACTTATCATGACCCCTCAGGTACTTTATAAAGTATATTTTAGGCAAAATCAAGTAACATAAATCTCTCAAATCAGATGCGCCCTGAAACACATTTAAGTTCGATGACTAAATAAGAATAATGACATATGTAAGCAAAATTAATGTACATTCCTTGATTTACAAATGTATGAAGCATTAGCCGTACTATAAATAATGAATGCATTTCAAAAAACGGTAATTAATAAGCAGGAGAGAGAGATCCTCGCTCTTCTTCAAAAAGGCATATTTCATCATTAAGCTAAATATCAAAGTTCGCTAATACTTTAATTCTTTGAAAGACACGTATAATCCAACATCGCCATAAGTTTTCTGAAGTTTAATTTATGGGATGAATGCATTGGGTGCTTTGAGAGGCAATATTTCTCAACGTACATTTACTTGGAAGCATAGAAATGCTTTTTTTTAAAATTCAGAAGTATTTCACATGAAATTGCCTTTAATACGTTAAAGAATCCTAATGTTATGGCAACATAAATAATTTTTAATGTCATTGAGACTATTTTAAATTGCACTTTTTTAGATTTAAAATTTGCTTTGCCATGTTCAGGTTCTAAAATGAAAACAAAGCTTTGATCATGCTATTTTATGCTAATTACAATAACTCCTAATTGTGACGGAACATAAAAATCACTTCATAAAAAACACTTCATAATACCTACATAAATGTAACTACTTTAATCATTTGAAATAATATTTAGAAAAATTCTAAAAATCTATTAAGAGAATTAAAAAATTGGAAAATCTTACTACTATAGTTCAAAATGAATTTCAAATTTTTAAATTTGTAATCTTTGGAAAATTTCTAAATTTTTAAACTGTTAGCACGTAAATAATAATTATAGAAATGCAAAAGGAATTTGATGGATGTCCTCATAAAGCTAGATATCAAGATCAAAATTCGACCAGATTCAAATTGTGTTAATACTTTAATTATTGTATAATCCAACATGTATAATCCAGATAAAAGACGTGTATAATCCGACATCGCCAAACCTTTTCTGAGTCTTATTTATGAGATAAATGTATTGAAATGCAATAAAACAATTTAAATACAGAAATACCAATTAAATGCAATTTTATTCTAACCGTCGTTGAGCAGCGAATTAATTTTTGGGATTAACGACTAATAATGCTAAACTCCGTTGCCTCGTAATTTTGAACCTAATTCAGAAGACAAGGGAACTCCTGGATCAAGCATTGAGAGAAATTTGCCTTCGTGGAGGATTTTTTGATGGATCTAAGCCGCATTTTCGTTACATGGAGAAGGAGACCATGAGAATCTCCCACGGTTATCCTGACGGCTAGGAGACTCTAACTCATGATCCGCCCACGACTGATGATATTTTCACGTCTGTACTGTGGTCGGTGCAAGCAGGATGCGAAATTCGTATCGACCAGTCATCGCTGTGATTCGAACCCAGTTCATCTCTTCGGAAAGCAAACGCTCTATCCCCTGAGCCATCATGGCTCAGGGGATTATTTAAATGCATTAAAATTATACTGAAATTTCTTCTTGTACTCAGCTCTTTTTAGAGCTTTTTCAAAATGCATTTCTATCTTAAAATTTTTATCCTCGCCATCTATTCTTCAGAACCTTCTGTTTAAATAAGATTCTATACGTAGAAGCAAATGTTGCTCATATTCGATTAAATATTAAAATGTACCCTTTATACAAATCTTTGCTGTGAATCCCATTGTTAATAAGACCATCTTTTATTGCATTAGAACTCTACTTCAGCAAAACAGAAATCTCTAGGAATACTAGAAATCTCTAGGAAGCTGAAATCTCTATATACGGAAAACTCAGGCCTAGAACCTAGACGTAATCATTTTAGTTCGATAACACTCCTAATTCAGTAAGTTTCATTGATACAAGTAATAGCTTTATAAGTCAGGATAGGGAATTATAATTCTTGAATGTAAAAATACTCACATTTCTGCAACATACACGAATTGTTTGTCCCATAAAAGCATTTCAAAATGTACAGCAAATGTCGTTCCCCCATTAAACTATCTTAGAAATCCTTGAACTGTAATATCTTTCCAAGTTTGCTTGCATCTTAATATGCTTTAAAGTTGAACCTTAATATTAATCCTTCTTTTACTCGATTGCATTTTACTTTAATTATACTTTAATTAAGTTCAACTTCAATCAAAAAGTAAAACATATCTGAAAATGTTGACAAATTAAAATTTCATATGTTTAAGCCCATAATTCTTTACTAAAGTGAAATTTGCCACATCAACAGTACATTAGTTTCAAACATCAATAACAAAAATTTTAATTAGAAAATTTTAACTACTCAACCTATTTAATTCGAATTTTAAATTTTTGCTACTGAAATTACGCAATCTATTATAATGCAAATTTTCAATATTTTATTAACTTCAAGTATATATATATATATATATATATATATATATATATATATATATATATATATATATATATATATATATATATATATATATATATATATATATATATATATATATATATATATATATATATATATATATATATATATATATATATATATATATATATATATATATATATATATATATATATATATTAAAATAATACAAAAATTAAATACTTTTGTATTAATAAAAGCATTAAAACTTCATTCGTTTTCATTAAATATCTTTAGTGAAAGATAAGGGTAGAAATTCTATTTTGGGACGTGAAGGCTAAAAACATGCCAATGAATAATAATTAGATTTATACTTCAAAAGAGAAGTTATTTTAAGATCTTTCACTTCCATATAAGGAAAGATTAAACGATTTTCTGTGAGTAATAAATAACTTTGATGAGGCGTAAGAATACAGAAAAGGCATATGACTGGACTTTTTTACCCTGTTTAATCATCGTATAAAATAGAGGAGCAATGTTTTAGCGTGGCTTTTTGGTGTATAATGTTTACCAACTAAACTTCGTCAGATCTGACTGTAACTCTGTCTCTCCCTCTCCGTCTGGAGAGGGGTGAAACTGCTATTTCACCATCGTTTAGTAAAATAAAAGATTATGCCGAAACTGGACTCGTTAATCATGTTGCTCTGACTACTAATTAACTAAAAAATAACGGTGTGGTTCCGCCGTTATTTCAAGACGGCAGGACTTTTGCTTTGTGCAGGAAACCCCTTAAAAGAAAATGTTTGTGCAATTCTATATATTGAGAACTAGGCCTTACGTGACTGCTACTTCGTCGCCTTGGAACTCCCTTTTTCACCCCCTTGGATTGAAGAGAAGAACTTACTTCATTGGATTCCTGATAGAGATAAAAATGTTTTCGATTAGAAATCCCATCCCATTACAAGCGACCAACGGAAAGTTTAGTTAGGCCAGTGCTACTCTGGATTAATCGTCGATGAAGTGTTTTCTCACCCCGGAATGGTTTACGATGGTCTACTTAGATGTTCGACATTCCCTACTACTCAGAACTCAAAGAAAAATAAGCTTCTATTTCTCCTTCACTCGCCGTGAATTTATGAATCATTTTCACGAAAAGAAAAAAAAAGTGTATAATTCTTTCCTATCAACTTTTATTTGATGTTGTGGCTTTCAAGATATGTTTTGGATTAATTCGAACCATCTACGTATGCTTTAAATATTTTTTTTTTAAAACATTTATTTCTTTAATTTTTATTGATTAATTAGATTATGATTATAACTTTTTTTCTCATACTTGATGTTTTAATTGAAACTATTATTTTTTATATCGTATTTACTGTTTAAATTTTTTTTTCGTGAGAAATGTTTATTTTTAGTGAATTGGTTTTGATTGGCATAAAAAATGTTCGAGAAATTATTTTCATATATATTGTTTTATGTGATACAGTTTCTAAGATTTATTGATTAGTTGAAGTTATATTTTTGTTTCACTATAGTGTTTAGGGTGAAGATAAAAATGCCATTAAAATATTCTTATTTTGAATGCAATTGCGGTGTGGTGGAAATTAGAAATTAAATCAAGAAATGATCTAACTAATACAAATAGTTTAGAAAATGAATAAAATATTTGTTTTAAGAATTTGAATTAAAATGTGAAGCCAGACATTAATGCTTGAGTCCAACGTTAGTAATTAGTTCATAGCTCAGTTCTAGCTCAGAGATTTCCATAAATAAACATAGCTTCTTATTGCTGAGAGTTAATTCCAACTAAAAGATAGGAAAATGATAAAACACAAATTGAAATGTATTAGTAACTGACTCAATATAAATATATAAAAAAAAAAAAATTATAAAATTCTTACTTTTTAAGACTTGGTCAAAACTAAATATTCCTATTAAAAAATGTGAAAAATTAAATGTTACCCAAACAAAAGGACAGTTAACACTTAACAAAATTTGCGAGTTTCCCTTATTACGATAGGCGAAATTTTTAACTCAGTTAAGTTTTTATACTTGATACTGATTTACCATATGCTTTAGTAGGGTTGTAGACTTGCAAAGATTTTTGTTTGTTTATTGATTGTGTCGGACCACTTGTTACTTAATTTGGTAAGAGATTGTTCACCTCTGTTAATTCAAACAATGACAACTTATCTTTGCACATTAGACAGCAAACTTCTCAAAATGTTAAGGTTAAAAATTGTGGAAAAAAAAGTTTGATGTTTCAGTAAGAGTAAACATCGAAAAAATAAAAAAGTTAAGGATGTTTCAGTAAAAGTAAACATCGAAAAAATAAAAAAGTTGAGGATGTTTCAGTAAAAGTAAACATTGAAAAAATAAAAGTGTGATGTTTCAATAAAAGTAAACATCAAAAAAATGAAAGGTTTGATGTTTCAATAAAAGTAAACATTGAAAAAAAGTAAGGTGAAGGGTAACAAAAAGAAAAGAAATAGGAAAAAGAAAGAATGACCAAAAAACTGATCACAAAATAAATAAAAAATAAAAATGTAAGTGAGCAAAATTTCGAAATACTACATGCATCAAAACTTAAGAAAAATCACAATCTACAAATGTTAAAATTAAATCATGAAAAAGCTGTCAAATATGAAATTTTTTTTTGCTTTCTTCAAAGGAAGAAATAATCCCTATATTTTTGAGAGATCCGAATCGCGTGTGGAGATGTTTGCAAGGAAACTTGGAACTTTTTTTTCTCAACACAGTGAAAAAAAATTTTTATGAACAATTTTTGTTTTATCCAGTCTGGATCTCTCAATTTCACAGTGCTTCATGAAACTCTGTTTTCCTCCATTTTAACGGGGAATACAGAATTTCATCAAGTAAATAACCCCATTAACCACACAGAATCTTAAATTCTGATTAAATGACACTTAGTTGTCCACCTCTTTCACATAAAAATTGTGAATATTTTTTTTAACCATACAGAATCTTAAATTCTGATTAAATGACACTTGTTGTCCAGTTCATTTTGCATAAAGATTTTGTATATTTTTGTGTGGAAAAATTTTTGAAAAGTTTAATAGAAAAGTTATAAATTTATGTTTAATTTTTCTTTCTGTTTAGTTCACTAAACAGATAAATTTTATTATTATGTTTTATTGTTGTTACTGTAAATAATTTTTTTTCACACGTTGAAAAAAATTTATTTGTAAGAAAGAGGACAGTCATACCAACATAAAGTATATATTCATAGTATTCTAAATTTTTTTTGGGTTACCAAAACGATTTTGGGGGGGGGATGTAATACAAAAATTAAATACTTTTGTATTAATAAAAGCATTAAAACTTCATTCGTTTTCATTAAATATCTTTAGTGAAAGATAAGGGTAGAAATTCTATTTTGGGACGTCAAGGCTAAAAACATGCCAATGAATAATAATTAGATTTATACTTCAAAAGAGAAGTTATTTTAAGATCTTTCACTTCCATATAAGGAAAGATTAAACGATTTTCTATGAGTAATAAATAAATTTGATGAGGCGTAAGAATACAGAAAAGGCATATGACTGGACTTTTTTACACTGTTTAATCATCGTATAAAATAGAGGAGCAATGTTTTAGCGTGGCTTTGTATAATGTTTACCAACTAAACTTCGTCAGATCTGACTGTAACTCTGTCTCTCCCTCTCCGTCTGGAGAGGGGTGAAACTGCTATTTCACCATCGTTTAGTAAAATAAAAGATTATGCCGAAACTGGACTCGTTAATCATGTTGCTCTGACTACTAATTAACTAAAAAATAACGGTGTGGTTCCGCCGTTATTTCATATATATATATATATATATATATATATATATATATATATATATATATATATATATATATATATATATATATATATATATATATATATATAAGAAGATTTCTTTTTAAACTTTTCAACCTAATTGTTGCAAATTATAATATTCTTCTTGTAAATTTATACACTTTATGTAAATATTTCAAAATTTTTACTATTACTATTTGAAAATGTATCGAACATTATTAATTTAATATGCAACACACTATCTAATCATTAAATTTTATTATATTGATAAATACTAATTCAAACGTAAAATATTATTTTTTTCGCATAAAAATAGCGTGGTTAAATGAATGTTAGAACTACGTGCAGGCAAGGTACTAAGACTTAAAAAGCTTGCTGTCTACAATGAATGATTTTAAGTAAAAACTACTATTGAATCATTCACCCTTTATTCTGACCGTAAGAAAAAAAAATTTAGAATATGTCATCTCCTTCCTTTTTTTAATAACAATGCATGAATAAATTTGTGAGAGATTAATATCGTTTTCATTTCAATAAAAATTATTTCAATAAAAATTATTCCTCTAACTTATGCTTTATGCCAAGAAATATCTGAAGCGAACTGTTAATTTTCTCTGTAGAGTTAAAAAAAAATAATATTATTTACTTGACATTACATTTAGTTGAAAAGTCACATCCAATTCTATAAAGCAATGAAATATATGAATATTTGTCATATATTCTCTTTCTTACACTTTCCTACAAGTGAAATATAATCTACATTCCATTTTAAAATGTATTTTCAACTTTCGCTACTTATGTCCCTTGGGTTGGTTATTCATCTTCTGAAAAATGAAACAAATAAGTAAAGCAAGACGAAAGTGCTTGAATAGTTGAAACTAAAACAGTATCATGTCATTTTCTTTGAATAGTTGATATGTTGCTTAATATAAACTGTATTATTTCGTTTTAGAAATATTAAAGAACTCTTCAACACTAGGAAATTATATTTCTCGTCTTACGACTTTCTAAAACAATACTTTATTATAACGACATTTTTGTTTTTACACTGATGTGACATTTTAAATTACATCACTAAATCTTTAAAAAAATTTAAATACTGCATAATACACAACGTGATTAAATTGAAGGAATAAGCAGAAACCCATTCTATAAAATAAGATAAAGTTTTAAGATTTAATATGTGTCACTAAAAATTTCAATGTAGAAGCGTTCTATTGCCTTGCTTCTGTGAAAAACATGTAAACAGGTCACATCTAATATTATTTAAGTAACGTTAAAAAGCTATCATTTTATTAATCATGAATCTCTAAAATGGATGCTCACAACGAATGGTAAACACTAAATTTTCTTTCCATAAATAAAAAAAAGCCAATAATGAAAATGTGTCTAGCATACTTTTAACATAATTTCCCAATAAAGATGGTAATTCGTAGTATCATGCAAAAATCTGAAGAACATCTCGCAAACGTCGTGATTGAAATTCTACAAGAAATTAAAAAGTTTAAGAAGATATCGAAAGACTTACTTTTCTATAAATCAAATAAAGACTCAACAATAAAAAAATATTCAGAATATATTTACCAAAAATTGACAAGCCACTTGGTAATTCGAAGTCGCATGTTAAGAGGTATGGAATATATCACAAAGTTCGTGATTGTGATGCTGGAAGAAATTTAAAATTTTAAAAACATAAATAACAACTTACTTTTCTTTCTATAAATCAAACAAAGACTCCGTAATAAAAAAAAGAGGCCAGGATATTCTTAACACAATTTCTTAATGAACAGGGTAATTCGTAATTTCATATTAAGAGGTAAAGAATATATCACAAAAGTCGCGGTTGTAATTCTGGAAGAAATTAAAAACATTAAGATGATATCGAAAGACTTACTTTTCCATAAATCAAACAGAGACATCCAAGATATTTTCATCGAAAAGTTAGCCACTTGGTAATTAGTAATCTCATGTTAAGAGGTAAGAAATATCTCAAAAAGTTCGTGATGGTAGTGCTGGAAGAAATTAAAAAGCTCAAGAAAATATTAAAATACTTGATTTTTTTTCCTTCTGAAATTCAAGCGAAGACTCATTAATAAAATATTTTCTAAGATATTTTCATAACCAACTTTCAAGTCACATGATAATTCGTCGTCTAATGTTAAGAAGTTTGGAATATTTCAAAAAGCGCTTGATTGGACAAAATTAAGGAGTTTAAGAACTTGAAAAAATAATTTCTCATCTTCCTATAAATCAAAAAGACTCAATAATAAAAATCAATAAAGCTCAACAGAATATTTTTAACATTATTTGCAAATGAACACTGTTATTCCTATTCATATCAATAGATTTGGGATATTATCGCCATAAGATTGGAACGCTAGAGGAAATTAAACAATTTAAGATCTCAAAGAAAGATTTGCTTTTCTTTTCTATAAATAAAACAAACACTCGACAATAGAAAAATTCCAGTACATTTTAAGCAATTTCTCCATAAACAGCGTGATTTCAAGTCTTAATTTATGAGCTGGGGATTGAGTTAAAGTTAAATGCGTAATTGTAACGCTGCAGGTATTCAAAAAACTTAAATTAAAGAATGATTTACCATTATTTCCCTAAATGAAACAAAGAATCAGCTTTAAGGGTTTCTTCAGTTTATTTTTTAAATAATCGTGGTGATTCGTTGTTACATGTTAATGAATTTGGAACATGATCTATGTATTGATGTATGTAATTTATGTATTTGTTTTTCTATCAAATTTCGATTGTCTTTAATTGTAAATAAAAAGTCATTTCCCTATTTTTTTTGTTTTTAATTCCACTTAAGTAAGTCATGTGGTATATTTTTAACTGCTGGAGCAATTTTCTTGGCTCACATCAAAACATACTTAGACAACTAAATAAAATAATCCAAACGCATTCCGTTACTCAAAAAAATATGATCAAAACTATAAGAATATGGTAAAATTTATCGTATTCTATGTGAACAGCAAAAACTTAGTAATTTTCACCGAAGCACTTGGGTAATCAGTTTGGTAAAAATAAATATAATAAAAGGGTTTTATAAATGCCACTGAATTTGGTTTACCAAATAGTATAGTAATATTATCATTATACCTTAGACAAAGGCATAAAACTTATTTATTTCGTAATATTTACTTTTTTAGTTTTGTATTTTTTACTAAATGTTAGATAATAATAAATGTAATTTTACAAGGAAGAATTTTTGTTAAACCGTTGTCATATGAAGGGAAGAATTTTTGAAGAATGAATGGTTTTAATAAGGTAAATTTCGGTTTTAATTTCAGAATTGTGTTTTCCTTCTTTTTCCTGAAATGTTATTACCATAGAGAACAGTAATATTTCCAAAACATTTTTTCTGTTTTTTTTAGAGCATCCTGTATCACAAAAAACATCTATTGAAGTAATTCATACACTGTGTGGTTTATTTAGTTATTTAACGGAAACTTTTGAAGCAGAAGCATTTAATTTTGTTGTATATATATTAAAAACTCGAACTTAATGAATACCAAATATTAAACGGGATTAGCCAATCAAACGTGGAACCAGTTAAATGCACTAGTAGAAGCTAGTTAATGATTCATCACTCTCATGAAAACGAAGTTATAAACTCCTTTCATCATTCCCTAAAAATTAATAAAGATAACATGATTACTTGCCTACAACCCTTACAGAATTTTAAGGTATTTTTGATGGTTATTTGAGGTTATTTTGGGAACCAAAGTTGATTTGATGCTTAATCAAAGTTGATTAAAAAAAAACAGCTTAAAAGATCAACCTCTTGAGGAGTATAAACAATGTGTATGAAATTGTTTGATTCATACACGAGGTAGAGGGAAATTTATTTTAGAGCGACCACATTATTTTTTATGTATACATTATTTTTTTCGACACTTCAAGTAAATGCGTATATTGGAGGTATGCATAATTTCACCCTATTTAAACCAAAATTATTTCTGAGTTGCATATGAGGTTGGTTTTTCGAGGTGTAAAAGAGGTTGACATTGAGGTTTATTAATGAGGTTGGTATTAATGCAAAATATAACCTCATTTCCTACCTCAGGTGTATTTTTGTTTACACCTTTCAACCCGAAAACAACCACATAAACACCTTATTTTTTTGTAAGGGAAGGTTTTTAAAAAGTTTATTTTCAACATTTCGTGCTTGGCAAAAGAATAATGCAGTAGTGAAAATTTCATTAACCTTAAAGTCATATATTAAGTTAGATATAAAAAATCCTTTAAACACTTCATAGCTGAAAAAGCTTGGAAACTATTGAATATTTGTTACTTAATTATCTCAAAGCTATTTAGTTCTTTAAAGAACGTAGATATAAAGTAATTAAATCTAAAGAATAATTTAAATATGAATCTGAAACTGCAGTTTCTGAAAAATATTTCTATTTTGTTGTTAAACATATCTCTATTTAGTATTATTCAAAATAAGTCTAATCAAACTTATTAATGTATGCATATAAGCCTCACTAATTAATGTGATTACTTGTGTATAAAAACTCAAAATTCAGAATCTACTTGAATGGATTTTTTTTTCTTTTTATTTCTCATAAATTTAAACAATTTCATTTGGCTCTCGTTGTTAGTTCAAAGATAAAAAGAGAAAATAAATGTGTATATTTCTCAAAACTTTTTTGATTAGCATTATTTTACTGCAAACATTAATATTTTTATAAAGTAAGATATGAGTTTAATTTTCTTAAAAACTTATGTTTGTACGGTTTTTAAACACTGAGTATAATTCTAGTATAATAAATGCATACTTCAATTACCTTAATTAAATTTATTTCAGCAATCTTTGAGGCCTCAATGGTTGAAAAGTATTTTCTAATTCAGCTTTGAGAGCACTGATTCGGAAAAAAATTAATTTCTATATTCTCATTAACTCCTATTTTTATTATTTGTTGACTTTGAACACTTAAGAATCGCAATTTTTTTATTGAATGCGTCATAAAAAGCTTCGTTTCTAAAGTTAAGATAATTAGATCGAAAATAAGAATCTTTCATTTTTATAAAAGATTCTTATGATATGTTTTTTCGAATTCACTCAAGTAAATAGAAAAAATTTAAAATGCATAAGAGATTTTCCTTTTTTAATTAAAATAGAAGTCGAAAGTCATCCTATTACGTTTATTAATTATTCTAATTGTATCGCTTCTTGTTTAAAATTACAAATATATTATTTATATTAAAATTTATTCATATTCATTGGAGAAAAGTATATATAAAAATTAGTAGTATTCTTAATAAGGAAAATTTAAAAATAGTTAGTAAAGTGGAAAAATGTTACTTAATATTAAAATAATAAAAAAATTTATGCCCTTTTGAAAAGCCGCATCAACTACAGAGACTGATTCTTTGAAGTTTAACAGGCCTCCTAACCATGAGACACTTTTGAAAATGGAATTTATTAATTTTTCTAAATTCAACTACTGAAATGATTATTTACAATGCTGTTCAAAATTAATTTTTGAATGTAATTTTGAATTTTTGAATACAATTTTAAGATTGGGCCGGTGTGTCGGTCGTCTCAACTGAGTGTGAGCCCTGCTCTAAGCCAGTTTGCCTATATATAGGACTGGGATTTTACATTTAACTTATTATTGCTATTTACCGGACAGGTCATTACCCTGACCTTCTTTCTTTACAAGTCGAGTTGCTGCGCTTCCCCTCTTGGTAACTAGGCGCCTTGTACCATTGAGTCCGCAATTGCTTGGTCTTTCGTACTGCTGTGGTAGTGTGCCTACATGGTGATTGTGCACAAAGTGTGAGTAAAGCCCAGACGGTTTATGGTGATTGCCTACAAAGTGTGAGTAAAGCCCAGACGGCTTGGCTCATAATTCTTATAAAGGCGCTTACATAGATTTTGAAAAAAAAGAAAAAGAAAAAAAGAGCAAAGAATTAAAGAGATTGATTTGGAACAGCGTTTTGTTGCATAAAAGAGACTTAAAAATCTTTAAACATCAGTGTTCGATGTGAATTTTGAATTTTTATGCATTTATCTTAGAAAATGAACTAACTTTTGAACACTTAATCGTAATAATCGAATTGTTGGAATCACTGATTTTTGAAATGGTGATTACTGCATTGTTATTATGCCTTATTGCAACATATCCCTTTGATTTCAAAGCCTCCTTTTTTTAAACCCTATTTTACCAATCAAATCATAATCAGTCTCGGCCATTTTAAGTTTATTAGTTTCATCATCTTCACAAAGTTGTAATTTATTGCTGCTTTGGCAGGCTCTCACATTTTGGCAATAATTTTTAACCAATTTATTTTATCACAGTTTTACGTTGAACACATATTCTTTATCATAAAAAATAAATAAATACAATAAATAAATGTTATCGATTGCCATGATTACTATGTTTTATTATGTTTCCGTGATTTATTTTTTTAGAAAAATGAAATTTATCTCTAAAAACGAAAATGATTCAGAATGAATAAAAACGAACCTCATTTAAAAAAAAATTTTAGTTTTGAAAATTTTAACAATCTTATGGTTAAAATTATGCCTTAAAATACTTAACTGTGTTTGCTGTTGATGGTTAAAGTACTTGAATATCTATAATCCTGAATAATATATAGTTCGTTCACCAGGAGTTGAGACTTGGCTCCACCTTCTCGGACGCAGAGTTCATTTCAGCGCGGGAGTTAGAAGAGAAACATCTCCATTGTTGAAATTGAGACAACCCTTAATTTGCGCCAAACTCAAAAAGTGAATTCTTTTTCAGTCACTTACTTTGCTTTATCATCTGCTATTATACCTTTTGTTACACCAGCTAATTAAATATACTTTAAATTTAAAAACTGTTGTTCTCCCAGCGAAATGTCTCATAAAGGACAAACTATTCACTCAAAAGAAAGAAATATCATAAAAAATGGCGCAAAATATCATCAAATTTATGAAATATTTATTGTTAAAAAAATGCACATAAAGTTTACGAAATAATTATTTTTGCCAAACGATCGCTAAATAGCAAGATTGTTCAGGATTGCTCACAACCTTCTCCCAAAAAAAGTGAAATAGTATCGTCGCCTACCACGTGATGAAGGCGGAGCCAAGTGCCAACTCCTGGTGAACGAGCTATACTTGGACATACTTGAATACTTTGAATATCTGAATATAGACGTAATTTATTGTTCATTACTAAATTATAATGTACGTGTTACTGTGAATGACCGAAATTGGTGGTAGTTGAATTCCACCGGTAAATGTTGACAATCAAATAGTACCTTTGATAAAAGTGTGAAATATATACTAGGTCTAGTTAAGTGCTAACCTTTAAAGGTTTGAACCTTTCTAATGGGTCGAGTAGCAAATAAAGGGGAGGGGTTTCCGCGTTTTTCTAACAACCAAACCGAAACATCTGATCTTGCACCCCAGAATCTTGAGTCAAGAAGACTGTGAGGCAAACAGTAAGCCTTTGGGGAGTTGCACTACTGAGTAAATTTATATTAAATGAATCATAGATCATTGATAAGATCTTATTATAATTGCTGGTTTCAAAAATCGTAACTGCGTTTAAAAGAAATACTAACTATCGGAACTCTATGACTCCTCCACGAAACTTTAGGATTCTGAGGAACCTCTTTTAGAAATAGAAATCACTGATCTATTGCATTTATATCCTTGAAGACGACATAGTACTGTTTTTAGGATCACACAAAGTAAGATATAGTTATAATTGCAGGTTTCAAAAATCATAACTGCGTTTAAAAAAATACTAACTATTGGAACCCTATGACTCTTACACGAAACTCTAGGATTCTGAGGAATCTCTTTTAGAAATAGAAATCACTGATCTATTGCGTTGGTATCCTTGAAGACGACATAGTACTGCTTTTAGGATCACACAAAGTAAGATATAATTATAATTGTAGGTTTCAAAAATCATAACTGCGTTTAAAAAAAATACTGCCTATCGGAACCCCATGACTATTCTCCGGAATCCTAGGATTCTGAAGAATAACTTTTAGAAACCACTGATCTATTTCATTGATGTCTTTGAAGACGACATAGTACTATTTTTAGGATCACATAAAATATTAAAACGTAAAAACAGAAATAAAGTGCAAACAGAAATATTAGGAAGAGTATTTTATGATGGCTACATAATATTCATTTTTTTTTTAAGATTAGTAAATAATACGAAGTGCAAAATTTATTCCACAGCATTCAACTAAAAAAACTCTTACAGGAAAAAAAAATGTTTATTTAGCAGATTTTTTTTCCGTAATTTTTTTTCTTGTTCAAACCACTACTTAATTTTTTTTTCTGTCTGATAAACATTTAAGTAGCAGTTGCTTTTATTAATTGACTCGTTAATTGAAAATCCAAACATCTATTTTTATAACTAATGTGTCACTTAAGGAAATACTTAATGATATAATATGTTTTGCAATTAACCAGAATCCGAGAAAATGATTATTTTTTTGAAAGAAATGCATTTGCATCTTTGAGAAATAATTGATTTGTGTACATTACAATTATTATTTCTTTAAGAATAAAAATATTAATAATAATAAATCGGAAGTTTTTATTTACTTTTAAGAAGAAAATGAGAAATAATTTACAAATGAAATCATGGGAATAGTGGTCTTACAATCTCAATTACATATTAATTAGGTATCAACTGGAGTTTACGCATTTCATTTTATTAAAACAGTCTTAATTAAGCTTTTAATTTCATTTCTTGTATGCAATTGTCTTTAAAATCATAAATCTAACGTTTACTTAATAATAAAATATTTGTTCAAAATAAGGGTAAATTTTCTCGGAAAAACAAAATTCCGGAAAAATTCTCGTACCGTGTGGTAATGAAATTTCTGGTTAAAAAAATATACATATGCAGAAAAATACCTGGTAAAATGACCAAAATGTACGGAATTCAAGCCATTCATTTGTAATTTTACAGTTCATAAGATACCGGTGTGATTTGCAAAATTCTGGTTTGCAAAATTACAGTTCTTATTATTACACATTTAACAGAAAATACAAAACTGAAAAGAAAATTTGACCAAATAAATTGTTTTTACGCCATGCTTTAAAAGATCATGATAAAATATTCAAATTTTCGCAGAATTTAAAACTATATTTCATTGTTAGTTTTACTAAATTATTACCAAAGCGCTTTGGTAATCATTAAAGAGCTTTTTAATGTTCTCATAGAGTCAGAAATACGGTGAATTTCACCATATTCTGATAGTTTTAACCTAATTTTTTTCTTAATTAGAGGTTAAAAATTACACACTTTTTTTGACCCACTCACAGCTCTATTCACATTTTCACAGAATTTAAAACTATATTTCTTTGTTAGTTTTACTAAATTATTACCAAAGCACTTTGGTAATCATTAAAAAGCTTTTTAGTGTTCTCATAGACTCAGAAATATGGTGAATTTTACCATATTCTGATAGTTTTAACCATACTTTTTTCTCAATTAGAGGTTAAAAATTACACACTTTTTTTGACCCACTCACAGCTCTACAATGAATTGTGGTACATAAAAAAACGAAATAGTTTTTTTTTCTATATTAATAATATACTTAATTATATTTTAAACTAAAATCTTGAAAAGAATTCACATATGAAATGAAATACAACTAAATATATATTTTTCAATGTTGCTTTTGAAATAGCTAAATATTATTCCGTAAATTTAAAAAAAATAAAAATATTGCCATAGACCATAGGTCTTGTTCCAAGCCTAGCATTCAAACCATATTCAAAACATGACACAAAGTTTCAAAGTAGTATATTCTATCATATACTTAGCTAGCGTAAAGACACTTTCTCAAAATCAAAGTTTTTCCGAAAATGCATTTAAAGTACAAGAAATATCTGAAATATAAAAAAATTTCGACAGCAAAAAAAATTCATAATTCACAAGATTTTCGTTAATAATGAATTATATTTGTATAAAACATGTAATTTATGCAAGTAAAAAAATAATAAATACTCAAAGCATTACAAAAGAGATTATTGTTTCGTCTTTAGGAATTTACTTTCTTCTGTCAGCATACAATAAAACAGCTATCATTATGTATCTAAAAACCAGATAACAAGAGTTAAATGAATTTTGGAAAGTTGATGAACAGAAATTCAAATATAAATAATAAAAAATATCAAAGTCGAGCTCGTGTAAATATAGAGGGCAACATCCGTTGCCCTCTATATTTACATAAGGTCGTATCCACTGTAGTACACAGTATTTTCGACTTTAATGCAGCTGATTTAGTAGATTGTTTATGGAGGAGGTGATATTACTTTCTCCTACTTTAATAGCCTGTAAGGCCGATTCAGAGTCAGAGAAAACGACTAACCCTTCTGAAAAGTCTAGAGTTGATCAAGTATAGGTTTATGGCTTCCTCAATCGCCAGAAATTCGCAAATGAAATAGGAGGCAATTTGACCTGTACTGATTTGCTGTTTGTAGTGATCAAATCAGTACAAGTTAAATAGCCTCCCATTTGACCTGTACAGCAATAGACCAGGAGGAACGATTCAGTGCACTGATGGTTCCTCCTGGAAGGATAGAGAGAATGCCAGCACCTCTTCTGTTGAGGAAGCAATCAGAGGAACCATCAGTGTATGCGACTGTGATTGAAAAAATCATTGTATTTTCATGTGTTTTAGTTAACGGTTTAGCTTGTAATAACAAGTATCCTGTAATCAGCTCTATGGTGCACTTAATATACACTTCAAAAATACATATCAAGAGTGGTTATTATACTAATCTCAGTAGCGTGACAGCCCTTAGATGGCCAAGGCCTACTGTACTTATCTCAGTTTTCTTGGCTCTGAGTGCAGGAGCAGATGTTCCAGTTAGGTGGTCAGCGGAACACGGAACCCCCAGTGTTTAGTCCTCAAGCATGCTTGATATTCATTTTATTGAACGGAAGAAATGCTGAGTCAACCTTGCCCAGTCCAAGAATCGAACCTAGGACTTGTGGCACGACATACATTATTACAAAACAACTTTTTTTTTTATTTACAAAACATTTTTTATGCATTGAGCCAAATTTAAAATATTATTAAAATAAATCTATAGGTGTCATATCTAATAAGAAGAAAGGTGTCAGATCTAATAAGAGAAAATAGGTGTCATATCTAATGATAAAAGACCTTTTTGAGATGTCTAAAAACGACAATCAACAAATCTAAACCTTTTCACTCGGTTTGACTCAAAATTTTAAACAATTAAATAACATGTAGTTCCAATGACAAATAAAAAATAATGCATTTTATTAAGAGTTACAATTTTATCTATTAGAAAGAATATTTTACCTTCAGAAAATTCCTCCTGTCTACTTACTTTTGAATAAAGCAAAAATAAAAGTTGTTTTGAAAATTTTACGGAATTGTCAACGTTTAAATATAATAAACCATAATCTTCACGCAAAAGATTTTTCTCTGTATAAAACAAATGCATTAAACTTAATCTATAATCGTTTTAAAATAAATGGAAAATTACCTCTATTCATTTTACCGAGAAATAAACGGAATTATCCAAAATCAGGGATTGGAAATATGACATTCTATTTATAAACATTTTAAAAATTACGAAAAAGTGAAAAGCATATCGGGAAATCTCTATCGGTTTTCCTATTTTCCAAAGGCTTGTCAGGAAATCCGATTTTGCAGCAGAAAAATGGTACTAGAATGTTAGAAGAGTGTTTACTATTACGAGGCATTTAGAACCGGCATTGGAGTTTCGAGTTTAGTATTTGATTCTTAACTGAGAATTAATTTAAATTCTTTAATTTGGCATAAAAGCGTGTCATTTATTACGTCAAAATTAAATTTTGTTTTTGTATTTATTAATAGAATTTCATCGAAAGTAAAGGAATATTTCAAAGTTTAATATGCTTTGCGTTTTAAAGTATTTTCTTGAAGAACTTTTGGTGTATAAAATTTTATGTGTCTTTATTTTAAATTTCATAATGATTGCAAGAGAAATACATTATTTAGTATACATTACAATAATTTAGTATATATATGTTACCGTGAATGACAGAAATCAATAGAATGTCGACTTTCACCGGTGAATGTCAACAATTACATAGTCGCTTTGGTGAATGTCAGAAACTTTTGCTACATAAGTCTTTATATTAATTTTTTAATTGATATTATAAAATTTATTCGATATTTTAATAACTGCAAAGGATATTAAAATGAGATGTGGAGGATGTTTGTTGCGGCAGAGGATGTCAGTTCCTTAGGAGAAGCATAAGTGTTCAGAGTAACAGTTAAATGTATACTAGACTCTTGACCTTAAAAAAAATTGATGTAGGACATACCGGTCAAATGTATACCTGGCAGTTGCACTGAAACTTTAAACATCAGAGTAGAAAATAACGGCAAGTGTATATCGGGCAATGACACTAACTAGAACTAGAATATATCTCGGACATTTACCAAAGCAACCATGTGATTGTCAACATTCACAGGTGAAAATCAACAACCACCAATTTCGGTCTTTCACAGTAACATATACATTATATCGATTTACTGAGTGACAATAATTTATATCAATTTGCTGAATAACAAATATTTAGTGAAAACTTTGACCGTTTAAGATTTATTTGTACCAATAAACCGTAGACATTATAATTGTATTAGTCTAAAGTATAACTCCTGAATTGGTTAGTGTTGTGTTTTAAAGAATATTCACATAATCTATAGTTTGATAAAATATAATTAACATTGAAACGAATGATCCCGAGAAACTAAAGAGGAAAAATACATTGAGCAATGTAAAAGCTTCATTTATTTCAAAAATCATAAAAATGGAAGGAAAAAGTTTCGAATACAAAATAATGTAAGAAAATCAAAATAATGTAACAAAAACAAAATAATGTTACAACAGCAATGAAACTCGATTTTATATTATTATCTTTTTATCATTTTACTTACCATAGTTTCCAACTGGAAATAGTTCACGCCTTTAAAAGGTATCCGAAAGGGTAAAAATTCGGTGAAACATATTATCCATCATGAATCGCTGAAATTTATTATCCATATTTAAACTATAGCTCTTTAACTTTACAAAACCCTTATATTTGTATATATATTTGTAATCTATTTTTGTAATATACATATTGGCAATATTTATAATATATATATTTGTAATGTTGTATATATACTTGTAATATTTGTATATATATTTGTAATTGTAATTCTTTCCATCAAGCTTTAAATACTAATTTTTTTTTTAAATTTATCTTTAAAAATTCAGTATTAGGCAATACATTTAGTTCTTTTTTAATGTATTTTTAATTTGCTGTACAGCTGTAATCATGACATGAAAACTTTATAGTTTTTAAATACAAATTTGCTCTTTTTAAAGTTTTAGTTTGCATTTATAATATTAGGTCCGTTGCTAGTCAAATGTAAAATTAAAACTTTGCTTATACTCTTTTTTAAAAAGAAGAATTGTGCCAAAACCTGTAGGGTACCACCGGGTACGGACTTTTTGATGAATACTTCAAGGCATTTTTTTAGGAATTATTCATAAATTGCATTGAAGATTCAATTTTATTTCAATATTGATTATTTTAATGCCATCATTACATATTATAAAAATCTAATAACATACAATTTTTATTTTAGGTTATTTTGCTTATGACTTTGGAAATGGTAGAAGTTATCAACATTTAAACTGATTACAAAAATCTATTTAAAAAGAATTTGTGAAAATTCTTAAAGAAAATAAAATTTAATAAACAAACCAAACATTGAGAATAAAAAGTTATGAGTTTTCGTTATAACAAGTCGTATTTTCTCAAGCTAGTTATTACAGTGCAAGTAAAATTACAAACACTTAAAAATAAATAAAAAAATTGAATGTATGACAATTTCTGGACCAGATTAGCATTAGAAAGACGGATGGGTTCACTTAGGTCATTCGGGGTTTTTGTTGCTCTGTAATTCCAATAACCAACTTACTAAATGAGTTGAGTGTTTTTGATTTTTCATATTTTGATCCAATTTAATTGGTTCGTTAATCATTTATGCGTCTGTATTATAGAAACGTATAAATAGAGCCTTATACCTAGAATGACAGAAGGGGAAATAGAGGCCTTTTATGAATTTTCGCAGGTATCCTATAACCAAGGAAGTTCTTAGCATACGACAACCGTTAATAAGTATTAGGTACCCCAGTTTCATTTAAAAAAAACAAGAGTTTTCCAAAATATTTAAATCTATTACTTATGGAGCAAAGGAAACACAATTATCTATGAAATTAATGCATGCATCTAATTTTGAAAGCTAGATTTCCGTTTAACCAAATATTTTCTTAAATAAATCTAATAAGATACCATAGAATTTTTATGATCAAGTCTAAAATATGCTTTTATTAAATTAATTAGGATTATATTTTAAGACTTTGGATGTTCAACTGATCTACAATCAAACAACCTGGGCCCTTCACAGGTACCTTCAGTTTTTCTATGCCTACAGCATATAATCTTTCTAGTGCTAAAACAAAATTTTTCTTTTTTCTAAAAATGTGCTTTATCTTATTTTTAGAATCAACCATTGTTAACTAGCGAGAAAAATCATAACAGCTACAAATACTCATCAAAAAATAAACTGTACTTAAATAGCAGTATATTCAATTGTTATTTTATATTCAATCAAAACAGTCTACTATCAAACAGTCTAGAAAAAACCTCACTGAACCTTTCAGTTTTTATGTGTATACAGACAGCAATGATAAGCCTTTCTGGTGCTTTTTTATTCGAAAACCGTGCATTATCTTATTTCTAGATTCAACAATCATTGCTTTAAAAATAACGAGAAAAATCGTGACAGTTACAAATATTCATAAACATACACAGTTAGAAATTTCTTGAAAAAGGTGGTTAAAAAACAATTTATTTAATTGTTATTTTACCATATTTAAAGAGGTCAAACAACCATAAACAAGATGGTATTCAAACTGTTAACTGAGAAAAACACCGTGTATTTTATCGCACCAACTGAACCCACCTAGTGAAGCTACTTAGTTCATAGTACAAAGTGTACATAGTACATATTATAGCCGAGAGTGGTAATTTGTCAGTTTCGTGAGTGAAAGAACAGATGTTTGAGTCCCAGATTTCATATTAGATTCCTTCCTCCATTCCCTTCAACACAGGAAGAGCTTCCAGTGTCCTGCAGTCTGTAATTTGTGATCCTGGACTATTAAAATATGATACTCATGCACGGCTGCACCATAAAGCAGTTAAACTATTCCAAATATTCAGTTAAATTTCCTTTTTACGGATTTGAAAAGAAGATTGCTGTAAACATTTTTAAAACAAACCACAGTTTTACATTCACGGTTTTTAAACCACACAAGTTGCAAACGGTTTCAAAACAGTAAAAGTAAGCCATGTTCTTAACCGTGAACCTTAAAACTATTTGGATGGACAGACAGCTATCAGTTATTATTTCACCATATTTTTAGAATAAATTTTCTAACAGTGTCACAGTAAATAAGAATTATTTTTAACTATCATTTTTCTCATACGGTTCTGAATACAAAAAAATTAAATATACTCCCGTTTTAAGATTTAAAAACAATTATCCAAAAATAATTTTTTTAACAGAATATATAAGCATAATTCTTTAACGCATTAAAAAATCGTTACAAAATTAATACTTTATGTACGACATACTTTTTTTATCCATTAAAAAGCTTTTACTTTTTTCAGTTTTTGCTAATAACGCGATTCTCTTATTTTATATGCTTTTATAGAATTTAACTTTAGGGAATCGTCAAAAAAGGAAAAAAAAACGAAGTTTATACATTTCGAGAATTCTCCGTAGTAATCTTCTTATCATATAAATAACTTACATTGCCGCTATTTTTTTTTCTCTTCAATTTTTTTAAACTTCTCTTTTTCGTAAAGCTCTTAATGTGTCGCTTTTAGTTTAGCTCGGAGATTTCTCTTATGGAAATAAGCTAAAACGACGCAAAAAGTTTCTACTTGGAAGAGTTTTAAATGAACTACATTAAAACACTTTGGGTATTTGGGAATTTTCACATCCCAATAAACAGAAGTATTTGTAGAGAACGAGTAAAAAATAAATAAAAAGAAACCAAGCAATCGCGATAATTTGCTTTACTTAATCTAATAAATAATTTATTGTAAGTAAATATATTTGTATTCTATTAAAGTGTGAAGCTAATTCAAAACTTTTGAGAGAATTAAGATACCGAATTTGAAGTAGAAAATTTTTAAAACATGAAACGATTTTTTACGTCTTATTTACACGTCTAAGACGTTTTTATACACTAAACAATAAAACTTTTATTAACGCCTTCAGGGGCGGTGAAATAAATTCTTTCCCACGGAATCTTGAGAATAATATAAACTACTGTGATTGTAATAGTTTTCGTTTAAATTACACGGTTTTTAATGAACCATTTTAAATTTTGAATAATTTAAAGATAAAGTAAATTACCTCTCTGTGGTCGAACATATGATGACCACATTCACTCTCAGAAATACAACTCTAACTTGTGGTAATACAACTATTCTTGATTAGAATTTCGTTCTTTTTGAGAATCATTTCGTCACTAAATCACGTGATTTATGACAAAACGCAAAGACGAAACGTGAGAATGTTTTCTCAGCTCGAAACCGCAAAGTAGTGTATTGTGTGGGAGATAGTTAACTAGAATGATGAAACTAGAATAAAGACTAGATAATCGAAACTAAAGTAACGAATTAAGCCGACCGGTCTTTTTGTTGGTATAGGAGTTGGTCTTATTGTACCAGAAAAATCGTGCCCCGCTTCTGGCATGGATCCTATTTCTCTATCCTTGCTTTAACAATGCTATTTTACTATACTAAAAATAATATCTGGGGTACTCCGATGAAATCTACCCGATTTATTCGAAACTGGGAATAATGGCAAAATATACACTAATTGTAAAAACACAAATGAGGCAAGCACACAAGGGTTTAATAACAAAACAAATTTTTAATGAACTGGTAAATAATTTTGCATCCGCCGTTGGCGGTTTTCTGAATACAACTATTGAATAATAATAAAGGAAGTTGAAAATATTTTCATTAGATGGCGCTAGCTGTATCGCATCACTTGCTGTGCTGTTTTACCTATGTAGTGACCGCATGACAGTGATTATCTTAAAAGCTAAATACATTAGGCACAACGAGATTTTCGATTCTTTATTTTTTCAAAAATAATTGAATGACGAAATATTTCTTTTGTAAAATTTTGACGAAATTCATTTTCTTAATGAAGTGTTGATAGTTATTTTGTCACTTTTATTAAATTTTTACTCGGAGCATATACCAGGAAATGGTTTCGTGAAAAAAGAAGATAGTGTCATTATATTTGAGTGAACATTTTTTTAAAGTGCTCTTTACTACTCTTCTTGACTAAGATTGTGAATTAATATTTTATTTCCCGCAAAGTGATAAGGTGTCTGCGAGAATGTATTTTGCTTTTAAAAATAGCTACAAATGCAGTCCCTTAAACGCAAAGCGAAATAATAACTTTAAACTAAATATACCACCATGTTTGAAAAACTGTTTTAATTTCTGACATCTGTGGATATTATCAAAAGCAAATTTATGATCAAGGTTCTAACAATATGCGCAGTAGATGATTTGAGGAATTTTTGACGCCTTGAACATTCTTAAAGCGTCTAGAATACTGCCCTTGCCCGAAGTCAAGAAAACTGAGATGAGCAGAGTAGGCCTTAGCCCTTTATGGATGCCGCGCCAATGAGTTTAGTTTTTAGAAGGAAACATATTGATTTTTCAAAGCTGAATGATTTCCGATAGGAAAAGAGTTTTTATTTTATGGATTTTATCGGATTAATGATTTAATATTCATACATATTAAATTCATCTGTTTTTTTACTCAGATTAACTTAAAAGAAGCACAACTTAGACAACTAAGAAAACTTAGTTTCCCTGCAGCTGGAAGTACGATTTTATACGATAATATAACTAACAAGCACCGGTGGCTCAAAGGATATAACGCTCACCTTTAAATGAGGTCACCCAGGTTCAAATTACAATGGTGGCTGGTCATTATGAATTCTGTTCTCGGCTTGCACAGATAACAATATTGACGTGAAATATACTAACTAATAGCTGGATCATGCGTTAAAATCCCCTTACCGCCAGACGAAGAGAGGGAGATTTTCCTGATTTTCTCTCTATGAAATGCTAATGCGGGTTTGCTCCATTAAAAAGGCTCCTTTGAAATATTACTAGCAAAACAATCGAACATCTCTTGAGCCTCCTTGTCCTGAAGTGCAGAGGTAGCGGGTTTGTTGTTTTTGTGCTATCCTTGTAAAGTTTTTACTATCAGTTTTTCAAATTGCCATGATCCAAGCTATTCTTCGTATTATAAACATGGCTTGCATAAGCATAGAAAACAAATTTATTTATTTATTTTCAAACATTCAGGCCAGGGTTACGGTGAGATTCAAACTCGCTACCTCAAGGATTTTAATTTTATGATGAGCAACAATTTAGTTCTCAATTGCACAAAACAAAATACAGAGTCTACTAATTAACCTTATATAGGTACAAGATTTTACCAAACAAAATTTGTGTTTTTGGACATTTTATAGTTAAAAATACCAAAGATTTAGGGCCGAGATAGACTAATTGGAAAAGTGCTGGACTAACGATATTGAGAACGGGAGTTCGAATCCAGCCGGCCAAAGACTCCCAGTGTAGTAAGTGATGCCTGGCGCACGTTATATCTGCCGGGTCACGAAATCCTCCATGTTCATATAACAAATGATACCTCTGGGGGTAGTGAATTGAGGATTGATCGTTTTCTGGTTCAGGTCAAAATTACGATCTGTGGAGGAAGGAATGGAAGTATGAATGCATCCGCCCTATAAACGGGTATGACGTATGGGTGTGCAGAAATCGAATTCTTGGCCATAGATGGAACCACTGGAAAATAAGAACAATCGCAACCGTTGCCTTAATGGCAACAACAACTATTCTCGCAAAATTACCAAGTTTTATCTATCAAGTTTACTATTAAATAACATGATAAAAAAATCATATTTAATTTTTTTTTAAATCTTTATCAAAGAGCTACCGTAAAATTTATTGTATGTTTTGGTGTTCCCAGAGAGACAGAAGACATGCCAAGTTTTACCACATTTTAGCAATTTTTACCATATTATTTCTTCTCTGTGTTAACTCCATAAATTTTATGGCAACAAATTAAAACACAAGTATTCAAATTTTTACATAATTCAAATTATTTCTCTGAGCTTGGTACTCAACGTGCTAGTAATATAGGATTAATTTAATGAAACCTGATAAAAAAAACGTATCGTAATTTATATAAAGTTATTTATGTATCATATTGTTGTATTGAAAGAAACATTCCTAATGAAATAAATGCTAAATCATGCTAAAATCCTCTCATTAATATTAAACATTTTAACTATGCAACAATAAAATATACTTTACAACTTAAATTATGAATCAAATTAAATACATATACTAAAAGCAAGAAAATGAATACTCACGTATTGTTTTTTTGCAGATTCTAAACAACTTCGAACAATCTAAATATAATATACTTTTAAATAATAATACATATTAAGTTGCAACAAATAAGGAAATACACTTGTAAGTTTAATTATCTTTCAAAAGAACATGCTAGTACATTCAAAGTAGACAACGATACAAGCATTTTTAATTTATTTTGTATCATTTTAAAAATTTATATTTGAATGAATGATATTTTCCAATTTATTGCTACAAAAAAATAAGTCTGCAAAAACAAATTGTTTTGTTACATTCATTTCATTTCGATTTATTTGCATGTATTGCTTAGCAGAATTGAAAAGTAATTGATATCTCAAAACTTCTAAATAATTCAAGTATATCATTACATTTATTGCAAAATTGATTAAACTTTTAAAAAAAGATATAAGAATGTATTTTTCTTTCTGAAACTTAATGTAATCGGATTTAGAATTTCGAGCTTTGTTGAATTAAATTTTCAAAAGTAAAAGTAAATACAATAAAAATACAATATAAATCTTGTTCTTAAATCTTATTTTAAACAGCTCTGATAAAAGATAAGAAATTTGTTTTTAAAAACATAAACATTTCTTAGCATTCATTAATGAAAACATTTCTAAATAAACTAATTAATTTACTAATTTTTTGTATGCAATAATACATTTCATATTATATTCTAATTTCCTTTTAATAAATTTGTAGTTTTTCAAATTCTTATTTATTAGTAAAATTAATGGAAAAAGGAACAATTTAAAGTTTTGAAAATTATTTTTCCTAAATTGTACGAAGTTTGATTGGAATTCAAATGAAAAATGCATGTATATTTCAAATGTAGCCTTTGTATTTCATGTAAATGTAACGCAGTGCAATTTGATTAAAATAATTGTAATCTAATGATGTAATTTATTGTAATTACTCTCGAAAAATGGTTATCATTCAAATTAAAAATGAAAGCAAATGCTAAAAAAAATAAAAAATATTATACATTATGCGCTAAATTAAGTGTTTTACATAATTTTCTTTTTATATAGCAAACTTTCAGAGGTATAAATAATTTATGCATTAATCATTTTTATGCAGTAATTATGCATTAATCATTTTTATGCAGTAATTATGCATTAATCATTTTTATGCAGTAATTATGCATTAATCATTTTCATACAGATACAGATAATTATACAGAGAATTTCTTACTTTCTTTATTAAATAGAGCAGCGCTTCGCGCTCATGTGCCGCATGCCCGGGATTTAGTCCACGGACCGGGCTAGTTTGACTCAGCCCTTTCAGTGGGTCGAGTATAAACCGGAACATCTGTTCCTGAACCCCAGAGTCTAAGGTTAAGAAAACTGAAATGGAGAAAAAAGACCTTGGCCCACAATGAACTGTCAAGACAAGTAAAAAATCTTTACTCCTTAAGGCCGAAAACGTCTTAATTGCACTGGAAATTTTTATTTCATTCACGCAGAAGAAAAGTATAAACATGCAATAATTGATTGGTAACAATAAGCAGCTGATTTAAACGAAAATAAAGCTTTAATTTTCTTTGATAGATCTATTATGCCTTTTCGAATAAATATACTATGAACACTAAATTATTACATTTATATATATATATTCATATATGTATGTACATATTTTTGTTCGTAAATTTTCATGTTTGTGGAGAAATGGTATTTATTACTCATTATTTCATGAATCAGTATTTTTAAACAGAGAAGCAGGAAGAGATATAGATAAATATATCGATATCTAGCCATACATCAATATCGATAATTTTTAGAATATCTAGTGATTTATCAAAATAGCTATATGCAAGTGCAATATAGCTCTAAGATGCGATGTGAGATCAAGATAGCTAGATATTTGGCGTCCTCTAGCTAGATATATCGATACCTAGTGATAGATCGATGTAATTTGATGCTGGTGCAATGTAGCTCTTACATCAGATATGAATCGGAAAGTATAAAATATTTTACTCAGATATTAGTCATTTCAAGACAGATTTGACTACATTTAAACCAAATTAGTTAATTTTTGTTTAAGGGCCAAAATTGGCTTAAAACAGGTTAATTTATTTAAATAATATATCAAAAAGGCAATAAAAATATACTTTATAAGTCCTTGCTACAGTAGTTTAAAAGTACAAAATGCATTTAACATACTTTTTCGTATAAAAATAACTTTAAAAAATTTAACCTGAATTAGTGTTTGATATGCATGCTTGTCTTTTTTTTATTTCACACTCAAAATCTAGGAAATTTTCTTCTTAAAGAAAAAAGTAAAATGAAGTAATATTTACGCGAGAAATCTAATTCTCTGTAAGAGCTTCTTTTCGGCAACCTAAGTCAAACATGTTTACTATAGTTTAAGGAATTTTCTAAGTTATTACAAAAGAGCATTTTTGGACAGCGTCCAAATAAATAAAAAAAGTTTTGAAATAAAACTATCAGGAAGATGAGAAATGGATGTTCCTGAAAATTGAGAAGATTTGTAGAAAATCAAAAAAAAAGTAATTTATGTACTTTCCACCAAAAAGAACATTTTAGTTATTGTTTCTCACAAAAAAGGATAAAAACACTTCTGAACATTCATTGATTTATGAACATAGGTTTGAAGTTGGAACGTTGACGCTTAAATGGATGGTCTTGCACTGTTTAAAAAAATTAATATTAATTGATATATATCTGAATTATAAGAAATGGCCATTAAAACTAATGGTCATTTCTTATCAATTTATCATTATTGAATTTTTTTTATTCCAGACATAATGCGTGTTTAAGAAGACAGTCATAGCTTATGATGCATGTAAAGAACATGGACACATCTTAAAATGTGTATTTAAGGAAATGGACACAGTTCATAAAGCGTGTTTAAGAAAACAGTCATAGCTTATGATGCATGTAAAGAACATGAACATATCGCAAAATGTGTATTTAAAGAAATGGACACAGTTCATAAAGCGTGTTAAAGAAAATGGGCCTAGCATTTGAATCCGGTTTTCTAGCTTCTCTTTATGAAAATCCTTCTTTTTTGAAGAACTATCTAATGAATTACAAATAATTCATGATGTGACGCCGTCCGTTTACCGGGATCTCTTAGTTGAGGAGAGTCAGGTAAGACCAGGTAATGGGGTGAAGCCGGGTATCTTGATTCTAACGAAAGCAGGTTTCGCTAACATATTCTGAACTACATTTAACTAGATATGAAGAAGGACATGTCATATTGGTGTGCTGTTCTTGAATTCGTGGCGCCTTTGTAGATAAGCTTTTTTCTTTTTTTTTTCTTTGTCAATTGTCTAATGTGTTTTTGCTTCTCTCTCTTTCCTCCTGATTACTTTTATCTTATTATTATTATTATAAGTTCTCATCTTTATTTACTGGTAATTATTTTATAAACGTCGTTGAATAGCCGAACCAATTTTGGGTTTACTACTACCAATGCTGAACTCCATAGTCTTGTAATTTTGAGCACCATATCTAAGACAAGGGAGTTTCTGGATTAAGTATTGGGAGAAATTTGCGTCTTCATGATGAAATAAATCCGTACTTGTGCTGCATGGATAGTAAAGGCACGAAAATCTCCCATGGTTAGCCTGACTATAAATGGACTCTAGCCCATGATCCTTCTAACACTGAGGATATTTCACGTCAGCACTGGAAATTCGAATGCGCTTCAGCAGAGGAAATTCGAATACGCTTGCCAGGAATTCATACTCTAACACAGTAGTCCTCTATCCTTGCGCCTCAAACCGGTACTGGTCCGTGGATGAAATGGTACCGGATCACCAAAGGAGCATTAAATCATTTTTATTTTTTACAGTTATAAATCTGTTGGTTTCGTGCTTTTTTTAGGAAAGATAGTTTAAATGTTGATAGTTTAATGAGATAAAACTTGATCTAAGGAGAACTTTAAACTAAGATTTGTCATCTAAAGCCAAACCCCTTCCCCACATGTAACTGTATTTTGTTTTGAAGCCATGTTTAAATATAATATAATTGAAATTATTAAATCAAAACCATTTAAAATAGAAATTAACGTCCGACATCGTCCATTCTGCGTGCATCCCGTAAAATTATCAAACGATGACCGGTCCGCTGCTGCAAAGATGTAGGTCGCTTTAGCTAAGAATAAGGTTTTAGTCTCGTAGCAGCTTGGTTTTGTTTCACTTAGATACCTTCTCCACGCTGGTGAAGACCTGATGCTACCATCACCATATAAAGCTTATTTAGAGTATCAGAATAATAAAGAGATAATGGAGAGAAAATTGATTTTTCATTGATTCGAAAATGAAGGAAAAGAAAAAGAAGAATCTTAAAACGAAATGACTATATAGAAAAAAATAGATATATATGAAGAACCATTGTAACAAAACAGTTTTATTGATCCTCGACTATATTTCTATAAAACACATCAGATCATAATTATTTATACGAAGTGTGTCACAATTCTCTAATGTGGTTGGAAGGCTTATAACAGATAATAGCTTACCAATAGATAAACGATCTTTAATTTACTTAATAAAACAACATCGTAAGTTTTTTTTCCTTCAAATTTTTGAAATATAACCATTTGGTGACCCGGCAGATTTATAGTCTAAAGTTAATTTGCAGTTACCTCATTTTACCTCCATATGCTGCAACTGCGAGTATGAAACAATTACAAGATTAGGTGTCGTTCATTTTTCAACATAAGCCTTTCTTCCTTTGTCTGACTGACACTCATGTTTTTTTTCTAAATTACGAGTGACCTTATCGTTGGATTGAACACGTGTCAGACGAACACAATGGGAGCCCCCCTCATCTATCACACTCTCTAGACTTTACCCCTCAAGTGATATTTTTTTATAGGATTACATCAAAGGTTATGTGGCCGTAGCCCCTGTGCCCTGATATATAACAGAATTACGACGAAGGATCACAACCACATATGCCACTATTAATCGTGACATATGGCAGCGAGTGTGGCATACTTGAAGCCTGCCGCATCGAAAGATTAACGTATTGAACGTTTGTGGGGGAAAAAAACTCTTGATATTTCCTTATCAAGTAAAGTACAACTTGTTGATGGAGTTAATGCCGTTGTTTAACCTCGATATGCTGCGACTGTTGTTATGAAACAATTACAGCAAGGTACCATTAATCATGGCACATTGGGAGTGTGGCAAAAATTTGACTTCAGGCTTGAAGCCTGCCACATCGAAAGATTAACGAGTTGAAAATTTGTGAAAAAAACTAGCGATATTTCTTTATTAGGTAAAGGGCAATTTGTTGATGCGTTGGTAATATTTTGTTTGTTAAAGGCATTCTAAATGTCGGAGGAAATTATAACATACCCATCATTGTAATGCTTTTTTCTAACTAAGACGGAGAAAGGTAATGAGGAAAAAAGTGCGAACTCAATGTGGATAGTGCTTTTACTAGGCCCACGAAAGCTGAAGTGGAGCAGAAAAAGAAGATGATAATTACTCAGAATGTGAATTTCGTTCATAATATTCTTAAATCTATAAGAATAAAGCAAAATATTTATATGTATGTGGTTGTATCTCATATATAACCGAAATTTTGAACCGATCTAAGTCAAATTTGGTGCAGAGACTTTCAAAGACACGGAGGATCTAACTGTCAACTTCGACCACCGGTTTGGTTTCATGCATTTTAAACGATATGTGAAGCCATGCGATTCTTATAAATATTTTTGCTTTTAAAGCGTATTTCTTTAAACTTAATTAGTGAAAACTCCTCAAGAACTCTGTACTTTTTTTTTACCCTGTTCGAGGAACAGGCATTTTGCTAGTAGTAAAAATTTCTCCTTTCTTTACTGAAATTCTTGACTTTTCAAATTTCTCATGGAGACCCGGTTTTACCCCACTAGTTCAGTAAGATCGGATGATTTTTCTGTTTTTAGAAGAAAAAAAATCATTTACATGGCACGTATGACATTTTCATGAATAGTATGTACACAGCTATACAATGAATGTGTTTATTAAATATGACACTTGGTCGAACATTTAAACTCCAACTGACCTTTGAAGCTTAGTGACTCGGTCTTACCGCACTTTAATTTTAGTCTTTTTTTTAAATATTTTTATTGTCAACAGTTGTTTTTACGGGTGCTATTAAGTCATAATAATAATATTAAACTTCATTTTATGAATTTAGATACTTAACAAACACTGTGTCATTTAGTGATTTGATTTTGAAGAGATCATTTTGAAACTTAAATTTGTAATTTGCCCAAACATACCGACCTCGATGGCTGAGACTTAGCCCAGTAAACTCCAGCAAATCTATGCTTAATGTTTAAGTTAGGAAAAGTAAGTACGGGATTTCTCGTTTACGTGTTAAATTTAGATTGAATATTGAAAGCACGCATTTTAAACTGTGAACATTTTCTGAAACACGTGTTTTGATTTGCGTCGTTTTCAGTTTTAACTGTACACATTTTCTAAAACACGCATTTTGAGCTACGTTCATTTTCATGAACACGCATTTTAAGTTCTGTACATTTTCTTAAACAGGCATATTTAGCAGTGCGTATTTTTTTAATACGCAGTTAGAACTACTTTCTTTTTAATGTTTTTGTCATTTATTTTATTATTCAAATTAATCTAAATATTTTTTAATTTGTGCTTTTTTGATACCGTGTGAATCTCATTAAAAATTATACTATCAGCACTTATTAAACTTTTACCGTTATTTGACAAGATTGTGAATCGTACCAATCAGTTTCAAATTAGATTCTTGACGTAAATGAAGATTTTCGTCGTACCATTATGGTACCCGACTATCCTTTTCGACCAATTTTGACTAAAATACCATTTTTCTGTTTTTTATATAAAATAAAATTTTGAGCTTTTCTTTTTCCAAAACCGTTTGAGTTTTGTTTTTACGTGAAATAGATCAGAAGTTATGATGATTTAAAAAAATATCGATTTTGATTTTGAGCAACCGGAAGAATGAAACTAAAACCGGAAGTAAGCCTTTTTCGCTAGTTTCGTTTTCTAATTTCGACCTAAATCATAAAATAAGTTTTCAAAATATTAAAAACAAATCTAGTAACCACATTTCTTTATTTGTACAATGTTATATTCGTTTAAATCTGGCATCACATCTGTAAACATTTTATCCTAGGTTGTTTACATTTGAATTCGATTGCACTCTTATTTCTTTGCTTTATATTATTGTTATTTTCGTTGAATTTTCTTTATAATATTTTTCTTAATTTTTTACGTTTACTGTTTCTGTTATATTTTTCCATTAAGTTGATTGTTTCTTAATTGTTACGTTTGTTATTTCCGGCGTTGAAATGCCTAGAAATTCTTCACTGAAGCGCAAACCTAAGTTTCATGGAAATAGATTCACGAAAGAAAAAGATGTTTCTTCGGATATAGTTTCTCCTTCAACTGCGAGTGCTTGTGAACTGAAATTGCAAAAAATGAGTATTACTGATTCTGAATTGGTTACTGGAAACAGAATTATTGATATTGATATAATCAATACTGTTTTTTTTCAGTGCTCTGTAGTCCCACTTGTTTCTCAACTGGCATTAGGGTAAAAATATACTTGAGGGTGCCCCTAGGCGAAATTGGCGACTTATGTTTGGCACCATTCCTGTTTGCATAGAACACCGTGGTTGGCGGCCAAAACATAATGATATTTCAATAAAACATTGGAAAATTTCAACAAAGCATCTACCAAAACTTTATAAAATTGCAATGAACGCAATATAAGAAAAATTAATAAACCCAATAAAATGTATTTTAAATCGAAGCAAAAATTAATGGAGAAAGCACAGAAAGAAAAGGAAAAAAACAACTCTCTTCTTCGTTAAGTTTGAATATCCTCAGATTTAGGTGCACCGAATTCTCTAATGGCAGTTAAACACTGTCTAAATTTTTCATGAATAGAATCTGTGTACCTCCATCGCAACATAAATTCGGCGAAATACGAATCGAAAATGGCGTCTGAATTACCGGACAGGTGATGACATTTTTTTCTAAAGTCCCTTTTTATGACTGCCCACATACCTTCGATCTTATTTACCAGAAGCAAAAGTAACCTTAAAAGCCAGTATCCAACGTAGAACTAACGGACCTCTGAAATTACATATACCGTTGAACATTTAAAAATAACACTAAAATCTAAACCAATCACGATTGAGTTTCAACATCGCCCAGCTGGGCGGTCAACCGTGATCACAACTTGGCGAGAATCAGGGGGCTCCCTCAGTCAACCCGGCATTAGCTTCGTTAAAGATAGCAGATATGGACTTTACTCACACTTTTCTATAAAATGTGAAACATGTGATTTTGTAAAGGGATTTGCCTCTTCTAGTAAAGAAAACAATGTAGCAGAAATTAATTCTAGGATTGTGTATAGCTTAAGACAAATTGGAAAAGGACACGAAGCAGCAAAAAAGCTGTGTGCTACAATGAATATGCCTCCACCTCTGAGTAAAAAAGCTTTTAATTCACATCAAAATAAGCTATTTGATGCTGTTTCCAGTGTTGCTCAAAATTCCAGACAAGATAAGCAAGATTGCTAATTTTGACAGACTACATACACAAATTTGACTTCTTACAAAGTATAAGTTTGCCTCAATGTTACGTGCATTAGCTTTTTATCATACCGATAAAATCATAATATTAAAATATATGAATGTGTGTATTTTAGACATTTGACATGTTTATCCTACTCTTTAAGTTAAGAGGTATTGCTTTATTGTTGTATGTTTAACTGATTTATTATTATATAACTAGAGTATATACAATTACGAAAATACAATTTAATCTGTTATTTCGAGTTATTATAAATACATAGTTATATAAAAAAAAAATTCAATCATGTACAGAAATGCAAATATTTTTTTTAGAAATTAGAGAGGTCAGATAATATTATTTTAATAATATTTCCTGTTGTATAATGTATTAAATATTGATGCATTGAAAAGTTTGTCATTTTTTGTTCTATAAGAAAGATTGCTAATTTTGACAGACTGCATACACAAATTTGACTTCTTACAAAGTATATGTTTGCCTCAATATTACGTGCATTAGCTTTTTATCATACCGATAAAATCATAATATTAAAATATATGAATGTGTGTATTTTAGACATTTAACATGTTTATCCTACTCTTTAAGTTAAGAGGTATTGCTTTATTGTTGTATGTTTAATTGATTTATTATTATATAACTAGAGTATATACAATTACGAAAATACAATTTAATCTGTTATTTTGAGTTGATATAAATAGTTATATAAAAAAAAAATTATGATCTACAAAAATGCAAGTATATTTTTTAGAAATTAGAGAGGTCAGATAATATTATTTTAATAATATTTCCTGTTGCATAATGAATTAAATATTGATACATTGAAAAGTTTGTCTTTTTTGTCCATTTTCTCAAAACGAATTTTTCCGATATTTTCCTTCATTCTAAATGCAATATCTCAAAATATATTAGTTCAAATCACTTGAAATTTTGCATGAATGTTTTCTATATATATGTCTAGGAAATAAACTATGGAATAGTTAATTCAACTATTATTTTATGTTTTACAGCTGAAATAAAAGTAATCAATACCCTTTTTCGGCCCTTTTTGCTAATAAGTTACGTTATTAGCCCCAAAATTTCGAAATATCAATATTATGCCTAATGTTCTTTAATGGAGATTTTATGAGTATTTTGAAGCAAAAATGATGGAAAAATAATAAATTTTGAGAAAGTTATGTTAATTATGAAGTAGGTCGATTTTTGCACTCTTTTTCACCAGTTTTTTTCCCATATTTTTTTTAAAATTTTTTTTTTCATATATTTTTGTTACCATATTATGTTTTAGTGTGTAATGCACGCAAAAATCCAAAAAATAATTTTCTAAATTTTAAAATTTCAGAAATTCGTCTCCGAAGGTATTCGGGTGAAAAATTAAAATTACTACATTAAATTATTAGCTTCATGGAAATGAACTACCTTGGCTTTTTTTTTTCATGATAGAGCACTCGAGTATAAATATGAAATCAAGTTTATGTAATTTTGTTGCTTCATGTTTATGTTGTGTATTAATTACAAATATGTAATCGAAGTTATATAACAATGTTATTTTAAGTTTATAATGTACATTAATCCAAAATTCATTACAAAATCATGTAATAACATCATTTTATATTTTTGCTGTGTATATCACTATGTAACCAAGGCTATGCAGCTCAAACAATATTGAATCAAATTGCAGTAAAAAGTACCGGAGTACTTACCGTAAAACCCACTGTTACCGAAACATATTACTGTTCAAAAAAATCCGATATACCGGATTTCTTACGGTAATAATTACCGAAAATAACCGTAATAATTATTAAACTGAAATTTGCGGTATAATAATTTACGGTAAAATGGATTTTACGGGTGTTGTAACTAAAATGCCAGAACTTTACACCGTTGTTTGATCTGCAATTTTAACTGTGTGCTATAGTGTTGTTTTATAAAAATGCGTATTCATTATACATATGGGATCACAAAATCATGAAGGAATGCTGTTTTTTTCTGTTTATGTTATTTATTTATGTGAGATTACAGTCTTGTAATAAGATTGTTTTCTGTTTGTGCTGAGTATATAACTATAAATATGTAAACAAAGATATGCAATAAAGTTTTTTAGTGTTTATATTGTTTATTTATTATAAATGCGTAATCATAGCTGTGTAATAATGCTGCTAATTTATTTGTGCATTTAGATTCTAAACGAGTTTCAATTTTTTTTATGTTTTAAATTTATTTAATGCATTTTAAAATGGAAATAAAAAGCTTCATTTTCAATCAAATTTTTATCTGAATCTCTTAACTTTCCAGAAAATTAATTTGCAATCCACAGAATTTAAGCTTTTGAAACCACCACTTCAAACTCTTTTTCTTCGAGTATATAATCTATTTTTTTTAAATAAAGTTGTGGAAATTTAATTTGGAGTATCTAATATTTTAATTTTTTCTTTACTTCAGATAATTGAAAGTAAATTAAATTTGAATAAGTTTTCCTCAACTTCAATTGAAGTGTCTTACGCTTAAAAAAACAAAGCCACAATAAATATGCTTCTTAGAAAGTACTCGAAAAAGTCTTAACATTTTGAAAAACTTATTAGGATAAAGTAGATACTTAAATCATAAAGTTTCATTGGTTCATTATCTATTCATGAATTACCTCTTTTTTTAATTGAAAAGAAGTTTATTGATTTAAAAACTTAAATTTAATATACGACACAAAATCATGTTACACTTCTGTTTTATTTTTTATTGAGATTCTTATTTGGATATTTTAAAAAAAAACGAAAATATTAAGATTTTTTTAATTCTTGTCTTTTGTTTGTAATTCTTTTAAATATAAGACAAGTATTTACAGATAAATATATACTCTTTCAGGATAGGGAGAATATTGAGACTATATTTTGTAATATTGGTCTTAGAAAGGCATTGAAAATTCGATTAATGTTATTTATTTCAAATTAATTTCTATGTATGATATGTATTAATGTGCTATGTATGATTTTAATTTCTATGTTTGATTAATTTCAGCATATGGTATGAGTTAAAGTGCTACGTATGATGTTAATTTCTATGTTTGATTAATTTCTGTGTATGGTTCAGATTAGTTTAGAATATATGGATCAATAATGATGTGTCGATTTTTTTAAATATTGATCCCAGAAATATTTAGTTTAACCAAAATTCATTTATGTCTCAAAGAAATTTACGATATATTTCTAATATTAGAGTGTCTATTTTTCGTAATATTGGATCTAGATATTAATGAATGATGGTCCAATATTGAATGACTACATTCAATAGTTCAAAATCTTTTGGTCCATCAGTGCATGTGTTCTCTTCGGATACATGTTGATTTAATTTAGAACCATATTGGGGCCAAGATTAAACTATTGCTAGGATATTGTTACATAACATGAGTGAGTATGGAGAAAAGCAAACTGATTTGTTGCACAATATAATTCGTAAATTAGTTGCGAAATTACGCAATAAAGCATAATAATATAGTTTCATCATACTTTTATCTAGTTCATATTTTATCTACTTCATACTTTTATTTAGTTCATACTTTTATGAGTGAAAAAGCCAAGGATCACTTTCGTACATTGTATTATGCGAGAAATTGACCATTATGATAACAAAGATAAGATTATGATGGCAAAGATGTAAACCTTTGCATGCCTTCTAAAGAGGTCCTATTTTTACCCTTTGATCGATGCAGTTATCCCTGATTAATTTTTTCCTGCAGAATAATGTTCATTTTGGCTTGCGCTGTTCTTATTTTGGCTCTGCGTTTATTGTTTATTTTGGCTTTGCACCTTTTTGAGATATTTATCGTTTGAATTAGTCGTCCATGAATTTTGATCTCATCCATTTCATACATACATAAGATGCTCTAGGGAGGAGGAATAATAACACATATGGTAAACCATGGATTAGATGATAAAAGTGTTACTGAACAAGTGGGACTGATTTCTAAGTGGCAAGTCTGTATATCATGAATAATAAACAAACAAAAAATAACAGGTTATCATGAACATGTAAATTATATATAAAGACGGTTGGCCCGAAATGCTTACTTCATTGCCACAACATGTCATTTTGCTTGAAAAATATGGAGCCTTATCCTCAATAGAGCACATTGTCGAAATCAACTCCTGCTGTTGAGCAAATGCTTTACTTTTTTTAGAAAAAAATATATAAAGATTTTTTAAATAAGCACTCTCAAAATTTATTTTTAGAATCTACGAGAAAACTAAATATATAAAATAATTAATTTAGAGATATCTAGTAATTCTTCTTCTTGTATTTATTTAAGTTTAAAAAAACATAAACGCTTTTTAACTCAGTATCTATGCTCTTTGAAAATAAAGAAAAGATAGAAGTCATCTGCACTTTGCTACATTGAGGAAGCATTAAGAATTTTTCTTTTTTTATAGTCCCGACCCAAGGATTTCTCGAAACCAGCATTGCAAGGAAAATTTAGTTTGTCTTAACACCGTGAAAGGTGACAACTACTTAACACCAATGTACTTAAGTGAAACACAACAAATAACTCTTGTTTTCTGTCGCTTTAATACAATGAGAACTAAAAATAATACCTGGTGTAAGAGAACATCGGGAATATTCATTTACATTATTTGATGTAAAGTAATAATAAGAAAATAAAGATAACATATAAATATAAGTAAGACACTCATAAAAGTCAATACAAAGATACAATTGTAAGTAAGAATCATTAATCTAGGATGCTGAATAAGATAGACTGCTTCTTAGAAGAAAAAGAAAGCAAACTTAGTTCTTGAATTAAATTACCACGTAGCACAGAGATAATATTAAGACGAATTGGAACTTGGCTCGAGGAAACAGAAAATGGTAGAAATTACAATTATATAATCGAGTTTAGAGAGATTTATAATATAAATACTCTTATAACACATGTAAAAGCATATTTTAAGAATAACAGATTTCAACAAAGAACTTTTGTTTCCGCAGATGTAAGGCACCATGGAAAACCTGATCAAACTCACTCAAATTCGACTTTGATTATTAACTATAAACAGATGCTATTCAAATCACTCGCAATTCGCGATTGCAACGCTCGAGTACGCCGTCTAGCGGGAGCCTGTAAATATCAGACATTAATTTATCACGTTTTCATTTAGTTCCATCGAAGTCATTGACAGAATCAGACGCCGTTTTTTAGCGGCAAATAAGAAACAAAATTTCCCTAAGGTAAAGGCCGAAGAACTTGAAAAAAATCTCCAGAATATTAGTAAATCTTTCAGGAACAGAACACGCCAAACATTTGAAGAAAAATTCCTCAATAATTTTTAATTTCTATTATCAACAAACTTGCAACTGATGACTTCCGATTTCGGATACTGTTACAGATGTGTGTATTAAGGTAAAATGCATTTCTTCTGTCTTCAATTCATTACGAATTAAAGTGAAGTCAGCATTGCTTTCGTCATTCCAGTGAATAAATATGAATTCAGAACATTCAGAATTGTAATAGTTACAACATATTCTTCTTCGTTATAGAATAGTTTATATTTCTGTATTCATATAATTCGGAAAACAACAATAAAAAATTACCCAAGTTACTTGAAATAGTGCCATCTGTGCTGATTCTTAATTAATTTTAATCGTTTTCTTGGTAAGTATTTTTTAGTTTTGAAAGAATAAATTCAACTAGAATTCAGCTATTCTGTTTTTAGCTACATATTCAAATTCATATCAATTATAAAATTTTGCTGTGTAGTATGTTATCTAAAAGTAATGAAGGGATAAACTATGTATCTATTATTTGAGAATAAAGTTTTCAAGCAAGGAACTTATCATTTTGGAATTCTCCGGGAATTATAAATCAGGTAAGTGCAATGATTTTTACAATAAAAAATTTGCCTGTAAATATTCTTTTTTCATTTGATGATGGTGATGGTTCTCTACAGAATGGTTTTTTACGTCTGATTAAGAACTATAAGAATAATTAAAAACGAAACAATATGAAAGTTTTTATTTCAATGTAAAGAATTCTTAAAATCGTTTTTTTTATCCTAAGAATTCTTTATTTTTCGTTTTTTTAGTTTATAATTTTTTGATAAAAATTGTTCTCAAAATACTTTTTTTTGAAAAAATTAAATGGTATAACATTATGTGTTTATGTATACTTCTTGTATATTCCAATGTTTGAAGTAATATGATTCAGAAAAGTATGGAATAAAAATTCGGTACTTACGTATTAACGCCACCGCCGCTACAGATTTGGCTTTTTTTAAGTGCCGCTAATCTACACTTAAAATTTTTGCGACAATTCATAAAATAAAACACTTTATTTAAAATCAAAATAGTCAATCGGATTTCGGTGGAAAATGAGCCGATATAGAGTTTAGCATAGATTCAAAACAATCATATCGCCATATGAACTCTGATAAATAAGATTCCAAATGAAATAACATTTCCAAAACGTACGTTTACCAAAATAAAGTTTTATGTTGTGGGAATTGGTACATTTTCGTTTTTTCGGTAAAATATTTCCCTCCTGAAAAAATAAAATTGCATCTTGTTTTGTTTTTGGCAAACCCCAAAGACGAATTTTTGGAGCACTAAAAATGGCGACAAAAAAGAATTGTTTTTTTGTTTTTGTTTCGTCAGCATTCTTTATTTTACGTTTCTTAGTTTCTAAATAATGATTTTTATTGAAACTTGAAATTTTTTGATAAAAATTGTTGTCAAAAAACTTTGTTTACAAAATTAAATTTCATGAAATTATGAGGCTTATGTATACTTTTTGTTCATTTTAATTTTTGAAGTAATATGATTCTTAAAACTATAGAATGTAAAGTTTAAATGGGCCTTTCATGTTATATCATTAAATTTAGTGAAACTATTTCTCGGTGCATTAGGTTTTAACTCTTATAAGAATATACATATTTTTTTCTGTTAATGTACAAATATTTTTCCGATGTGCTGTGGATATTCCTTCTCTAATAAAAAGAGATACCATTTTGTTTTCGTTTGCAGAAGAAAGAATATCAAGCATTTTTCTTTTTTAAATTTAATTAGCCACAATAAAGAAGGAACGTTGCAATGCTACGTGCTACATTAACGACGTCTCTAGAGTAACTGAATGACTGTTCATATAGAAATCGCAGGTATTAGTCTCATACAACAACGCCCCCTATAGTTCGTTGTGATCACGAATAATTGATTTTTTTTCAAAATTAAAGTAATTCATGTATGGTGAGAATAAGCATGACCTTATCATAAGCTTTTTTTTTAATTATAAATATTTAAATTTAACTACTATCATTAAAATGTATGTTTCCTCGATTTGGTGTTATTTTAAAATAATGTGTTAATTCATAAACTTTGGTTGTTCAAATTTAATTCGGAGAGATATAACACCATATTTTTAATGCTTTTTTATGCTTCCTTAAATTAAAATTTGACCTTCATTTTGGTTAGACATGTATGGTGAGAATGAGCGTGACCTTATCGTAAGCTTATTTTCTGAATTATAAATATCTAAATTTAACTACTATCTTTAAATTGTATGTTTCCTTAATTTGGTGTTATTTTAAAATGAAGTTCTTAATTCATAAACTTCGGTTGTTCAAATTTAATTCGGAGAGATATAGCACCATATTTTTAATGCTTTTTTAGGCTTCCTTAAATTAATATTTCTCCTTCATTGTGACTAGACGTTTTTAATTCCTTTTTTATTAGACTAAAAAAGCATTTGCTACGAGCCAGCATTTACAAACACATTAAGCATTTCAACACCATTGAACAATATTATTTTCTGTAGGTTTTTATTGAATCTTAATACAAGTTGTTAAAAACTTCTTAAACACTTAATTATATATAGAAAAACACATACATGGGACCTTAGATATTTACATACTTTTTTGAGAAAGTTTGACAATTATTAATAATATTTTATGTTTCCTCTTTTTAAACTACAGATCAAATCTCCACATATATGTTGACCATTCATTAAATTAAAAATTATATTTCAGTAAAAATAGCAAGACATATTTATTATACATTAAGTATAAACTTAATCTTGGCCTCCCATAAATACTTCCTTATCGAAATAATATCAAAAAATATCCTAACGTTAATACAGACGTAAAAAACTTTATTTTAATTATTGGATAATAAAACAAATTAATACGCAGTGTGATTTTACCTAATTAATTAACAATAATCTTTCGAATCATGTATTCTTAGTAAAGAAAAAAATAGTAGTCGCGATCCATTTATGAAACGGATAATTCATCTGTTAATAGAAAAAAACGAGCAGAGAGAAAAACTTAACTGTAGGGAAAACACTATAGCCATTGTGTTTTCGATCAAATTAGTGATATAGTTTTTTCCTTCAAATAGTGACACTAAAAGATATTAATAATTTCTTTTGTAGAAAATTAAGTTACAAATGTAATGATAATTTTGTTACCAAAACATTTACTTGTTTGCAGACTTATCTTATCATTTAATCGGATTATTCCGTTTAATCTACTCTAGAAACAAATTATAAGTGAGATACTCGAATAAAAGCTGAACGTGTTTAATTTGTAACATTTATTTTAAATAAATGTTTCATATTCCATAAGAGTAAATAGATTTATGGATTTATTAATCAAACATGGTTAAAGAAATACGCAGTAATCATAAAGTGTTATACTTCAACTTAATTAACTTCATTGAAAACAGCATTTCTGCAAGCAGTGATTATTATCCAAGCAGAAAGCTGCTTATATATATATATATATATATATATATATATATATATATATATATATATATATATATATATATATATATATATATATATATATATATATATATATATATATATATATATATATATATATATATATATATATATATATATATATATATATATATATGGGCCATTCTCACAAAAACAGTCATTTTCATGTCCCCAGTATATTTCATGCTTGTTTTATAGCTTACGAAGAAACAAAATTCAGGGAAAGTGTCCTTCAGAATGCAAGCTAACAAAAGAATAAAATTAAAATTATCAATTTTATTTTTTATTTATTTTAGTTAATTAAAATATACCAATATGTCATTCCCTCATTTGTCCCCACTGCTTATTTAAAAAAAGAAAAAAATTGTTTCTGAAATACAATTTTTTTTTTTTACAAATTCGTGTTTTTTATTTCTAAATACTGAAATATAGAATTCAGAAAATCCATTTTAAATTGAATTTCTGATAAAAATATTAGCGCAGCACTATTTTAAACTTTGTCCCCAGTGTTTCGCGTCATTCCCTCACAACAATGTTCTTATCACCTGCAATCTTCTTAGAATAAAAATATTTTAATAAAAACTTCAGAAGTTAACAACTGGCATCATAGAACAAAATTGCAGTATGTTTCCATCTTCAACTTAAAGAAGCTTTGCTGTGGAATAAATTTGAATGAATCAAACCAGGTAAAATTTTTTACATTTGTCATTCCCTCATGTCATTTTTTAGAGTAAAATAAAATACAACTTCATCGAGAAAGTGGATAATTATATGTTGCTTTCTTGTATGAATATAATTGTATGTGATTGACTTCAGAAATTCATTAGGCCTAACTGTTATTTTTAAATTTTATTGAATTCGTCATTCCCTCACTTGGGTATAAAGTGACGGAATGATTCAAGATGAGTATATTATTAAATTTTTTTTTGTTCAATCGTGCCAGCCAATTTTATTTCCCAAACCTGTAAAAACTATTAAATATATAAGACTAAATTATATTAAATATTAGATATACTTAGTATGTTATCATTTTCAAACTTTAGGTAGATGTAACTTAGATAAAAACATGTATTAAAATAAAATATCATTCCCTCACTATTAGTGTCATTCCCTCACTTTTTAAATAGTGAAAATAATTAATTTACTTATTAATTAATTTGAAAAATAAATTAAAAAATTAATAAATTAATTTATTAAATTAATTAATTAATTATTAATTAATCAATTATTAATTATTATAAATTATTTAATTATAAATTAATTATTTAAAAATTAATTAATTTATATATTAAGTATAATTTATAGGATATATTCTTTCTTTATAATGTCATTACATATTTCTATTAATATAAAAAGTTTCAGAGCTTTTTATTCACTTTACTTTTTTCGGATTTTATGAACTGAAAAATGACAGTTTTCGTGAGAATGTATAGATCTATCCATCAGAAATGGCGCATTCTTACATTAAACTCATTCGAATTTACCCAATTAAAATTGTAGATGTAAATTTATTTCAAAGCATGTTTACGAAACCAAATTAAGCTCCTAACAGTACTGTAGCGCTGGAGCTTCGACTACATAAAATTCCGCAGCAATCTTGGTCAGAATTAGCCAACCAAGCAGACGCAAATCTGGATTGAGTCAGCACAGCCAGTATCTCTTTCTTTAAGAGTTCGATATATTATTGGCTGCCGCATATTGTTGGGGACTTGGATATGAGTTTAACTTGGATATAAATTTTCTCTATTAATATTTAAATTCTTTGTAGTCCTGATATGTTAGATTTTCTTGATGCTCTTATTTCATCTTTAATTCATATGAATACCGATTCCCCTTTAAAAGGCATCAGTTCCACTTCACCTCATGGGAATGTTTTTTGCTCTTATTTTCTTTTTATTGCTAGAGTCGTCCTCTTGACCACTGTTCTTTTCTTCTTTTTTTTATTTCGTCATCAGTTTCCTTTACATTGTTTCTTTGTGGAAAGTAAATAATTATTCTTTTATCGTACACATGCTGTTTTGTACCGATTAAGCACCTTGATTAAGAGCTTGAGACATGTGTACTTTTTTTAACATTTTTATAAGGAAAATGAAGTTACTGTCGATTCATCAAATTTATTATATCGCCAGTATTAATTAACCAAGTGTATTGGTGGAAAGTAAGGTATTTAACTTACAATAATACACAGTCCAGTCACATTAATGTGACCACCTGTCAAAAGCCAGAATAACCACCGTTGGCTGAGCGGACCGCTACGAAACGTGCAGGAAGAAAGTCAATTAGGTTTCTGAAAGTGTTCACTGGGATGTTGAGCCATGCCGACTCCAGTGCCGTGGCCAGCTGCGCTAGATTACGCGGTTGAGGATCTATGGCCCGAACAACCCGATCGAGGTGGTACCACAGATTCCCGATTGGGTTCAAATCCGGTGAGTTTGCTGGCCAGGGGAGTACGGTAAATTCATCCTGGTGCTCTTCGAACCACGCACATGTACTGCGAGCTGTATGACACCTCGCATTGTCCTGGTGGTAGATGCCATCATTCTGAGGAAAAATCATTTGCATGTAGGGGTGGACATGGTCCGCAAGGACAGATATGTACTTATACTGATCCATCGCGCCTTCCACAATGATGAGTGCACCCAGTGAATGCCAGGAAAACATTCCCCAAACCATAGCGCTCCCTCTTCCAGCCTGCAGTCTTCCGGCAATTGTTGCAGGGTGTTTGCTTTCAGACGTTTTACGCCAACGTCCATCCGTCCCATGGAGTATAAAATGTGATTCATCGGAAAAAGCCACCTGTTGCCACTCTGTGGACGTCTAGTTACGGTACTGGCGTGCAAATTCCAGTCTTTGTCACCGATGAACAGCAGTCAGCATAGGTGCATTAACCAGGCGTCTGCTGCGGAGGCCCATGCGCAGCAACGTTCGCTGAACAGTTGCTGAGGATACACTTTTGGTAGCCCCTTGGTTCATCTGGACTGTCAGTTGCTCAACAGTTGCACGTCTATTCGTCTGAACACATTTCCGCAGCCTTCGTTTGCCTCTGCCATCTTTGGCCCGTGGTGCACCACATGTGCCACGCCGTTTGTTTTGTATAGTGCCATTTTGCCATGCACGGTTTACTTTTACCACGGCGGCACGCGAACAGTTCACAAAATCAGTCGTTTCCGAAATGCTTCCACCCTTGGCCCGAAAGCCAATAATCATGCCCTTTTGGACGCTACATTTCTGCATTGCGCCAACGACTGAAATGCTTTTCGATGCCCTAGGACATCCAATATATACACTACACTGTAATGTGCTGCCACCTGCACTCTGTGAGTGGTTATTTCACGTTGACGTCGAAAGTAGGTGGTGGTCACATTAATGTGACTGGACTGTGTATATGGCAGTTTAAAACTCGTCTTATATATTTATTGTTGTTCTCTTAACTTAAAGAGTTTTCATTCATTTTGAGGTTAAAAGTGAAAATTTTCGATCTGATCCATTGCAACCCCAATTATTCTCACTCGCATATTTTATTCGTTGTGGGCTTTGATGTGCTTTGATTTGATTCAAAATGGGCTCCGTCTCCCCTGTTGTATAAAACCTGGATTTAGAAGTTAGAAACTAAGAGAGTGTCTCTCTTTTACGAGTTCAGCTCTTTTTGAGGTGGATGTTCATCTAGAGTTTGCCAGAGAGTAAGTAAACTTTCTTCCGTTTAATTTTACGTGCATCGTTAAATTAAAATAGTTCAAATTAGTAACCTTCAGTATTTCCTGGTTAAAAACCTTTCAAAGAGTAAGTATGATTCTTTTTCTTTATTAAGTAATTTAATGAACTTCCCCGGGTTCGAATCCCAGCAATGACTGGTCGACACGAATTCTGCAACCAGTTCGTAACGACCACAGCGCTAACATGAAATATCCTCAGTAGTAGATCCCTTGCCTTTAGGTTAATAGTGATAGGTTTTCGCAGTTTTCCTGTAGATGTAACGCAAATAAGGGTTAAATCCGTTGAAAAGTCCTTCAAGAAAGCAACATTTTTCTAATACAACCAGGAGTTCCCTAGTCTACTGGATTTGATCTAGAATTACAAGGCTATAAGCAAGGCAGTAGAATATAGGTAGACACATAACTCAAAATTGAATCGACGAAGGTTATAAAATAATAAGTAATTTATTTTCAAATTTTCTGATTTAAAAATTGTAGGTATTAAAAGAAATCAATTTCTTCCTTTCTTTTTTTTTGTTTTTTTTTTACTGGCTACTGAAGGATGTGATGAGAGAAAGGCTAATGTATTTGTCTATACATCAATCTTATACCTACTTCCTTTTGCTTAGAAGATTCAAAGTTAAAAATTTCGTAAAAAGCATGTTCTTTTGAAATCATTAAAAGAAAGATTTTTTTTGTTAGATAAAATGCTTTTTTTATTATCATGAATGATAGTTTTTTAAGTGAAAAATACGCTTCAATTATGCTTGCTACGGCAATTCTTGATTAAACATTTGAGGATCAAAACATTTTACGCTAAGTGGATTTAGATGGTCTGTTGTAAAAAGCATGAATAATTTTTGGCATGTTCCCTATGCATAGGGAAAAAAATTCGCCTAAGTCCTTTAATCATGTTTTTTCCCTTTTTTTTAGCATGAGCAAAACATTTCAAATGCTTATAAAAAAATTCTATCTACTTATATTTAAGGTAAAGCAAGTTTTTTTTTTCTTCCAGGCTTTTAAATACTTAGATTGGAGGAAAACTACGTGATTATCTTATGCCATAAAAATTAAAAACTATCCATATAGTGCCTAAATGTGCTTTTTGAGGTGTGTAATTCCTTTTATAACAGATCGATTTAAACTGACAAAGTTATTTACCTCTAAACTATAATGTGATATACAAAACTAATATAGTATTTGTGATTCAAAATTTAGAAAAAATAATAAATGCGTTTCTTTTTATATAAATTTTTTATTTGTTATTTTTTACTGAGTTATGAATTTCTTGTAACAAAAATATGGAAATATGAACTGAACCTGAAAAAATTGCTTTTTTTTTTTTTTTTTCAATTGAGCTTATCACCATATTTTTGAATAATTTAACTTTCAAATGAAAATTTAAAACACAAGATATATTTTTATTACTGGCTGGAGAACCGTGGTGGTTCAGGATATGGAGTGTTCGCCTCCCAATGAGGTGAACCGGGTTCGAATCCCAGCAATGGCTATTCGATACGAATTCCGCATCCGGCTCGCTCCGACCACAGTGCTAACGAAAAATATCATAGCGGTAGATAGATCATGAAATAGATTCGCCTTGCTGTCAGGCTAATCAAGGGAGGTCTTAGTGAACATTGTTAGTCTTAAACTCAAAATTGGGTCGGCTGTTCAACGATGGTTTAGAAGTAAAATAACCAGCTGGTTCCATTTATACTTATATTCTTAGTCATCAAACGTTGATACAGCTTCGTTACATATGGAACTTTAACCCTATGTTATTTATCGGCAGAATGACGTCAGTTTATTTGCTGCCATTTAGACGCGGTTTACCATTTTACTAGATGCATGTGGCGCCATCTCTAAATAAATGTTTGGGCTATTATTATAGGTCTTTTTACATTGCTTCCACATCAAAAATAAGTAAATTAATTTAGACAAATTTGTCGTTTACAAATATTTCGCCTTTAACAAGCATTTTAGTCCTTCACTAATACTTTAAGCCAGTATTTCTCAAAGTGTAGTACGCGTACCCCAGGGGTACTGGAACAGTTTAGCGGGGGTACGCGTTCTCATGCGAAATATCTTTCAGCAAACGAATATTTCAAAAATTTTTATTTAAAAACATATCTAGCCATGAAAATTTACAATTACGTGTTTTTGTATTAGCTATTTTTTGCTGAGTTAACAGTTAATAATTAGAGCAGTCAACAGCCAGCTGTGATTTTTAAATTTCATGAAATTTTTTTATCACGGCAAAAACAATATCATCCTTCTCACTGGTGCAAATAACAGAAAGACAGAAACTCTGAAATAAACCTAATATCAAACTTTTGTACCAAAAAAGAAAAAGAAACATATTTTTAAAAAAATACATTCATTTTTTTTATCAGTGGTACACAGCGTTGCGAGAAATTTAGAAAGGGTACACAAAAGTCATAAGTTTGGGAAACACTGCTTTAAGCGATTATATATTAGAAATTAACATAAAATTCAAACTATTTGTGCACACTTTTCATAGATTTTTCTATACATTCATTTTAAAAGTAATATAAAAAATATTGGTGCTGATATTTGCTTATTATTTTTGAAAAAATAATTATGAATTCAGTTTATGACAGTTATTACATTTTTCTTTTCATTTAGAGTTGTGCAGAAATATAAATAATTAGTATTGAGCTTGAATAAAAGTTAAGATTTGATACATGAACACATAGTTTAATTTCTCTATACGAATACACTATGAATACGGAACGTATAGGATGCATTTTCGATGAATGTATATGTCCTGAAATGAATCTGTTTTTCTTTTAGATATTTGACAAGGTTTATGTATTGCTCCAATAGTTTCTGTACTTGTGACTTTCAGGTAATATTTTATACTAAGATAGCATTGCCAGTCCTGAACTTGCAAAAAATACAAATAATTAGTACTGGATATATTTGCATACTGAGTAAAAACAGCATTTATAGTGAGTTACAGTAATGACAGCCAATAATAACAAACAATAAACAATAATGGCAGTCCATAATAACAAGCAATAAACAATAATAACAAACAATAAACAGTAATATCAAACAATAATAACAAGAACAATATCTATTAAGTAAAAACAACAGGAAACTTGATGAAGTTCGGAATAGGGATGTTTTCAATTTAGATATAAATGACATATGGGCATGGAAGTAGTGAGACAATGGTTGATGGAATTAATCTTTATATTGAATTTTTAGCACACGAGCAAACATTTCGCTGAAAATCATTTTTAAGGTAAATTATAGTGAAAAATTTACAACAAATTCCTTTCATGAAAAGCAGCTCAGAGAAACAGGTTGTAGAATAATAGCATAGCGTTTGCAGAGTTCTAGGTATATCATAAAATCACATGAATAGCTCCAAAGCCTAAAGAGTGTCTCTACCTTGCGGCAAAACTATGAACTGTATCCATTATTTCATTAAACCAACATCAGAAGAGTCTTTAATCATTTTACAAAGTAAAACCCTAGAGCCGAAATAAAACTGACTTACAATAGTATTATAGAGCCAGAAAGTAGTTGTAATAGTGTTGCAGTAATATGAATAGATATTTCGGAATGGCAAATAAACAGAATGGTGAAAACACAATCAGAGATGTTAATGTCATACTGGAGATTATTATGCGGTGATAATTCGGTGCTGAAAATTATGATGCGTTGATAAATCGATGCTGGAGATTATTATACGATGACAATTCCCCACTAGAAATTATTATGTGATGATTTCTTCGAACTTGTGTCGTTTAATCTTCGGTTGACCAAGTAGAATCTTTTAGTAAGCCCATTACCATTTTTTTGGAAAATACTTACTTAAAAAAATTAGTTTTCAATTTTTTTCTCAATCACCTTTAAACTTATATTTCTAAAGATACTTTTATGTTTCCCATAAAAAAATTATCATTTGAAATATTGCATTTTACGAGGGCTGACACTATTTTGGGTTTACGACTATTAATATTCAACTCCGTAGCCCTAAAATTTTGAGCCAATCCAGAAGAAAAGGAAACTCCTGAATCAGTGACCCCAGAAGTATTGATTTGTTATGGGAACATTGCGACTCGACAGATTTAACGTGCATCAGTCACCATTTACTTCACGGGGAGTCTTCGGCTGGGGCGAATCGAACCCATGACCTCTTGGACATGAGCGCAGTGACCTACCAATCAGGCTAATCCATCCCAGAACGTTAGACTTTATTTTTATTTTATAACCGTCGTTGAGCAGCAGACCCAATTTTACCGGTTTATGACTACTAATGCTCAATTCCGTATCCTTGTAATGTTGAACCCAATCTAGAAGACAAGGGAACTCCTGGGTCGAGTATTGGGGGAAATTCGCCTTCGTGATGGACTTTTTGATGGAGCTAACCTGCATTTGCGTTACATGGAGAGGAAGACTACAAGAACCTCCCACGTTTAGCTTGACGGCAAGGGGACTCTAATCCATGATCCGTCTACCAGTGAGGATATTTCATGTCAGCACTGTGGTCGGTGCAAGCCGTGGTCGGTGCAAGAACGTTAGATTTGACTGGACCACTAAACATGCCGCGTCTTATGGTGAAATGTTCTTAACAAAATGGGAGATAAAGAATTTTTACTTTTGCTTCACTGTAGAAAAAAATCGTCTGTAAGAAACAATATTTATTATTCCTTCATCAGTTTCTTTAATTGGGAACAGAAAGAAGTTGTTACGATTTTTAGGTATAATTTTTACTCAGATATATTATTACTTGTTAATTGGTTAAAGTTGTTACTGACTGTTATTACTAATAAGGAACCAAGAAAAAAAGAGGTTGTGAACGTCGTTTCAAGAGTTGGCGAAATAGATATATGCTCGTGCTGGGAGCTTGGCATGCTCTTAGATGAAAACAGGTTCTCTCCATAGGAATTATAGTTTCATCTTAACTTGCAACAGAATAGAGTAATTTTTTATGTTTTAAAAAGGTTCAACTGGTGTATGCTTAAGATTAAAATAGTAGTAGTCATGATATTAGCCTAGCATTTTGATTTAAATTTATAAAAAGATGATCACAACTTAAAGCTCAAGTCATATTTAATTATAATCATGACGAAAGAATTGCGGTTAATTTGGACTGAATTTTGAGTGAATAGTAATATTTCCGTAAGATTAAAAGATGTCCATCTTCAAATTATTGATACAGTAGCAATCAACTAACTTATTCTGCTTACACGAATATATTATACGCAAGCTAGATTATTTAAAATAAGATTACTTTTTTCCTCTTTACGTTTGACCTTATTAAAACAACTAATGACTTACGAACAAGTTGTGTGACTGATAAACTACTGCATCACACATAACGTTTCGTTGAGATTGGAAAATAACAGTGTAGAGTAATGAGATGAAATAATACATTCTACCGATCGCAGTCGGAGCGTTGTGTAGAATACTTTTCAAAAAATAAAACTATAAAAAAATGCGACAAGCGCAATCATTTTGATAGTAAGAAACATCTCAGTATCTTCAAAATAACAATATGTCATCTAAGTGTTACAGTGAAGATAATCAAAATTAAGGTACATTAAACTTTTTGAAATTTCAAATATGTTATAGAATAATTTCAAAAGCAGAGTTTAGGTTATAGGTAATATGGTGTAACAAAGTGAACCTACGGGATCTCTTGTGTTTCAAATTTCAACTTGAACATTCATGAGTTAAGAGAGAAAAGAACACTCAAGCATAAATAAATGAGACCGTTTTTCAAATTGTTCCATATACTTTCTCAATTATATTTCATCGTCCAAAGAAAGCTTGATTTATCTGTGCAGATCCCTTTCGAATAAGAAAAAAATATCATTTAAGTGTAAAATAGTAAAATAAATTCATTGCAAAATATACAACAATATGAATTTCCATTTCTTTTATCATATTTCCTGAATGTTGAAATGCCTTTTTTCTTTCAGCGTGGTCTAATTCATGAATGAGATAGACTTTCTATTGTGCAAAATCTTTTCAATAGACTCTCATTTTTTCCTGAATATGTAATTGAAATATTTCACTCTTTTTCACACAGTTCATCTTTTCAATTTACAATGCGCAAAAGAAAGCAAATGATATTAAAAAAAGGTCTATAGTGGTATTTTTAGGTCCCTAAACAAATTCCTAGGCCGGTGAAACAAAATATTTTTTATGGATCTCTATGGAAAATATTAAGCTTATTTTTTCAGGCGTATTTGCTTTAGACATCCTTTGCTTTAGGGAGACAAACTCGCAAACTATTCAGAGTTTGTTTACGGCAAAGGTTGAAAGGAAAAGGTAGCTATTCCAAGACCTGTGGAATTTTTATGACACTTAGTGAATTTTTATTAGTACAAATACCAAAAATGAATTCTATCGATAAAATTCCAATTACTTCAGCAATTTATTTAAATTTTCTTTTGTTACAGAATGACAATGCAAGCTTTTTTTTATTTTAATAATTTGATCTTATTTGTTCATCTTAGCTTACAGCTAATTAAACAAACTGCGTTCAGTAAAAGCCTTTATGTATGAAACACGTTATTCTAGATAATAACATAGAACGCAGTATAGCTTTTTACATATCAGTGATTTTTCTAGCACGCATTAGTTTCTCCAGAAGACACTGCTCAAAATTTCTCGGAAAAAAATTGCTAAATAACAATTTGTTTAATTGTTGTTTTAGTATATTCAGACTAAGCAGTCGAATAATCATAAATATCCAAACTGTTAACTGTGACCGTTGATTAACTGATTTTACATAATACGGTTAAACAACCAGAATTTTATCGCATCAGCTAGGCCCACCTAGTGAAACCGCTTAGTTTTTTGCAGATGGGCACATATTATAGTCAAAGCGGTAATCTGTCAATCTCATGACCGACGGAATGGTAGCTCGAGTCCCAGCGCTGAAACCACAAAATATCCTGTTGATAAACCACAACCAAACTCTGAAGCCCATTACAAAACAAAAAACCTATCACCAATGCCAAGTATTTCCTTTTTTACGGGTTTGAAACAACGCTAGTTCTACACTGTTAAAAACCCGCATAGTTTTTTATTCATGGTTTTTAACCATACTAGTTGTAAACAGTTTCAAAACAGTAAATACAAAAAATGTTCTTTACCACAAACTTTTGGCGGTTAATTGAATGGGCAAATTGCTGCTGGTAATTTTACTATAATTTTAGAATGAAAATTCAAACAGTGCAACGGACAGAGAACTAACCGCTTTCAACGTTTAGAGAAATTGACTGAAAGCGGTTTCTACTATTAGGCCGTTTGGCCAAGAACTCTGCGAATGCCGAAAAACCAAAATGGCGTTCTTTTTCTGTTTTTTTCTTTTATTGGGGAAGAAGTAAATAGAATAATAATATAGAATATATATATATATATATATATATATATATATAGGGGCTAAGACATTTTCAATGTCGTTGAGGAATAGAAAAGGCAAGAGGGGTCGGTCAATTCAAAGAGATTTATATTTACTCAAGAAACCTAGAAGTGTTGTGATGATTTCTTTGGCATAAAAGCTTAGCAACATGGCAGGGAGTATGTGTAATAATTCTATTTAAGTTTTATGACTCCCACTGCGGAATTGTCACAAGTTCTAGGAATGTTCATTTGGAGTAGTTCAGTACTGAAATGAACTCTGGAACTGAAGCTAAAAATTACTTGGATAAATATACAACTGTCGTAATTAGACTTAGTATATATAATGAGATACTTTATGCGTCGGAGAAATCATGAAACTTAATATAATACTGATAATAGTTGGTGTTTTACATGCGATGCGATGTTTGAGTATTAGCAATAGAGTATATTTATCTACGTCAACTATTGTTTCCTGCTAATATTTTATATAGATGTTTTATTTATGCTGGCGTAAATATCGGGTGCATATTATCCGGTTGATTATCTGTGATTATTTGATCTGTGTAAACAACAATTGTTCCTGTGCTAATTACTAGAATGTTATTACACTAATTTTTCACATGCTTTAATAACCAATATGTAGTATCCCCAATAAGATACATTAAATAAAAAGATACATCAATGTGTATCTACAATAAGATACAATAAAAAATTTTAACTGTTAAATTATTGTATCTAAGAATGCAACCTGCACAATGTACACAAATGCATTTTTCTACTCATTTTTCATATTATATTCCTCCAGTGGAATTTTTTTCAATAATATCGACATTAAAATATCAATTATCGATACTTTTTCGACAAGTAATCAAGAATGTAACCTGCACCAAATACACCAATGCATTTTTTTACTCATTTTTCATATTACAGAGTAACAAAAAAGTATAGGGATCACTTTTTTGGTTATCTACCACCAAAGTTTTAAAACCTTTTTACATATATAGCATACTGATCTAAATCTCTGCTATCAGACTTTCAATTGCAATACTATTTCATAAAATCACAAAAATACCTATGAAGAAATTTGACAGAAAGAAGAACATTTTTAGAACTTCGATGGAGCAACAGGATTTTACAAACCCATTTTAAAAAGAAAGGTATTGCGATTTAACTCAGCCATATCAGTTAGATCAAGAATTCAAAACTCGGATCGATGCAAAATAATGTGAAACCAAAAAGAAGTTGACGGCCAAGCAAATTGAAGAAATCAGATTTGCAGAAGCTTGATAAGATGACATCAAAACCGGATCCACCAACACAGGCAAGCATGACTAAAGCTTTTAACGTGAGTCAGCAAGTTGTAAGCTTTCAACTAAAACAAAAGTTGAAGAAAAAATGCCATAAAAAACATAAATGTCATCATTTAAGTGAGAGATCGGTGCAGATTAGGAGGCAAAGTTCATGGCCCCTCTACAAGCTTCTCCGTAAAGACAGATGGCGAAAGTTCATTACAACTGATGAAGCTTGGATCTATCTATCTGATACCAATGCTAAATCTAAAGTTCAATATCTTAGCCGTGGGCAGAACAGGCGAGACTTGACACCATCAACCACGGTGCTTCATCCCAAAGGCGTAATGGTTTGGATGGGTATATCCGGCCATGATGTGACCAAGCCTCGGTTTGTGAAACCTGGGGCCAAAATAAATTCTGAGTATTGCATACAGAAGATATTAAAGCCCTTTCTTAAGGATGGTTACTGCAGATTATACCCTAATGGTGATGCTGTGTTCCATCAGGACTCTGCTGCATCGCATGCATCTAAGGTCACCCAGAAATTCCTAACAGATCAGCAAATTCAATTCCTGAGACCAGAACAATGGATTCCAAACAGTCCTGATGCTGCACCATGCGACTATTTTCTATGGGGACATCTAAAAAACAAACTGAATAAGCGAATAATTTCTACATTGAGAAGCCTTCAAAGAGCTATTAGAGAAGAGGTGAAGAAAATCCCCCAGGAAATCATTTTGCGGGCTTTAAAATCATGGCCGAAGCGTTGTAGACGAATCTATTATGCCGGAGGTCGACATATTGAGAAGCATCGCTGAATTTGTGTAATTAATTTTGGAAATAAAAACATTAAAAAATGATCCCTGTATTTTTTTGTTACCCTGTATACTCCTCCAGTGGAATTTTTTTCAATAATATCGACATTAAAATATCAATTATCGATATTTTTTCGACAAGTAATCAAGAATGTAACCTGCACCAAATACACCAATGCATTTTTCTACTCATTTTTCATATTATATTCCTCCAGTGGAATTTTTTTCAATAATATCGACATTAAAATATTAATTATCGATATTTTTTTCGACAAGTAATCAAGAATGTAACCTGCACCAAATACACCAATGCATTTTTCTACTCATTTTTCATATTATATTCCTCCAGTGGAATTTTTTTCAATAATATCTACATTAAAAATATCAACTATCGATATTTTTTCGATACTATGACAATATTATATTTACAGACATTTTTTATGAATTTTTAATTTTCTTGTAAATATATAATTTTTGATACACTGTTCAATTTAAAAAGAAACTTATTTTGAAATTTAAATGGATTTTTGTCATATGTTATATATTTTGCCAACCGTCTGTCATTTCCTTGCCTGACAAAATATGAGAATTTTGTCAGAAGATAAATCTTTTCAATTACTCACACATAGCTGCTCAAGTTTGTAAATACGTCTGTTAACTGGTGTGTCAGATACTGTCTCTTTTTGTTTTCATTGATAGCATTGATGGTGACAGATATCTGTGTCCGATCCCTTGTCCCCTTCATCAGCTTGTGTGCAAACATAATAACACACAGTCAGTTTGCATCCTTCCTCACATATGGAACAACAGAAGTATTTCTCCATAGCAACAAATTGCTCTGATCAATAAAATAATGACCCGTCTCCTTGTTATTTCATTTAAATTGAAAAAAAAAATTTATTGGAATAAAATTAAATTGGACTGTTTATCTATTTATAAGGAGTTTTGTTATGATAGAGTTATGAAAAGAATTTTACAATGAGAGCACCAGAAAGAATTTTCTTTTGTTCCGGTTTATCATCATTTTATTATAGTCGTTAAACAGCAGACCCGATTTTGAGTTAACGACTACTAATGTTCAACTTCGTAAACTTGCAAGTTTGAACCCAATTCAGAAAACAAGAGAATTTCAGAAACAGTACCCCCAAAGGTCTTGATTTGTGAGAACTTAGAGGACTTTGTGATCTCTACAGATTTAGCCTACACCAGTCATCATTTAATACACGAGATTCTTAGGACGGCTGACTTCAAACTTCCATTCTCACAAATACGATTCAAACATCCAACCAATCAAGCTATCCGGTCCCTTTATCACCATTTTATTATATTACCGTCGTTGAACAGCCGATCCAATTTTAGATTTACGACCACTAATGTTCAACTCCATAGTCTTGTAATTTTGAAAACAATCCAGAACACAAGGGAGCTCCCGAATCAAGTATTGGAAGAAATTTGCCTTCGTGAAAGACCTTTTCGTGCTACTTACCAGCATTTGCATTACATGGAGAGAAAAATTACCCACTGTTAGCCCGACGGCAAGGAGATTCTAACTCATGATCAGTCTTAAACTGTGGATATTTTACGTCAGCACTGTGGTCGGTGCGACCCGGGTGTTGAATTCGTATCGAACTGCCATCGCTGGGATTCAAACCCGGTTCACCTCATTGGAAGGGGAACATTCTATCCCTTTAGCCATCACAGCTCCCTTTATCACCATTGTTGTAAATTTCGTCTATTGTATATCAGTCTGTTTTTTGTAACTTTTTAAATATATATATACACTATTTTGGCATTTCGGACCTCGCTTTCTGCTCCATTTACGTGTTTGTCTTAGGTACGTGATTTTTTTTCATCAATCGCTTCATTTTGGGCATTTTGTGGCGTAGCACGTTTTCTTAATCTACAAATTATTTCTTTTTTTCCAATTTTAACAGAACCAACTAATGTCAACTTCTTCTATTTTACTGGCTCACTTTTATCTGCTTTTCTGATAAGGTTTGAGACATTGGCGGAAGGAATGAATTAGCATCCGACTGCACCAAATAACTGCACCTAAATTCGGTAAAGGGCACAAAACTTTAACGGTGACTGTAAACGGGACGATATTTGTTTACGACGCCATGTTTTCTTTACAACTCGGTCTCGGTGTATCTGGAACGACTAATGCATGCTGTTTCAAATATTAACTTATTAAGGAAGGTGAATCTCTTACTTGCATTAATTAACTTTCATTTCTTTTATGTTGCGTTTTCAAATTCGTTTGGCTGCATAAAATGGTTAGAGGCATGTCATAAACTAACCCGATTTAAAAATGCCTAATAATAGTGCAGCCTTCATCTACTTTTATGAAAGAAAAAAAAAGAATAAAAATAGTTATGCTTCTTCAAAACACATGCTTTTGGTGCAATATTTTACTGATATTTGGATCTAGTGAAAATACCGAAATATGGAAAAATCGAACTCCATTTTAAGTAGCCAACAAATGAATACTAATATTTGGTGAAGCCTAGCTCGGAATTGTTAACAGTGTTCTCAATTGCTTCCATACTATATTTCTCCCCAGAAGTCCTAAGTATTAATTTTACTTAAGAATTTTTGTCTTCCCCGATGGATTTGCCACACATTCTAGAAATGGTTATTTATAGTAATTTATTTTTGAAAAGAACTACGATACTACACTCAAAATTACACGGTTACCTATAAAACTTTTGTGGTTATACACCATGCGATAAACTTCTAAAACTATAATTTGCTTAATTTAATAACTCAAAGCCATCAGGAAAGGCAAAAAACAATAATAACAAAAAAGTAGAACAATGATGGCTTTATTGATTGTATTGGTATATGTCTTTTACTTTTATGCATGTTTTATAGTTTTCATAATGCTGATAAATACCGCTTTATTGATCTACCATTTTCTCAAAATAGAAAGTGCGGGTGTTCAGATAGCAAATTAATAAATTTGAATAAAGTTATTATAGATTCCGAAGACCACTAGATTATAAATACATCTTATTTATTGAATTAATTAGCATAATTGTTCCGTTAAGGAGTATTTCCTATCTCAATCATCCTATTCATTACAAAATTATACAACAAATTTATAAAATGCCTTATAAGGCAATTTATTGTTCTTGTTTTCATTTAGAACCGCTCCAAAAATTTACTAAACATAGATAATTTGTGTTGTTTCTAATGCCACTCGTCAACGCTAGCTAGCCTCCTTGGTGAAACCATGCGAATTTAAGGAAGAAGGGGTGTTTCTTATTTTTCTGTGGCTTCATCTATGGCCAAGAATATGATTTCGGCCACTCAGGCCTCACAGCCCGTTTATAGGGCGTACCCATTCATACATCTATTTATTCATCCACAGATCGTACTTTTGACCTGAACCACAGAACTATCATTTGCTTATTGCTAAATTTAAAAAAAAAACCTCTTCATCGAGGTTTACTTTTCCTTTGGGTCTAGCCTTTCAAGTAATAAGTAGTTTTAAGAACAAGTCTAATTATGTAACAGTTATAAAGCAACTACTATAAAAGTCTATGAAGAAAAACCCTCAAGAAAAGTTATATGTCCGTATATTTTCTCTTGCATTGCTTGTTTAAGTATAGAAATTTATATTGAAATAAATTTCCTAAAAAACACACGATTAAAAAGGAGTAATCTGAATGATTATATCTGTCACAATTAAAATAATTGCTTCCTTTTGAAAGTATATCTTTTATTTGGATTTCGAAGCAAAAGTGACAGGATAAAATGAAAAAAAACTAACTATAATTTAATGAAATAAACTAAAATTCTGACATATTTCGCAAACCCAAGAGAATGAAGCATATCCTATTCAGTGAATCAATGATTAGAATTTATATCCAAACCGTAAGATGGTGTTTCATATCTTAATCAACTCATTTATTCCAATATATCTGGGATCCTGAAACGTGACAAAACTGTAAATGGGAGGCCATCTTTTCTGAATTACTCGTTAATGTATTTTAAATTTAATCGTAAATTTATAATCAGCAATTTAACCTTATTTAAAATGTGACTGAAATAAATCATTCCATATTTATATGCAGTTTATAAAGTAAGCTGTATTTGTTGAAGATATTTTTTAATGTTGAGTTAAAGATATTAGTATATTAATTTTTTTACTCATGGATTATTAATTTGCATTATAGTGAATTTGTATTGATTTATATTCAGCGTTTATTGTTTTAAAACATTATTTTCCTTCTTTAATTTAAAAGTTGTTTGTTCAAAAGAATTCCTTTTTAACCATTAAAATCTAAATTCAATAAAATTTGATTATTATAAACTAATAAATTTAAGCGCGTTTAGTTTTTATATTTAATTATTGTTTTACTTGTAATTATTCAAATTTTTAAACTTTTTACATATTTACAAGGTAGCCTTCTTACGTAGTAAAATAATTCTTTTTCATGTTAATTGACATTAATAAAGCTATAAACATGGCACCAATGCAAAACTTTCACTAAACAAAACTTTGGAAATTAAGATGAAAGAAGTTTACTTATTATAAGCGCTCAAAAGAAGACGCCCATTTTCTAGACCTGAGAAGGGAACCTTTTCACCATGAGAAGCTACATGTAAATTAGGTGGCGAAAAAGGAGGCCTCATAAGTTGGTAGACGAGATTTCTGTGAATTTATTGTAGTTTATCACTTTAATGCAGTATATAGAAATAATGCAGAAAAAAATATTTTGTCATTTATTAAAACAAAGATGAACAATATAAAATATTTTTGCATTTATATTTGGTTAATAACTTATTCTAATATTAATATTGATATTTTTTAAGAAACAGCTTCTTATATTTAAATACTGTTTTAAATAAAAAATAATACTGTAAAAATATTTTTCAATAAATACTTCTTGTCAAGATTCACCATCTAAATTTAAATATTTCTGTTTTTTATGAGACAAACAGAATTAATTTGCAGTCATTTTTTTCAAAATATTCGAGCTGCACAATAAACACACCAACATATTTCACAAAAGTAATGAAATAATCTAATTAACATTAAATTTTCAATGTCCAGTTTTCTTCATTTAATTTTCTTTTCTTACAGTTAGACATAATGGAGAAAAAACGAATATTAAATACTAACTTTAAGAAAACGTATGCATACTGAAAATGCAATAAAATCATGTATTAGCAAAATATCAGAATAAGTAAAACCGAAGCTAGATTTTCAAAATGGCCGATACCAACACAAGACGAGGCTGTTATAAGTATGCACAGATAACTTTAAATTACCATCAACTTCGCAAAATACTGAAGAAGGCTGAAATGTGCTGGGTAGAGGAAGAAAAGTAGATTAAGAAACAGAATATTAGGTAAACAAATTATTACAATTCTTCTTTTTACCTTTTAATATAAATACTGGGTGAGAAATAGTTTTCACATATATGGAATGTATTTCTCAATTAAATTGTCAAATATCATAATAATTATTACTGTGATTGTTAGCGATTGTTGACTGATACTAGTGGTAAATGTGAAGAATCACATAATTGTTTTGTAAGTATCCAAAAGATGTGCAAGATCTGACTTGATATTAATTTATTTATCAATATGTAATCATTTGTTCGATATTTTAATATCTGATTTGAATAGATAAAGAGAAACAGGTCAGGGGCTAAAAACTGGTGTTCTCTGTCCTTATGTTGTTAAGATTAAAAATCTTTGCTTAGAAAGCGCAGCCCGGTTTTCCTTACAGGGATATTTTTTTAACTATGTGCTATTGCCTGGTATGCACTTGCCTGAATTTCCTACAGTGATGATTTTTTTTAAATTTTATTTTATAACCATCATTGAACAGCCAACCCAATTTTTGGGCTTACGACTACTAATGTTACACTCCGTAGTCTTGTAATTTTGAACCCAATCCAGAAGACAAGGGAACTCCTGGATCAAATATTGGGAGAAATTTGCCTTCATGGAGGTCTTTTTGATGGAACTAACCCGCATTTGCGTCACATGGAGAGGAAACCACGAGAACCTCCCACGGTTAGCCTGACGTCAAGGGGACTCTAACCCATGATCCGTCTACTACTGAGGATATTTCACGTCAGCACTGTGATCTTTGCAAGCCAGATGCGGAATTCGTATTGACCAGCCATCACCAGGATCGAACCTCGGATCACCTCATTGGAAGGCGAACGCTCTATCCCCTGAGCCATCGCAGCTCTACAGTGATGATTTTTATAAGGTTAAGTGTCGCTGCCTGGTATTCATTTGCCCTATATCCGAACACTGAGCCGTAATGGCTCAGGGGATAGTGCTTTCACCTTCCAATAGATTCAAATTTCGCATCCGACTTGCACCGACCACAGTGCTGACGCAAAATATATTCATTGGTACACTAAATCACAGTCCCTTTGCCGTCTTGAATCAGAGTCCCCTTGCCGTCAGACTAACCTCGGGAGGTCTTCATGGCTTTCCTCTCCATGTAACGCAAATGAGGGTTAGTTCCTTCAAAACTTCCTCTACGGAGGCAGATTTCTCCCAATACTTGATCCAGGAATTACATTGTCTTCTGGATTGGGTTCAAGTCTACGGAGTTAAACATTAGTCGTCGTAAACCCCCAAAAATTGGGTCAGCTGTTCAACGACGGTTATAAAATGAAATAATCTATCCCAATACTCGTGTTTTTTCTTAATCTATCCAAGTTATACATTAAAACATTGAATAAATATTAAAATATCAATTAACAACTTAATCTCTAATTGGACAAAAAACAATATTTCGGGCATTCACTAAAGAGGTCTAAAAGATTGTTGACTCACCGATGAAAGTAGACATTCTCCAAATTCAGTTCTTTCACAGTAACAGATATGTATTAGAAATGTTTTCTAATTGAAATAAGGCAGAAGAGAAATGGTGAATGAGCCTATGCTTGGCACAGCTCCCGAGAACATCTATCAAATGTGACAGCCCCAATCTTGAAAATGTAAGAAAAATATGGAACATAGATTAACAAAAGGTCTGTTTGAAAGATGGAGGAAGGATTTGTTGGACCGATTGCCGAATAAAAGCTCAATTTGTAATAATAGCGATTCTTAATGCTGAGATAAAGTATGTTCGATATTTCAGCTTTTCATCAGTATTATAACAACACATCAAAGTATTTGAGAAGGAAAATTGTCTGTAGTTGTTGAATTAAGAGGAAAAATGGATTTTCTTAGTATGATTTAATTTTTAAAAAATTGCAGAATGGGCTTTGTTGATTAAGAAAATAATTTAAATAAATTTGTGTAATATATAGCTGCTAATTTTGGGTCACTTTCTTGTAATAGCTTTACTACTCAAAATATATTGATTTTCATACCTAACTTTCTTTTGATATCCGTTTCCTTACATACTGAAATTCCACTCCAAAATAGTTTAATTTAATTTTGTTTTTCTCAAAACCAAAAAAAAATTATTAAATTTTGGATATTGCTTATGTTCAACCCTTAATATAATAAAATATTTAAATTAGAGTGTGGATACCTTCATTTTGGACAGACATATATATATTATAAAATCTACATTTGAAATGAAATTGATCATGATATAACTATGATATAACTAAAAAATGGTAAAATGGATTAGATGATTAAAAAATTTAAATAATTATACGGTGCTTTTTCGGAGCTAAAAATATTGTCCACGTCGCCGTTGTTTCGGACGTTCTACTTTACGATACATTTTGTTTAACTGCGCAAAAACTATAGGATCTAGAAACCTGTTACAAAAATTTATTAAATATTAAAAACTTTTAGCTCAACAAGTTGTAAATTTTTTTCATTACATTCATGGTATAAAGCTGAAACCACATTTTGTTAGTTAAAATTTGCGTTCCCTTAATTTAATGGATATTCCACATATAAAGATATTTATTGCCATCCCCAGATTTTTTTAATATTTGTTTAAAATTCTACTTCCCTACTAAAATTCTACTAAAAAATATTTTTTTTAATCTTCCAAAAACAAAAAAAAGGTTAAAATTCTGAATATTGTTTATTATCAATCCTTAATATTATAAAATATTTAGAAAATAGTGTGAAAATTCACATTTTCAAAATCACTCCAAGTTGAAGAAAACCTTATAGTTAAAATCATTGATCCCCCGATATTCCGATAGGAATATCGGGGGATCAATGATTTTAAAGTTGCAAGGAGTCGTTCCTCATTTAAAGAATTTAATTTAAAAATCTTTTATTTGAAGAAAGAAAAACTTCAATATGGCTGGATCACCGGAGGTATACGAAAGTTTATGTTTTGGTTATTTGTAGCCATATTTAATAATTACCAATATATACAATTGACGCCCGGTGGCTGAGAGGTAGCGCTTCGCGCTGTCGTGCCACAGGTCCCTGGTTCGATCCTCGGGCCGGGCAATGTTGACTCAGCCTTTCATCCCTTCAGTGGGTCGATAAATGAGTACCAAGCATGCTTGGGAACTAAACACTGGGGGTTCCGCGTTCGGCTGACCACCTGACCGGAACATCTGCTCCTGCACCCCAGAGCCCAAGGTCAAGAAAACTGAGATGGGCACAGTAGGCCGTGGCCGTCTATGGGCTGTCGCGCCACTGAGTTTAGTTTAGTTTTAATATATACAATTATTCAATACAATTTAAGATAAAAAATACAATAATAATGAAAATTGAAGAGAAAAATTATAAGATACATAATAAGTTGTGACAGTACCAAGCTGCTAATGTCACAACTGGAAAAATATTTAAAAAGATAAAACAAAATAAGTTATTTCCTCACTTAGCAAAATAAGGATTACCCCAACAGGAGAAAACCGATTAGCTGTAACAGAACCACTAAATATTACCCAGGGAATATCACACATACATCCACTCCCCACCCCCTTGATGAAGCTGCTTTTAAGGGGACAGGGTAGCCATAAGCCTCAAAAAAATCGACTTTTCAATTTTGGTTGGATATGAAACTAGGTTCCGTGAGCTATTGATTCATATCATTCTTTTGAAAAAATTTCAATTTTAACCCTTAAAAAAAATGAAATAAAGTAAGTAAACAAAAGTGCCACGCCCCCTTTTGACTGCTTTCGGTTATCTCAAAACCGAAACCTTTTTATATTTGATGTTTATTTCTTATTTTCACTGCCAAAACTTAGCTTCTAGGCAGTGGAACATGAGAAATTATCATCCCTGTAAGCTATAAGCTGAAGTTTTATTCAAAATAAGCTTTAATTACTGATCAATCTATCATTACTTTCGTTGTTGTTTTGAAACTGCTTGTTATAAAACACGTTGCTATTTCATATACTTTTTTTACGATTTATTTCTTAAAAGTTTTATCTTTTATTTAATTTTAGCGAGCTTTTTTTGTTGTTTATTGCGCTAACAATAATTTTCTGGGGAATATGGCCAGAACAAAAACATTTGGTAAGAGGAAATCGCAGCAAAATCAACATAATTGGAAAAAAGAAGTGCCTCAAAAAGTAGTGGAAAATGAAAGTGCTTCAAAAATAAAACTCTCCAGCAGAGTTACATTAAATGATAAGAAGTTTGATAAAAATGATGTGAATGCTATTTTAAATTTGGATATAATCTCCAATTTGATAACATCATTTGTCCGATGCAAATTTTGTGACAAAGATAATTGTATATCTCTTTGCCAAGAAGAAAAATCTAGAAGAGGCTTGGCAGTAAGTGTTGTACTAATATGTAAATTTTGTGGGAATGCTGCCAGTGCAATGTCTTCAAAATTAAATTCCAATTTGTATGATATTAATGTTAGAGCAGTGTATGGTTTTCGCTGCATTGGTAAAGGGAAGAAGGCTGCAAAAACTTTATGTGCAATGTTAAATCTCCCACCTCCTCCTACTAGATTCCAAGCTTATCATGATATTCTTTCCAGTAGTTTGGAAAAAGTTTCCACACAATCAATGTTGCAAGCTGTCGAAGAAACAGTAATGTTAAATGGTGGAGATAAAGATATAGCTGCTGCATTTGATGGATCGTGGCAGAAACGCGGCCATACCTCGTTAAATGGGGTTGTGACTGCCACAAGTTTAGAAGCCGGGAAAGTCATCGATTTTCAATGCTTCTCCAAATATTGTTCCAAATGTGCTATTGGCGAAGATAAAGCTACACATATATGCACAAGTAATTATTCAGGAACTAGTGGTGGGATGGAATGTGCAGGTGTTAGAGAGATTTTCCAACGTTCTGTTTCATCTCGAGGTGTGAGGTATGTGCAGTACCTAGGTGATGGCGATTCCAGGGCTTTCGAAGATGTTAATAAAAGTGAAGTGTATGGGCATGGTGTTACGATCGAAAAACTTGAGTGTGTGGGCCATGTCCAAAAAAGAATGGGTAACCGCCTAAAAAAGTTAAAAAATTCGTTGAAAACAAAAAAATTATCTGATAATAAAGTGATCGGTGGAAAAGATAGGCTAACAGACAAGGAGATCCTATTGATACAAAATTATTATGGTTTAGCCATTAGGAGAAATGTTCGGAAAAGTGTGCAAGAGATGTCAAGGGCAGTTTGGTCAATATATTTTCACAAACTTTCAACTAATGAGCTACCGCAGCATGGTCTCTGCCCAACTGACTCGGAAACTTGGTGCATGTACAACAAAGCTATGCAGGAGGAGAAAACTTACGATCATAAGCATTCCCTTCCAGAAGCTGTAATGCTTGAAATAAAGCCTGTTTTTAGAGTCCTGAGCAGCCCATCACTTTTAGAGAAGTGCCTTCATGGGCGAACACAAAACCCTAATGAAAGTTTGAACAATTGCGTGTGGGAGCGAATTCCCAAAAACACATTTGTTGGATTAAAAACCTTACAAATAGGTGTAATGGATGCAGTTATTTGCTTCAACGATGGAAGTGTTTCTAGAACACAAGTTTTAAGGGACCTGAATATAGATCCAGGCTTTTATACTCATAAGGCGCTCTGTTCCATTGATCATATACGAATTTGCGAAGCAGAAAATGTTTTAAAAAATTCTTCAAAAGCTGTCAGAACAGCTAACAAAATTAAAAAAATGAAGGAAGAGCATGAAGCTAAAAAGGATGAAACAGAATATGGTGGAGGGGCACATTAATTTTTATGTACAATATGTTTGTTTTTTTTCCTCTCTTTCAAAATATCACTTCTGATTTTAAAGCTAAATGTTAATTTTTTACAAATATATTTATTATTTTAATGTGCAATTTGGTGTAATTATTTGCCAAGTATAGATTTATGATTTTGTGAGAAGAAATGCATTTAAATTTATCACAACTATTTAATTTTTGTGTGCAATAGAGATTTTTATAAGAATGTCGTGTTTTTCAATGACTTGTTTTTCTTTACATTTAAGGCCTTTTTTAAAAATAAAACGTTTTTAGGTCATCTAAAATTTATCACAATTGTTAAAAAGTTTTAGTTTCATATATTAAACATAGAATTTATAATTTAAAATATTGCATTTCATTTGTAAAGGGAATTTTTACTTAAAACTCATTTTTCTCAAAATGTCATTTTCATGTACTTAGGTACGCTTAGCAAAATTTCTATGCACCCTATTGATATGAGATTTGGCCACATTGTTTGTGAGCCTTAGTTTTCCATATTAAATATGATAAAAGAGAGAAATTTAAATTTTTTTATGTCAACGTTAGTCAATTTTGGTAAAAAAAATTTAAAAATTTTCTAATTCTTAGCATAAAGTCTCCTAAAAAATTATTTCTGATATTTTTTAATTCAAATACATATTTAAATGATTAAACAAGTTGTTCTCATAAAAAGAAAAATAGTTTGAATGCTGTATTTGCATTAGTTTTTTCTACGAGCGTACCTAATGAAGCTCAAGTTCTAAAATTTCAAAGATATTTTCATGATAAATAATCATCTATAATATTAAAATACTGCAGGTTAGATTTATTTTACTAATGTAGTTATGTTTGGTATTGTGTCATATATATTCACTGAAAATTTCAAGCAAATATGTTGTATATTTAAGGAGTTATGGCTATTTTACCAAAAGTCCTGGTTTTACGTATTTTGCGTTAACGAGGACTACCCTGTTCCCTTAAGTCAGTGCCCATTCTTTAATTTCTTTTTTAGTGTTTTTCTTGTTGTTTTTTAGAACGCTATTTCCTGTTACAAACTTTTCGGCCTTTCCTGTTGTGGTAATTCTTTCAGTTCTCATGTGAGGTAATCAATTATTTTGTATTATGTCATCTTAAAATTTATCTTCAAATATATATATATATATATATATATATATATATATATATATATATATATATATATATATATATATATATATATATATATATATATATATATATATATATATATATATATATATATATATATATATATATATATATATATATATATATATATATATATATATATATATGTGAATGTATTTAAGGAGAAACGTTTTAAGATGAAATAAAGAAATAAAATAAGTTATAGCCTTATAAGAGAACTAAGAGTATCAACATAGCTGGAATAAACCAAAAAACTATTAATTTTAAATATTATGCTAAATATCACATTGAGAAAGGTGCTACAACAAGAAAAACAACCTAAATGTCAAAAAAGGAAAAACGTTAGCAACAAATAAAACTGGATGCACTGACATACATGGCAGCTCAATCAGAGGGAGAGGAATTTTATTCAGTCAGTGCAAGAGCAGTTTCTGCAGTTTGTGGCAAATTACCGCAAAAAACCAGACCCTCGACTACCCCAAGAAATTCAATAGAAACCAACAGCAAGTCGGACGAAAACTATGCACCGTAATCTTGAAAATCGAAGTGAAAGTACATGGAATCACCCGATGAAACAGAATTTTGTAGACGAATTTGGAAAGTTGTAGGTTTGTGTACCAAACAAGTATGTAGGTTCGAGTATGCGTAAAAAAATGAAGAAAAAACAATAAAAAATAATATAAAAATGTAAAAATATAAAAGTTAACTCCATAAAAACTAAATTTAATAAATGAACCTTAATAAATCGATTGGGAATGAGGCCAGGCAACCGACTTTGCTTCAAAGAAATCCAACTGAACTTTCAATGTTTGGGTGGCCCTTCCATAGCTTAAAGCTAAGCATTACTTCGCATCGCATGGCATTGCTCTACTGAATAGGGTACCTGTCTGAAAATTCAATCGGGACATCATTATCCATGAGAAGCTTAGACAAATATTTTCAGTTTCTTAAAATAAGTAAATCTGTTTTGCAAATGAGCCCCTTACTGCGATTTATCTGAGATATAATAACATTTCTCCAGACAATAATAGTTTTATTAGAATTACCGAAAACTAACTTTTTGACTGAAAATGGAAAATAAATTATTTTATCAGAAACATCAATTTGAACGTTAGATGAGTCAAATGTAATGAATAAATCAAGAAAATTTGAAGTTAAATTAGATTGATTTGTTTTAACCAGAGTTGATTCCTCTGGATAAATTTTGTTCGCAATAATAATAAAATCAGCACAATCAAGAATAATATTGTCATCAGTAATTCTGAAGCCATTTCATTCCTGATGGAAATCGCATCATTTTTTTTTTCAAAAAAAATAGCTTAAATAAAGGATAGCAAGAATACTTGAGAAATTTATACCTTGCGGCTTGCCAAAAATCTGCGGAAAAATACCTTCACCGATAAAATTATTAGAAATACAAAAAGTAGCAATATATATGTTACCTTAAATTATCGAAATCAGGAAAATGTCGATTTTCACCGAAGAATGTCAGCAATCATATAATCGTTTTGGTGAATTTCCGAAATACTTATTATATCCGATTTAACATTAATGTATTCCTTGATATTATTATATTTATTCGATATTTTAATATCTGTTGGGGATAGATGAGAAGAAACATCAGTGATCGGAGTACTGATTAAATGCATACTGAGCAATGGCACTGGACCTTAAGAAAAACATCTATGTAGGACATACAGGCCAAATGTATACCTGGCAGTGGCACTTAACTAGAACTAGTAAATATTTCGGACATTTACCAAAGCAACTACGTGTTTGTCAACATTCACTGGTGGAAGTCAACAACCAATAATTTCGGTCATTCACCGCAACAACTACAGTTATTGAAATATTTATGATAAATCTTGTTTGATCTTTTAATTTCACAGTAATATTTTTGAACTTGGGTCTCGAACCCGTGAAAATGACGGGGTGAGGTTTCGCCCTCTATTTCTCGCTCCCGCGATATTGACGGGCTGGAGTGTTCAGCAGTAACGCGCCAATAAGAATGAAACTAATTCATTTCTTTTACCCGAAAAACATTTTAGTTCTCATTTTACACACCAGATGGCAGTACCAGGATATTTTTAAGGTAAATGTAGATAGTAGTTAGTTTATTATAAACTAGATATCAGCACTAATCAAATACGTAATACAAATGCAAAAGCCAAAAAAATAGGCACTTTTATGACCGTTTTCCTGAAAATTAACCGATCGTTAAAGGGTTAATAAGAGCTATGTAAATCTGATTGGAAATACAAATTTAAAAAAAAAAAAAAAAAAAAGGAAACTTTTTCTGTAAAAACTCAGCGAATTGATATTAATCGTAGCTATGATAAACGCAGACAACAAATAAATAAAAGGAATTCAAAGTTTCCTATTTCACACAATGAGCTGTTTACAAATAGGAATAAAAAATTCATATATTTGCGTCTCTAAAGTGGGGTAGCAAGCATTTTCAAAATCTTCAACACAAACCAATTTTTTCCCCGTTTAAACCGCTCAAATTCCAATCTGCTTATGTGAAAATGCATTTTATTTTATTTACAAGAAATGTTATGGTTCAAATATAAATGTATATTTTTCTTTCCTACCCCCTTCGCATTTGCAAGAGCTCCTTTTCAAATTGAAATGAAACGTGATTTGCATAAGAAGACGGTTACAGATAAAAACAACATTGCGCAACGGAGGGAAGGATATCATCAGAATAAGAAAAAAAAATATATTGAGAAAACAGGATTTGGTTTTCAATAAAGTTCATATTTTTCTCGAAGATAAACATTTTGCTGCCGCAAAATTTGCTTATTTCGTAATGTTGTTTCAAATATATTTAGTTAAATCCATTTCTTTAGAAATAAATTTATTACCGATATGATTGAAATTGATAGAGAGGGTTTATTTTATCACTCTTAGCAGCTACTTCTTAAAATTTCGAAACATAGAGATTTGTAAAGATGGGACTCCCAATATTTTTATTTTAAAAAAAAGATGACAGCAGGATTATTTGCATTTTTTGAAAAAATTCTTTTCTGTGTTATTACATTTATATCTTGTTTTGCTATCTCTTTGATGTTTATTTTACACAGTTTGAACATTAAATTATATATTTGAATATTTATTGTATTGTATTAAACATCTGAATAAAAAATAACAGCTTCGCTTAGAAATGAATAAATTGAAGATTTTTATTGGGATTTATTTTATACATTGAGTGAGGAGTTATTATTATTTCATGATTGAGTAATAGTCCTATGACGCATTCTTTTCTTAAGTTAATTTTTTTTTCATTTAATATATATTTGAAATAAATTTTGCTTCGATTTAAATATTGCACATTAAAATGAATTTCATCAGTGAAAGAACTATACTTTATATTTTATATCAGTTTCGTGATTATAAATAACTTTGTTTAAGCTTAAATTCTGTTTGCTTTCTGTTTCTATTTCATACTATTTCTTAAATCTCTTTACGAACACAAAATTTTTTAATAAAAAAGTGTGTATACGATACAATATACGGTGATCCAATGGCCAATAGGTATACGATGTAAGAAAAAAGTGAAATTAATATTCTGTAGCCAAAGTTTTTTACATTTTTCACCTTAACTATCTGGAGCATATTTTCTGAATTGAGGCTACTCTTATAACATGAGGGTAAAATTACAAAACCTGTGAAAAAAAAAATTTTATTATGTAAATAAAAAGTGCGCTTTTTTGTCAGATTTTAAAGTATTGTGTCGAAATTCAAATTATTATTTATTCAAATTAATAGACATATTAAAATTTAGCTTTAAGAACCATTGATATTACTTATTAGTGTGTGTTCCAATCACTAGATCTAAAATTAAAGGTATTCCATTACTTCTATTTTCATGCCCTGTACATTATACAAATTATATAAGTAAATCGAATCAAAAGTTAAAAACCTGCAATTAGCAAATCTTTCTAGAATATAGGTCTATATAATTAATTTTCATCGCATTTAGTTTTTAAAATTAATACTATTCATTAATTTCAATAGTATTTATAGAATGACTTAAATATCATATTTTTTTTCTTCCGTTGCAGGCGTACAGGTTATTTCTTACAGACTTCTTTGATCCGCTGACAGAAAGCATGTAGAAAACTTCTATGTTTACCTGAATTCAAAAGAAAACATATGAAATGAATGAATAAAAATATAGAATAAAATGTTTTCAAGAAATGTTATAACTTTTATTCCAGAATACTTTCCTTCAGATTCGGAAGCTTTAAAGTAGCTTTGTAAATATTTATTCGCTGTTTTTAAGATTCCCCTTTCCCAATATTTTTTTTTATTTATTTTTGTTAGCGCATTTTTTACTCTTTTCCGGACAAGTAGCTTTCTATATCTTGCCATTTGTATTCTTTTTTCAGTCATGAAATTTAAAAATGCCATGCAGTTTTGAGAAAAGTACAATATGCTTCAGTTTATTGCAGGAATACTCTGCCAACAAAATATTCATGAAATTTCAAAAGGAATAGAATTTTTTTTCTATTATTTTAGAAAGTATGTAAATGTTTTAAGAAAAACCGAAATTTAAATCTTACCTTCAAAAATTAGAAGAAACCATGTAAAAATTTGAGAAAAAAAAGAACTGTGTAAAAGTAATAATTAGAATTCTAGGCATAGTTTCTCAGTAAAACAGAACCTGAGATAAATGTTTATGGTATGAAAATTTAAAAAAAAATAATTAATGTTTGAGTGGGCCATAATAGACTGGAATGGAATGAAATCTTTAATCCCAGTGGAATGGAATCTTCATAGCAAGACCACAACATTAATTTTAAAAAAAATAGAGTTACTTTCTGCGAAATTTTCGTAAAATTAATTTCTCTAACCTCATGACATCAGCGCTTTTTTCTAGAACAAATCCCAAATCTCACATTGTGACGAACTTCAGAAAAGCTAGTAGAAATATCACTTAAATTGTATGGCTAGCTCACTTCTTTATGCAAAAAAGCTGAGTGTGACCGTAATTGTAACGAACTTTAGCAAAACTAGTAGAGTTGAAAGACAATTTATACGGTCACTTTCCTTCCTTGAAAAAACTTCCAGGGAATAAACCTTCCTAACTAGCTTAAAATAGGATGTATGTATTTCCCATTATGATGACATTGCACTACAATTAACACATGACCCTCTCAGTAACAGGCAGATGGGAGCACTTAATTACTTATCTCGATTAACACTTCGATTTGACGAACAAATCTTGGAACGTTAAGGCCTGAACTGAGGCTTTCATGAGTATATTTAAGTCAGTGGATAGATTTATAGGAAAAGGTTTATGGACAGATCTGTATTTTTATGATAATGATAGCTTGAATACCAATTTCATTTGAAAGCCCCAAAATGTTTTTAAACACATAGAATAGAACTTTTAAAATATTAGTTTGCTTTTTTATTTTATTTTTTTTGCTTAGCATTTATATTGTTACTAACTGTTAACAAATAAATTCAGGAATTAAATACTTCATGTCCCATTGAAATTGATTCATAAATTCATATAAAGATACTACAGAGCGAAAACTCTTATTTATTAAGTATAATATTAAAAACAATGTCTAGCATTAAGCATTCTTTACAGTCAAAATTTCCTCAAATATCAAAGTTTTAAATCTTTAAAAAAAGGCATTATGTTTTAAAAATATTTTTAAAAAATGTTTTTAACAAAGTATTTCAAAAGAAATTATTCTTTTAATTTTTTTTTAAAGTAAAGTATTTTCATTTTTTATTTATATTTCTTTCTTTTTTTTATTTATTACTTTTTTTTTGAGTTAATCTCTTATTTTGTTTATTCTGTAAATTAAAAGTATTCTAAATGAAATACGCGCTCAAAAAACTGAGAACTGAAACTAAAGGCAAACATGATTTCGTCTTGTCTACAGCTTGTATTTCTTAAATTTTGAATACGTCAGTCTAAGGAACATAGCATTCAACTGGATCTCTAATTATACAGAATTTTTAATGCTTTATTATGGAAAAAACAGCAAAAAAAAAATACTTATATGAGATACAATCTCAATTTTCAGAACTTTAAAAGTTGAATTAAATTCGAATTTTTCAATTTGTTTTAACAAAAAGTTACAAAGATAAGCAAGAGAGCGAAAGAAAGCATTATCATATTTTTATATTTCATTATTATAAGGAAATGTTTTCCTTATTAAAGCTTTCTGTTCAAAGTCTCCAATGCAACTAATTCAAGCAATTTGTTTTGAACTTTTTTAAAAACCTCCGTATTAAAATTTTACTCCAATAAAACTTCCAAATTATCAATTATTTAATTTTTTATTATTTTATTATTTCAAGTTCTACACTTAAGAAATTTTCATGAAATAGACTTAAAGCTATTAAAAGACAATAAAACACATTTAAAAGCGTTTAATAGTAAACTTGCATGCGGATCATAAATAAAAAAAAATTTAAATTTTCGATTCTTTTTTCCTATATCGGGTATCTTTTATAATTTTGTTTTGTCATTTTTTTTATCAATTTTGATAGATATGTTTTATTGTCAGAGCATTTCGCTTTGGAATTTACTTTTTCTTTATTAAATACTGTAAATTTTAAATTGAATATTGTAATTTAAATATGATGCAACCGTAGGTGCTTATTTTAATCCGAGTCAGATATGAAAATTTTCTTTTAGACGAACGATGTCCTTTCAATTTTAAGAATGCGAAGAAAAAAACGCATTTGATAATATAATGCAATTCTGATGCTCTTGAAAAATGCGAATGAAGACTAATAAATTTCAATTTTATTTCTTCAGATATTTATTTACATTTCACTTCATACACAAATTACAGATTTATTAAAATTTTACAGATTTAATTACACATTACAGATTTAACATTACATTACACTATTAACATCACATTACATTACTAAATTACAGATTTAATGAAAATTTTCTCTTAGACGAACGATGTCCTTTCAATTTTAAGAACGCGAAGAAAAAAAAGCATTTGATAATATAATGTAATTCTGATGCTCTTGAAAAATGCGAATGAAGACTAATAAATTTCAATTTTATTTCTTCAGATATTTATTTACATTTCACTTCATACACAAGTTACAGATTTATTAAAATTATTACAATACTTTTGTCTGACTTTTTAACTCTTAATAAACAATTTGCAATTTTATTAAAAAAGGCTTTTTTCAACTAAAATTTAAATGGTATTATATTTTTAATCGTCTTTTCTTTTTTTTTGGGGGGGGGGGGATTTTTATTAAAATATTTTTTCTAGAATTTTAAAGTCACCCAGCCCTTTTTAAGGAATGATTCTTAAAACGGGGAATGAGTATGCTTGAGTATTTCGTGAAGAACTTATCGTTATATTTCTGTCAACTTTTATCAATCATACACAATTACAATGAACTGTTCAATATAACTGTTACAATCAGGAAAAGTTTTGATCTTCCATTCATCAAAATCTATTGTCCTCAAAGCAATTTATCTCAAACTGCATATTTCATCGGATAATAAATGCAAAGATCTAATTCTCTTATCCTCTGCTGGAATCCACATAAACCCAATCTATTGAAGCGCATTTTAGTTTCGAAATTCTCTAAATCACGTCATCAATTAAAATTAATTGCCCGTCCAAGTCTAATTTCCCCCGATTTAAAGATCTGTAGCAAGGACCTCAAATAGGCATGGACCCGCATTCCTCATCGGCTTGCATCAGATACCATCCTTCATTATTCGAATTCGATCGAGGGGGAATAATGCAAATATTGTTCGAACGGATTTCTCAGACGTAATATACATAATCTTTATCCCATTCTTGATGCAAAAGGGAGTTGCTTTTGCGTGGAATAGCGATGAATAGATCAAGATTCATTTTGTCCGAAGGGAATCCTTCAAAAGATGGTGTAATTCCCAATGTTAAACTTGCATCGTGATCCGTCTTGAGAATCGGATTCATGATGAGGATTAATAAATTATAAAACATTGTTTATTTTCTTAATTGAATAATTTTTAGACAAAAAAGCTACAATACTTAATGGTTTATTTACTTGTATTTAAAAAAAAGTTCTATAATTACTATTTTAAATTATAACTCATTTTCTAGTAAAATAATTAGGGACAATATGAAAGTGTAATTCTTCAAAGCAATACATAATTATTCATAAGATCCAAATGTAATAATATTATTTACTAATGAATTAATGAGTTTATCAAAAGAAATTTGCAGGAAGTTTTAATTCGAATATACACAACTTTTGCTCCATTCTTGTTGCAATAGATGGTATAATTCCTTGTGTTAAACTTGTATCTAAAATTTGTGATCGAGGACAAAAGAGACGAAAGAGAAGAGGATGATTTGTAAAATATAAAATATTGCTTACTTTCTCAATTAGAGGAATTTTAAAAGAATATATTCTTCCCATGATGGTTGTATAACAATAATGCTATAAAATCTGTAATATTGTTCGAACGGATTTCTCAGACGTAATATACATAATCTTTATCCCATTCTTGATGCAAAAGGGAGTTGCTTTTGCGTGGAATAGCGATGAATAGATCAAGATTCATTTTGTCCGAAGGGAATCCTTCAAAAGATGGTGTAATACCCAATGTTAAACTTGCATCGTGATCCGTCTTGAGAATCGGATTCATGATGAGGATTAATGAATCATAAAACATTGTTTGCTTTATCAATTAAATAATTCTCAGACAAAAAAAGCTACAATACTTAATGGTTTATTTACTTGTATTTAAAAAAAAGTTCTATAATTACTATTTTAAATTATAACTCATTTTCTAGTAAAATAATTAGGGACAATATGAAAGTGTAATTCTTCAAAGCAATACATAATTATTCATAAGATCCAAATGTAATAATATTATTTACTAATGAATTAATGAGTTTATCAAAAGAAATTTGCAGGAAGTTTTAATTCGAATATACACAACTTTTGCTCCATTCTTGTTGCAATAGATGGTATAATTCCTTGTGTTAAACTTGTATCTAAAATTTGTGATCGAGGACAAAAGAGACGAAAGAGAAGAGGATGATTTGTAAAATATAAAATATTGCTTACTTTCTCAATTAGAGGAATTTTAAAAGAATATATTCTTCCCATGATGGTTGTATAACAATAATGCTATAAAATCTGTAATATTGTTCGAACGGATTTCGCAGACGTAATATACATAATCTTTATCCCATTCTTGATGCAAAAGGGAGTTGCTTTTGCGTGGAATAGCGATGAATAGATCAAGATTCATTTTGTCCGAAGGGAATCCTTCAAAAGATGGTGTAATACCCAATGTTAAACTTGCATCGTGATCCGTCTTGAGAATCGGATTCATGATGAGGATTAATGAATCATAAAACATTGTTTGCTTTATCAATTAAATAATTCTCAGACAAAAAAAGCTACAATACTTAATGGTTTATTTACTTGTATTTAAAAAAAAGTTCTATAATTACTATTTTAAATTATAACTCATTTTCTAGTAAAATAATTAGGGACAATATGAAAGTGTAATTCTTCAAAGCAATACATAATTATTCATAAGATCCAAATGTAATAATATTATTTACTAATGAATTAATGAGTTTATCAAAAGAAATTTGCAGGAAGTTTTAATTCGAATATACACAACTTTTGCTCCATTCTTGTTGCAATAGATGGTATAATTCCTTGTGTTAAACTTGTATCTAAAATTTGTGATCGAGGACAAAAGAGACGAAAGAGAAGAGGATGATTTGTAAAATATAAAATATTGCTTACTTTCTCAATTAGAGGAATTTTAAAAGAATATATTCTTCCCATGATGGTTGTATAACAATAATGCTATAAAATCTGTAATATTGTTCGAACGGATTTCTCAGACGTAATATACATAATCTTTATCCCATTCTTGATGCAAAAGGGAGTTGCTTTTGCGTGGAATAGCGATGAATAGATCAAGATTCATTTTGTCCGAAGGGAATCCTTCAAAAGATGGTGTAATACCCAATGTTAAACTTGCATCGTGATCCGTCTTGAGAATCGGATTCATGATGAGGATTAATGAATCATAAAACATTGTTTGCTTTATCAATTAAATAATTCTCAGACAAAAAAAGCTACAATACTTAATGGTTTATTTACTTGTATTTAAAAAAAAGTTCTATAATTACTATTTTAAATTATAACTCATTTTCTAGTAAAATAATTAGGGACAATATGAAAGTGTAATTCTTCAAAGCAATACATAATTATTCATAAGATCCAAATGTAATAATATTATTTACTAATGAATTAATGAGTTTATCAAAAGAAATTTGCAGGAAGTTTTAATTCGAATATACACAACTTTTGCTCCATTCTTGTTGCAATAGATGGTATAATTCCTTGTGTTAAACTTGTATCTAAAATTTGTGATCGAGGACAAAAGAGACGAAAGAGAAGAGGATGATTTGTAAAATATAAAATATTGCTTACTTTCTCAATTAGAGGAATTTTAAAAGAATATATTCTTCCCATGATGGTTGTATAACAATAATGCTATAAAATCTGTAATATTGTTCGAACGGATTTCTCAGACGTAATATACATAATCTTTATCCCATTCTTGATGCAAAAGGGAGTTGCTTTTGCGTGGAATAGCGATGAATAGATCAAGATTCATTTTGTCCGAAGGGAATCCTTCAAAAGATGGTGTAATACCCAATGTTAAACTTGCATCGTGATCCGTCTTGAGAATCGGATTCATGATGAGGATTAATGAATCATAAAACATTGTTTGCTTTATCAATTAAATAATTCTCAGACAAAAAAAGCTACAATACTTAATGGTTTATTTACTTGTATTTAAAAAAAAGTTCTATAATTACTATTTTAAATTATAACTCATTTTCTAGTAAAATAATTAGGGACAATATGAAAGTGTAATTCTTCAAAGCAATACATAATTATTCATAAGATCCAAATGTAATAATATTATTTACTAATGAATTAATGAGTTTATCAAAAGAAATTTGCAGGAAGTTTTAATTCGAATATACACAACTTTTGCTCCATTCTTGTTGCAATAGATGGTATAATTCCTTGTGTTAAACTTGTATCTAAAATTTGTGATCGAGGACAAAAGAGACGAAAGAGAAGAGGATGATTTGTAAAATATAAAATATTGCTTACTTTCTCAATTAGAGGAATTTTAAAAGAATATATTCTTCCCATGATGGTTGTATAACAATAATGCTATAAAATCTGTAATATTGTTCGAACGGATTTCTCAGACGTAATATACATAATCTTTATCCCATTCTTGATGCAAAAGGGAGTTGCTTTTGCGTGGAATAGCGATGAATAGATCAAGATTCATTTTGTCCGAAGGGAATCCTTCAAAAGATGGTGTAATACCCAATGTTAAACTTGCATCGTGATCCGTCTTGAGAATCGGATTCATGATGAGGATTAATGAATCATAAAACATTGTTTGCTTTATCAATTAAATAATTCTCAGACAAAAAAAGCTACAATACTTAATGGTTTATTTACTTGTATTTAAAAAAAAGTTCTATAATTACTATTTTAAATTATAACTCATTTTCTAGTAAAATAATTAGGGACAATATGATAGTGTAATTCTTCAAAGCAATACATAATTATTCATAAGATCCAAATGTAATAATATTATTTACTAATGAATTAATGAGTTTATCAAAAGAAATTTGCAGGAAGTTTTAATTCGAATATACACAACTTTTGCTCCATTCTTGTTGCAATAGATGGTATAATTCCTTGTGTTAAACTTGTATCTAAAATTTGTGATCGAGGACAAAAGAGACGAAAGAGAAGAGGATGATTTGTAAAATATAAAATATTGCTTACTTTCTCAATTAGAGGAATTTTAAAAGAATATATTCTTCCCATGATGGTTGTATAACAATAATGCTATAAAATCTGTAATATTGTTCGAACGGATTTCTCAGACGTAATATACATAATCTTTATCCCATTCTTGATGCAAAAGGGAGTTGCTTTTGCGTGGAATAGCGATGAATAGATCAAGATTCATTTTGTCCGAAGGGAATCCTTCAAAAGATGGTGTAATACCCAATGTTAAACTTGCATCGTGATCCGTCTTGAGAATCGGATTCATGATGAGGATTAATGAATCATAAAACATTGTTTGCTTTATCAATTAAATAATTCTCAGACAAAAAAAGCTACAATACTTAATGGTTTATTTACTTGTATTTAAAAAAAAGTTCTATAATTACTATTTTAAATTATAACTCATTTTCTAGTAAAATAATTAGGGACAATATGAAAGTGTAATTCTTCAAAGCAATACATAATTATTCATAAGATCCAAATGTAATAATATTATTTACTAATGAATTAATGAGTTTATCAAAAGAAATTTGCAGGAAGTTTTAATTCGAATATACACAACTTTTGCTCCATTCTTGTTGCAATAGATGGTATAATTCCTTGTGTTAAACTTGTATCTAAAATTTGTGATCGAGGACAAAAGAGACGAAAGAGAAGAGGATGATTTGTAAAATATAAAATATTGCTTACTTTCTCAATTAGAGGAATTTTAAAAGAATATATTCTTCCCATGATGGTTGTATAACAATAATGCTATAAAATCTGTAATATTGTTCGAACGGATTTCGCAGACGTAATATACATAATCTTTATCCCATTCTTGATGCAAAAGGGAGTTGCTTTTGCGTGGAATAGCGATGAATAGATCAAGATTCATTTTGTCCGAAGGGAATCCTTCAAAAGATGGTGTAATACCCAATGTTAAACTTGCATCGTGATCCGTCTTGAGAATCGGATTCATGATGAGGATTAATGAATCATAAAACATTGTTTGCTTTATCAATTAAATAATTCTCAGACAAAAAAAGCTACAATACTTAATGGTTTATTTACTTGTATTTAAAAAAAAGTTCTATAATTACTATTTTAAATTATAACTCATTTTCTAGTAAAATAATTAGGGACAATATGAAAGTGTAATTCTTCAAAGCAATACATAATTATTCATAAGATCCAAATGTAATAATATTATTTACTAATGAATTAATGAGTTTATCAAAAGAAATTTGCAGGAAGTTTTAATTCGAATATACACAACTTTTGCTCCATTCTTGTTGCAATAGATGGTATAATTCCTTGTGTTAAACTTGTATCTAAAATTTGTGATCGAGGACAAAAGAGACGAAAGAGAAGAGGATGATTTGTAAAATATAAAATATTGCTTACTTTCTCAATTAGAGGAATTTTAAAAGAATATATTCTTCCCATGATGGTTGTATAACAATAATGCTATAAAATCTGTAATATTGTTCGAACGGATTTCTCAGACGTAATATACATAATCTTTATCCCATTCTTGATGCAAAAGGGAGTTGCTTTTGCGTGGAATAGCGATGAATAGATCAAGATTCATTTTGTCCGAAGGGAATCCTTCAAAAGATGGTGTAATACCCAATGTTAAACTTGCATCGTGATCCGTCTTGAGAATCGGATTCATGATGAGGATTAATGAATCATAAAACATTGTTTGCTTTATCAATTAAATAATTCTCAGACAAAAAAAGCTACAATACTTAATGGTTTATTTACTTGTATTTAAAAAAAAGTTCTATAATTACTATTTTAAATTATAACTCATTTTCTAGTAAAATAATTAGGGACAATATGAAAGTGTAATTCTTCAAAGCAATACATAATTATTCATAAGATCCAAATGTAATAATATTATTTACTAATGAATTAATGAGTTTATCAAAAGAAATTTGCAGGAAGTTTTAATTCGAATATACACAACTTTTGCTCCATTCTTGTTGCAATAGATGGTATAATTCCTTGTGTTAAACTTGTATCTAAAATTTGTGATCGAGGACAAAAGAGACGAAAGAGAAGAGGATGATTTGTAAAATATAAAATATTGCTTACTTTCTCAATTAGAGGAATTTTAAAAGAATATATTCTTCCCATGATGGTTGTATAACAATAATGCTATAAAATCTGTAATATTGTTCGAACGGATTTCTCAGACGTAATATACATAATCTTTATCCCATTCTTGATGCAAAAGGGAGTTGCTTTTGCGTGGAATAGCGATGAATAGATCAAGATTCATTTTGTCCGAAGGGAATCCTTCAAAAGATGGTGTAATACCCAATGTTAAACTTGCATCGTGATCCGTCTTGAGAATCGGATTCATGATGAGGATTAATGAATCATAAAACATTGTTTGCTTTATCAATTAAATAATTCTCAGACAAAAAAAGCTACAATACTTAATGGTTTATTTACTTGTATTTAAAAAAAAGTTCTATAATTACTATTTTAAATTATAACTCATTTTCTAGTAAAATAATTAGGGACAATATGAAAGTGTAATTCTTCAAAGCAATACATAATTATTCATAAGATCCAAATGTAATAATATTATTTACTAATGAATTAATGAGTTTATCAAAAGAAATTTGCAGGAAGTTTTAATTCGAATATACACAACTTTTGCTCCATTCTTGTTGCAATAGATGGTATAATTCCTTGTGTTAAACTTGTATCTAAAATTTGTGATCGAGGACAAAAGAGACGAAAGAGAAGAGGATGATTTGTAAAATATAAAATATTGCTTACTTTCTCAATTAGAGGAATTTTAAAAGAATATATTCTTCCCATGATGGTTGTATAACAATAATGCTATAAAATCTGTAATATTGTTCGAACGGATTTCTCAGACGTAATATACATAATCTTTATCCCATTCTTGATGCAAAAGGGAGTTGCTTTTGCGTGGAATAGCGATGAATAGATCAAGATTCATTTTGTCCGAAGGGAATCCTTCAAAAGATGGTGTAATACCCAATGTTAAACTTGCATCGTGATCCGTCTTGAGAATCGGATTCATGATGAGGATTAATGAATCATAAAACATTGTTTGCTTTATCAATTAAATAATTCTCAGACAAAAAAAGCTACAATACTTAATGGTTTATTTACTTGTATTTAAAAAAAAGTTCTATAATTACTATTTTAAATTATAACTCATTTTCTAGTAAAATAATTAGGGACAATATGAAAGTGTAATTCTTCAAAGCAATACATAATTATTCATAAGATCCAAATGTAATAATATTATTTACTAATGAATTAATGAGTTTATCAAAAGAAATTTGCAGGAAGTTTTAATTCGAATATACACAACTTTTGCTCCATTCTTGTTGCAATAGATGGTATAATTCCTTGTGTTAAACTTGTATCTAAAATTTGTGATCGAGGACAAAAGAGACGAAAGAGAAGAGGATGATTTGTAAAATATAAAATATTGCTTACTTTCTCAATTAGAGGAATTTTAAAAGAATATATTCTTCCCATGATGGTTGTATAACAATAATGCTGTAAAATCTGTAATATTGTTCGAACGGATTTCTCAGACGTAGTATACATAATCTTTATCCCATTCTTGATGCAAAAGGGAGTTGCTTATGTGTGGAATAGCGATGAATAGATCAAGATTCATTTTGTCCGAAGGGAATCCTTCAAAAGATGATGTAATACCCGATGTTAAACTTGCATCGTGATCCGTCTTGAGAAACGGAAGAGAATTGGATTCCCGATGAGGATTAATAAATCATAAAACATTGTTTACTTTATCAATTAAATAATTTTTAAACAAAAAATCTACAGTACTTAATGGTTTATTTATTTGCATTTTAAAAAAAAGTTCAATAACTACTATTTTGAATTATAACTCATTTTCCAGTAAAATAATTAGGGACATTATAAAAGTGAAATTCTACGAAGCAATATATAATTATTCATAGGATCAAAATGTAATAATATTATTAACTAATGAATTAACGAGTTTATCAAAAGAAATTTACACGAAGTTTGAATTAGAATATAGGGGAGAGTCGGGTAACTCCGCCCACTTAGGGAGTATTGCTTATATTTCTGTATAATATTGAGTAATAATCAATATTTTTGAATGTTTCTATTGTTTTATCATCTAATTAAATAATCCAAGAAGAATAAACCAGAAAAAAGAATAGTTTTACTTTAAAAAATAGAAATTTGAAAAAACATATTTTTCAGCTCTTTTCAAAATGTGTCGGGTAGCCCCGCCCAGTTACAAAAATTTTGTTTTTTGACTGTTTTTTCAAGTGTAAATGAAAATGACCAATGTATTGACAGTACATAAACCTCATTTATCACTTTTATCACAAAATTATTTTATTTATTACGTATTTATATACTTGTAGTGAATTCTATCATTTAATAACAATCATTTAATAACAAAAAGTTTTGTTGTTAAAAATGCATGTAACATTCAAATTTGAAGCAATAAAATAATAATCTTTGCAACCGTACATTTATCGAAGAAATAAAATTGGGCGGTGATACCCGACTTTCATGTGAGCGGGGCTACCCGAAATCCAATTTTTTTGTAAATTTGTAATTACTCGAACAATTTTTCACATATAAACTTCTTTCTTTGTGCAAATTAAACTTAGGACTACATACTTTAATGCTGTATGTATAGAAAAAATTATTTTTTTAGTGTTAAAATGAAGTTTAATCGAAACATTCAACTAATTTTTCTTAATTTAATGACTACTATATTCAACATATTTTCAAAACTATTGTTTACCATGTTACCAGCTGCATAAATACTTGAAACTTTGAAAATAATCTTTTTTTAATCTAACAAATAATGTCCGATGGCCCATTGACTTGAAAAAATATTCTATACATATGAAATTGACAGTGGGCTGGGGTACCCGACTCCTCCCTACATAACTTTTGCTCCATTCTTGTTGCAAGTGATGGTATAGTTCCTTATGTTAAACTTGTATCTAAAATTTGTGATCGAGGACAAAAGAGACGAAAGGGAAGATGATAATTTATAAAATATAAAATATTGCTTACTTTCTAAATTAGAGGAATTTTAAAAGAATATATTCTCCCATGATGGTTGTATAACAGGAATGCTGTAAAATCTGTGTTAAATATTCATTTATTTCATGAAAAAAGTTAAATAATTATTAATTTCCACTGTAACTTGTTTCTAATGCAGCAATTTGTAACAAAATCAGAGTGCGATCATTAGCATAAATTAAGCATAACTATTTCTAAATGCCAAATGTAACATTAGCATCAGTTAATGATGATGTCGGATAGCTAGAAAAATTCAATATGACTCCGGCACAATATTTGAAAATTTTGCCTCAATCTTAGTGCAAGAAGTTGCTTTGCAGGGGGAAAATATTAATATACCTAAGGTACATCGTTAAGAAATGGTATGAATGAATATTAAAAGCAATAATCTTACATTTGATTCAATGTTAAACTTGCATCTCAAAATTCATGATCCGTCTTCTGAGATCAAAAAATTTTTTTGTCAGGATCATACAGATAATTAAATAATTTTAAAATTGTAATCCACATGCATTTTGATTTTCGCAGTGAGTAGTAGCAGTTTGCAGTTTTTAGCAACTGTAAATAATGTTTTGAAATAATCATTAGTTATTATATATTGTCAGTACGGAGCAAAGAAAAAATCAGACTTTCAAAGTTTTGACTTTTTAATGATTCTTGTGACCATTTTATTTTTAATGATCGATGCTATAAGCAAACTAAACAACTGACATGCACTTAATTACTTAAATGACTTACATAAAAACTTGCATAATTACATAAAATAACTTACATAATTACAGAATTACTATAAAGACTAAACATAATTGCTCATTAGAAATCAACGTTTTTTATTTAAAAATATGCTTCATTTTAAAAATGCATTTTACTTTAAAAATATATTTTACTTTAAAAGATTGATTTCAGTGTGAAATTATGTCCTAACAAAATGTTTTAAATAACGCAGTTTTTTTTCCGTACCAAAAATAACTCGAATCTGGAGGGGAATAAACGAGGTATGTTTCCGGACCTTTCAGAATTAATTTGCAATTTCTAAAAAAAATTTTCAGAATATTTTTTTAAATAATTCTTTTATTTAAATAAATTTTCCTTACCTTTTTCTGTAGTCTCATGTTCAAAATACTGAATACTTTTTGGGATTGGATGAACTAGTCGCGAACAATAAGTGACTAGAGCAGCAATAAAATACGTAGTACAATTAAATTTAAAATGTAGCAAATATAAACTAAAAGGAAAATGTTGAGAATTAAATCTTTATTCGGCAGTGAATACAAAATAATTAAATGACAATAATGATATTGAAATTAACACAGAAGTTTCAGTAATAAATATATAAATTGAATATTAATTAAAAGACATGCAGAACTTTTTGTGAAAACTTAGAAAAAATTTAAATTTGCTCAAAATTCGCTACGTATATTACAGATTTTACCATTTTGTTATTTTATTACTATATGTACCCATTTTAAAGTGTGTTCAAAAATGGATAATTTAAAATACGAAAATTAGATAAACTAATGACCCATTTAAAATATTAGAGAAAGTTATTTAGTTTAAAAAGGCATTTACGTTGTTCAAGAAAGATGATAAAAAATTGGAATATTTTTTTAATTTCCATCTAAAATTAGTGAAAAAATTAAAACAGTTTGAACATTTTACATAAAGTGAGATTTTTCCAGAGAAAGCTCTCTTTTTTTAAGGAACTGCGTTATTTGGAAAAAGAATTTTACTTTAACTTGTTAGTGAAAACAAATTACTTCTACTAGTTCGTTTACAGAAACAAAAGCTTTGATGGGAAATAAAAATTATTGAATGTTTTCCTAGAGCATAATAAAAATAATTTTTAAAAAAAGCAAATCCCTTTAAAATTCGGTTTCTGAATTTAGAATAAAACAAATAGAATTTTACAGCGTTTAAATTCCATCTGAAGAACAAACGCGTTTTTTTCTCTTTTTTTTTGCAATTTTTCTCATATGGTCATAAAACACGATCAGTCAGAATTCTATAAAGTTTTAGTCATTTAATGTTATTTTGCGACTTTCAACATGTGTAATTTTTAATTTCATTTTTGATAATCACTCAAAATAAATAAAAATTATATTATGATCTAGAAAACATTCGATATGTTTGACTGGGGAAATTTTATAAAATCTCTGCTTATCTGGTATTCATTCAACTATTTCCCTTTTACTGTTTATAAATAAACTCTTGGAAAAATATATAGATGAAAGAATGACAAAATATCTTTAAAAGAAAGAAAGATACTATAGGTCAAAAAAATGAACGATCCTAAATAAGTTCTGATTTAATGATCGGGTCTTCACGTTCTGGGACTCAATCTTAAGGGCTCCGAATCTGTTGAAAAAAATGCATGTATAATTAGAGAAAGTGCGTTTTTGAGTCTGATTTCGTAATTTTAAATATCGTCTGCATTAAGTAATCAAGTAATCAGTATTTTTGAGGATAAACTCCCAAAAGTTGTTCAGAGTGGTCCGTTTTTGTTTCTTTATTTATTATTTTTATTTTTAGTCACTGTACATTAAATTTATATTTTCTAATAGAAGTGCTATTTTTTTTCATTTAAGAAACTTATATAAATATAAAACGCTTCTAATTCTTACATCTATGGAATCTTAAAAATGTTTTAAATGGTTTCAAGAGTCATTCTTTTTCAAACTGAAATCATAATTTATCTCTAAAAATAATATTAACAAAATATATAATTACCATACATAATTTGAAGAATACAAACTTTTTTAACCATGTTATTCAAATATATATTTGAAAAGGTCGTTTTAATCATTCCACCAGGCACTTTTCCAATAGTTCTTAGAATTTTAAGAAAATTATTCAAAAGCGAAATATTTTTTAACACGCTTTGAGCAAAAAGATTACGTAATGTCGTTATGTTAGTGTAAACAGGAAAAAGTTATATAAATATAGTGAAAATTGAGAGAGGTTTCTTATGAGATAAAATAATTTTAGCTTAAAAAAATCAAATCTAATATGAATAATAAAAGAAACATGAATAGCATTATTTCTTTTCTCTTTCAAATGCAGTATTTTAAATTTTCTAAAAAAAGATGGAAGTTCAAGATGGAATTACGGAAATTATTGGAATATTTTCTTATTTTAATTGGATTCTCTAAAATGCGAAAGGAAGCAGAAGAACCGTGAAAAACATTTGAATAAATATAAAATGTTTAGGTTAGGTAAGATTTCCAGGTAATCAAAAAAGATGTGTTTCCAACTCTTTTAGAGGGAGACATCTCAGTGAAAACTACAGAATCTTGACTTTTTTGTATCAAATAATCCGACATTTTGCACATTTACACTGTAAAAAATTTCCGAAACGTTTCTAAATGTATGAGGCAGTTACAGTGCATGTAGTTTTCAAAAACATTTCTTAATATTTTGGAAACCTCTTGGAGGCTTAAGTCAGAGATGCCAATTGCCCCGACAAGGCCGAATATTTAAAAAAAAAAACTCTAGAGAACTGCAAACTAAAACTCCCAGACATTTGGCTAATTTTATTGACTTGTTAAAATGCTTGACTACAACAAATGGCGTTTTACATAATCCTTTGAATTTTTTAGAAATAGAGCTGCTTAGAAACCCTATAAATCGAATTTACTAAACCAAGAATCATACATTAGAAGACTTACACTCGAAAATATTTTTCCACTGCCTGAAGCAAGTTGGCATCTCTGGGCTAAGCTACTAATGTGTTACAGAAAGTTCAAACGAAAATATAAAGGGAAGATACACGAGTACAAAAGATCATGAATGAAAATTTAAAAACATAGTCTTAAAAATTTAAATTGAAACTTATTAAAGTGAAAAAGATACATATTATATAAGTTTCAATTAAATGCCTAATTGAAAAATCGGACCTATAGTTAAAATGTTCGGTTCAGTTAGCTTGAAAATTAAGTTGAAAGATTTGAGAAAGGTACGTAAGATATATATGGGTGAAATACGCTTTCATGAAAACTAAAAATGGTTTTTTTCATACTCGCGAACACGATAAATGGATTGTATTAAACATTTAACAATATGTTTAGAACTAATATAGTTTATGTTGCACTTAAAGTCTAAAATAATTAAATATTTTTAGAATCCTCGTCAAAAAAGCACTAAAAATACGCACATTATGGGAGGTCACATAAGAGATCAAACTTGGACTATAGACTTGTGATTAACTCTCTTCGGCACGTATTTCTTAACTTAATTCAGGAGAGTTTATTTATATTTGCTAAGATTCTATGTACTGGCAGAAGTTTCCACAGTATTTTCAATATAATCAATTATTTTGGAATTTACGATAAATCTATTTTAAATGTTTTATTGTGATTCTGAATTAAGTGACGATAAGCGTCACATTTAGCTTGAAAAATGAAGAAAAAAAGGATTACTGGAATTGTCAGTCATTCCTTTCTCAGTATTGATTCAATAGATTTCGATAGTGTTTTATTTTCTCTTTACTTTTATATCAGCTTGAGGCTTTGATGCAAAACATGAACTATGTAAAAGAGAGAATATGTAAAAGTAAAGAACTGCAAAGGGTAGGTGGTTTGTCGCAAAGCGCAGTTTGTCGCAAAGCCTCAATGTTTCACTGCGCACTATTAATTATTAAAGACACATTTATTCGTATTTGAGCTTTAAAATAAAATCATATATGTATTTCTGAGAATATAGCGTTCTCTTCTTATTTTATGGTATTATTTTTTAATTTAAAGTTATTCACATTTTCAAGCGAATTTCTTATGGTGTTTTAAAAATCATGAAAAAATTTAAAGCAATCTAACAATGTATTTCAATACAAGATCATCCCATATTCTTAACACGCTTCTTAACAGATAAAGAATATAAATTTATTTTGTGTAAACTGTGCTCTTTATCTCAAACACGTTTTTTGCAGTTTTTCTTTTCTTTTTAGATATAAAAACTACTTTTAACGTAGCCACAGGCAAAGGTAATGATGCTATGAGATGTTTAAATTTATTTTCTACATTCTTTAGTTTTTTTTTTACTTTATATAATTCCCAAAAAAGGAAAAGATTAAGAAAAATAATTGGATTAAAAATGTTCTCATGCATGAGTGCATCTCTAAGCATGAAATCAGTTTCTCAAGAGAGTTTGATGCTTAGTTAAACAAACATTTTTTTTTTCGTTTTTGAAAAAAGTTTTGTGGATATGGAGTTTATGGCTACATTTTTTTGCCGTAATTCCCAAACAAAGGTCAAAAAGCCATGAAGAATTTTATGAATAAAAAAAATAATAAAAATCTTCAGTATAAAATAGATTAACCAATTTGATTAACAATCATCTGTCTAAACGGGAAACTAAAAAATTATGCAAATTTAAGGAAAGCTGTATGTGATAAATAAACAAGTCGAACTCTCCATTAGTTCTAGTTATTTCTTTAATAACAGACTGGTAGTTTGAAGAATATTAGATTGAATTATAGAATTTCTTATAATGATGGAATTACTCGAATATACAGTATAAGCTCGACATAACGAGTGCAGCATATTGAGAGAATTCAGCGTTTATAGATCTTTTTTAAGACACCGTCAAAATGATAACGCTGAAGATAAGAACATTAAATGCTTATGACAAATTTAAATTTCTCAGTACGCAAGCGGAATAGCAATAGCTGAAGATCTTCTACGATTGCGACGGCTTTTGTTTCACATAGAACGGCATTTTCAGTTATTTAAGCGAGCAAAATTATCCGAAAAAAGGGATGTAATATTAACACTTTATGAGTTAAAACAAACGTGTGGGTAAAATTAGATAGAATTATCTTTCCCCTTCTAAAATAAAACTTTTGCAGTTTTTTTGGAAATCTACAGAGCATTTAAAAGATTTTGCTTTTTTGTTGACTGATTGCCAGTTTATTTTTAAAGTCAACATTCACTGTTATCCATAATGCTAAAAGCTATTGTGCTTTATTCCAATTAATGAGAATTTCACTCACTATTGTGAACTGCCGTTATAAAGGACTTTTTTAATATAGTTTTGAAAACCTATAGAGCATTTATAAAGGTTTTGCTTTTTTGTTGACTGGTTGCAGTTTAGTTTTAAAATCAACATTCAGTGTTATCCATAACGTTAAAAGCTATTGTTTTTTAGACTTTCTCATCATCCAGATTTTAAATTATCTCCTTATTTAGTTTATGATTTACAATTAAGGAATAACTAACATTTATAAAGCATAAACACAGTTATTTTATTCTCTGGTTGATTCCAACAACTTATTAGCAATAAGTGTTCGAAAGCCATAGTATAAGTCAAAGTAGATTATAGATAAAACAGATATAATTTTTATTTTGTCTAGCCTATGCTAGAACATTTTGTACTCTAATAATTTGTACTAACTTATATTCGTATTAAATTGATGCATTGCTTACCACAGCGTTTTAACAGAAGTCTTGATATTTGATATTTGTACAATTTAAGCATTCAATAAAATACCGTCATTTGTCATTTTCAAAACTACATATATATATATATATATATATATATATATATATATATATATATATATATATATATATATATATATATATATATATATATATATATATATATATATATATATATATATATATATATATATATATATAAATTGATTGACTCATTGATTTTCTTAATTTTCTTCGTGTTTCTCTTTTTTTTTTGTATTTGTCCTTTTTGTATTTATTTATGGTGCTATATATATATTGCAAATACTGAAAATAGTTTTATTTGTTTACTAGCAGAACTGAGAAAACTGAGATGGACACAGCAGGCCTTGGCCCTCTTTAGGCTGACATGCCCCAGAGTTTAATTCAGTTTAGTTATAGTGAACTCGCTACTTTTGGTAAAAAGTAGTTACTCCCTCTTTTATTATTAAGACACACTAAAGTTTGCAATAATATAATATAATATGATACATATGAAAGAGAATAAAGTAATTTTTACGATACAACAAAGTAAGCATTATTAATTAATCCATACATTAATAATTGTAATAAAACATTTTGTGAAACAAACATGGACAAAGCACAAAGAGATTATTAAGAAGCACTCGAAGTAGGCTTATTAGAACAGAAGCGGATATAAATTAAATAAGTATTAAGTTAATTAATACAATGATGGATACATAAAAATCAAAATATATTTTTCTTTATTACAAAGCTAAAACATTCATAAATTTTACAATGGCGAACTTTTGCTTTTAATAATTAGTTAATAGTTAGTTAATTACAACAGCATACAAGCGAGGAACTTGATTGCAAACAATCACTAACGATCAATAATCAATCAACAATCAATCAACTTATAAGAATCATTAAGTAAGTATAATGTTAAATGATACAACTGATAAATATTTAAAATTGAAATTTAATATCGACAAGGAAAATTCATAACTTGAGAAACTCATTTAACTTAAAAACTTAATTTTATAAAATAACTTCAGTTTATCTATATTACACTATTAAGTTAGAAACAGATTTTTCTAACAACTTGAGAGAAATGTGGCATAAATTTTTATAGCCTATTTTCTGAAAATCATCGAAAAACAAATATTAGTGATTTGCTGATGTGTCCAAGGAAGTAGAAGTAAATAAAATTTTTATGTTTGTTCAAATACTTAGGGTATCGGATATCTTTAGTACAAATAACCTGGCTTTTATTTATTTTCCTTTCTGAATCATTAACCATTTCGTCTCTTATCTTTCCTTAAATATTATCTATAGAAAAAATGATACGAAAACCTATAAAACCTTACGCGTTCATTTATTGGTTCTTGCTTATTGAGCGCGATGATATGGTTAATACAATCAGCTAAAAGTTTAAAAAGAAGTTCATAGTTTAAAAATCTCGTATTAGTTAATAAAAGTTGATTTTTTTTCTTATATTTGTTATAAGAAAATATAAAATATCCAAAGCAAATTAAACAAAACTCACCTTATTTTTGATTTTACTGCTAATTTAGTCGGTTAAAAATTGCAAATCTGGATTTCGATAGTGGAAACACAGCTTTTAAAATGATGATCAAAGCCAGTTTAATGCAAGGAAAAAAACAACATAAAGAAACTTATAACCTTAACATAACATCATCGATAATTGTTCGATTAAATTGTTTTAAAAATATGAAAAACACAAAAGTAAAATTAAAGAAAACCTATTAACAGAATAATATGAAGAAAATGAAGCGGGAAAATATATTTGATGATAAAAGACTTGAATCGCTTCAAAAGATATGAAAATGGTACTAAAAGTTAGTTATTGGAAGCAAAGTTAGTTATTGGAAATCGAGAACGTAATGTTGCCAACAAAAAGAATGAAAAACGAAATTTAAAAAGAAACAGGGTAGCCGAGTATTGAACAAAAAACAAAAAATAAATGAAGGTGAAGAAAAACAAACTAGGAAGTAAACGTGTCTCGGCTACCATGGTTTTTATAGTTTTGGTTTTCATTTTTAACTTTCATTTTTTCGTTAGGAACTTTTCATTTTTGGTTTTAAATCACTTTTGTTTTCCTTATTCACGTCTGATGAGTCTTGAGAATGTGTGTCTAACTTTGATTGCTCGAAGCATGTCAACTTTTATAATCTTCGTATTTTTTGAAGAAAATGTTTTATATCCTCACATATAGAGTGAACTTTGGTATTTAAGTGAGTTTAACTAAATGAATTTCAAATCTTTTTTACTACATTATCAAATTTTAAGTAATTGAATGTAATTAGTTTGCATGACAGTTAAATGTCTACAGCAAAGTTTATCTTCTGAAAAAGCGAGGCTACTTTTAATATTAAAAAAAAAACTTTTGAATATAATAACATTTTGTACAACAAAGAAAAAACGGAGAAAAAATAAAATACGAAAATCGAGAAGCAGTCATACACAGGGATCCGCTTGGCGAGGATACATTGGAAAATCTTAGCCCATAGGAACTTGTATGGCTGCTAGAAGAAATTGTATATGTTAGGAGGAACGAAGAAACTGTGGATAAAACATAATGTGGGAGAAAATGTAGGCTTTGAAGATAAAATTCACGTTCCAGTTTTTTTAGAAATAGAAGTAAAACATCAGTTAGTCATAAAGCTGTATTAGATAATAGAAAATATTGCTTACTCATTTCCTAATTGAGTTATTTGTTTAAACAAGTAGGATAGAGTGTTCGACTGCAACCGGGAATGCAACTATACGCGACTCTAGTTGCATTCCCGGTGATAAATTTTTCTGTCATATATTTGACCCAGATTGCAAAGAGAGCTAACGAAATATATACCCAATCTTAAATTAATTATAATGGAGTCTCCTAAACACCAGACTGAACATAAGAGGGATTTTATATACATGTAGTAGAAAGTCATGTTTTTCAAATAATAATAATAATTCCAACGTAAGCAAACATAGTTCCAAACTTCGATCTATGAGTTCACTTCTCTTCCGGAAGAAATTAAATTTACGAGACATAAATGCTGAATATCGGCGTCTGTAAAATTTATACGTACCGGCTGTAAAATACAAATGTATTTTTTAAACAAAAATTAAATTTTGTGAAACATTTTCATTAAAGAAAATTTTATAATTTATTGAAATTTCACAATTAGTTGGAAATAAAGTTCATGCCTGTGACATCGTGTCACCGAGTTAAAATTTACAGTTTGAGCACATTCGCTCATTAACCATCATACATTAAATTTTTAATTACACCTCCCCCTCCTTTATCTTGACGCTCCTACTGGAACGATGGCGTCTCACCACGGCATTTAATTTCTCATGCCAGGCAGCTTAAACTTTTGTTTTCTCCATACTTATTTCATAAAAGGACGCAACGTTCCGCTTATTTTGGCTGTTTATTTTTTTATTGAATGTCGACAAATCCTGCTGAGCCTCTGATAAACAGCAATTAAATACTTCTTCAACAACGGACAATGATGTTTCTTTGTTCCTTCCTGATCCATCCAGACTTTGGAATGGCGACCCTTTTTTTATTTCCATTGATGACTTTCTGATCTAAATAATCTCTTCTCCATCGAGACGCGGATATAAAAGAATCCTTGACTCCACCTACATTAATAAAATCTATTTTTACCTGACTGTCCTGGACTCATGGTGTTATTTTTTTCTAGAATATTCTGCAGTGCTTTCGTCACATGTCATTTTTTTCATATTTCTCTGATGATTTCTTTTAAAGAAACTATTGGAACAATTTTGAAAATGTGTGTAATTGCAAAATAATGTCAATGCATTAATTTCATATTACATACATGCATAAAGTCAAGTTTGGGCCATTTAGATAAACAGGACCCAAACTTTGTGCATGTAACTAAAAAAATTTTGTTTAAAATGCCACTATTTATTTTAATCCTTTCATTTTTAAGCACAAATACTCTAATTTAAAATATTTATTTTCGGCACACAGAAAATGTCACTTGATATAAATATATAATTTCTTTGATTAGCCCTTCTTTTGAAAATAATTGTAAATTGTCCACAATTAAAATTAACGAGTATTAGTTTTTATATAATTGGCAGAATGCTTTTTTTATATTTTTTTTTGTTTTAAAAAATATAAAGTGTACGAACAGTTTAATTTTTCTGCCACCTGTCGTTTGATGCCAATTTTCATGTAAATGTTGATCAAATCGTTTATCTATGAACTCAACCGGACAGCAAGAAAGATGTGAATCCTTGAGAACAAAATTTACATTTTTAAACTTGGTATACCAATCACGAGTGGTTCCTTTAACTATGGCACACTCTTCATACACAGCACAAATGCATAGAGCATCTTTTAAGGCCTTAGAGCTTTGATTAAAAATTAAAAAAAGGAGGTGTAGAAAATGTTCAATTTTCTCAACTAGATTCAATCTTAATGATTTCAAAAATAGCATAAATTAACTTAAGATATCCTTCTTACATTAATATTGTAACCGCGCACTGAGATTTGCTTCAATTGGAGGTAAATAAAACAGTCCTTAAGACTCCAAACATTTATTAGCAGATTCTTCCAAAAAATACAGCTATTTCTAACCCTCACTTACAGCTCAAATAAAAGTGCAGAACACAACTGGACACAGACTTCACAAACTCATATGAGACGATGATTTAAATCAGGTTAGAGCACAGCTACAGTCATAAGCAGATAATTACTCTCTACTTTCTGTACTCCTTTTTATATAGGATTGGCGACTAAACCCCGGAACTTTCGACACGAGTCTAGACGATTCGTGAACAGATCCTGAAATATCGGTCCTAACTCTTTGAAATTGGAAGTTTACAGAACTATCATTATGTTGCCAGTATGGTCGCCAAGTATCGCCTAGTCATCAAGATTACCGCCATGTCGACGAAAATGTCAACAAACCCGAGTTTTCCGTAAGAAATACATTAGAGGTTATTTTCTCTCTGAGCCATGTTAGAAGTACGTGACTTACTGGCAAATTTTCCAATTAAACTATTTATTTAGGGTCCGTCTGATATATTTAGCCGCATAACAAAGGAATATTCACAAAGTTATATACTTTTTTATGTAAAAAAAACAGGAACAATCCAATATTTGAGAATTTATTTTATATAATACCATTCAATTCACTTTATTCTTTAAATGGAAAGAAAAAATGCTTCAGCAAATGAGCATGAATGTTTTATAAATAAGTCTAAAACTTTTACGAGACTATATTTGAATTCTACACCGCATGTATCTAAAAAATGCATTTCTGTAAAAAAAAAAAATGGAATAGTGATTAGAATCCCAGTAAAGGAAGCATGTGAAATAAGTGCGAAACAAAATTTCTAAGAAGGTTCCTTTTAAAAGCTCCATTCGTTGCGAAAGAAGCTTTCAGGGGACATTTGGTATCGTTCCCCCGAGAAAAACGAAAGAAAGTTTCGGCTTCAACTGTTAACAAATTGAAATGGGAAGTTAAAAGCAACTAAATTAAGGTTTATTGAAAAGGCTACAAGAAAAATACTCTAAGGAAGTCATGTGGCTTTGTATTTCTCTTAGAAAAGTTTACTTATTTTAAGAGTTTAAGACTAACAAGTTTTCTTAACTTAAATGCTTCTTCCATTAGTATTGTAACTAGTTCATATAAAATGCATTGTTTGAAATTTAGTTGAGAAAAAGACAGAAACAACTGAAAGTGCTGTGGAATGAATCACGGATTATGGTACTCGTTTGTTGATGATTATAAATTTGTTGAAAAAAAATACAACAAAAAGCTAAAATTGTGTTGGAATGAATCATGGGTTGTAGTTCTCGCATCTGGATTAGAGTGATTAGTTTTAAAATAGTGTCTTTTCTTTGTCTATTCCAGTAAAAATTATTGAGTAAAGACAGAAATGCGGAAATTTATGTTAGAATTTTTTTCATACTGTACATTTATGTAAAAAAATAAAACTTTTCAATCAATTCCAAATATTTAAATTTAGATTAGACGCAAAAAGTGTTGATGTAATCTCTAAGTGTTCTTTAATCTGTCCAGTGAGTGCTCATTATAATCTTATATAATATTCAAAACATCATTTTATTCTGCATAATATATTCTACTAAAAGCAAAGTAGAGAAATTCCAAATATTTAAATTTATATTTTAGTTCCATTACGTGCAAAAAGTGTTTCTGTAATCTCTAAGTGCTCTGCAATCTGTTCAGTTAGTGCTTATTTTAATTTGTTATTGCGTTCAAAATGTCAACAGTGTTCATTTCCGTATAATAAATTCTACTATAAACAAGGAAAAGAAAAAAAAATTGCATAACGCTATTCCTATTATTCTAAAAAAAAGGATATGAAAGTATTACTGGTGTTCGTCATTCATATTAGCAAGTATTTTCTTTACCCTAAAAATTATATAAGAATATAAAAACAAGAAAAATGGTAAGCAATTAAAACATAAATCGTCATTTACTTTACAAAATGTAACTTTGTAATCATTCTCCAGAATTAACTACTTGTCATTTTATAAAACTAAAATAAAACAAATACTTAAACGATTACAAAGAACGTCATAAATTCAATTAAAAATAATAATAAAAAACGACAAACTCTTCCATCTAATTAGTAGTTGAACTATTTGCCGTAGCGTGGCGCTAAAACCGTTTGGGATATTCTTATCCTTTTACCATGCATTTAAATAAAAACACGTTGATTGATTTTTTATATCATCTCACATAAGAAAGGAAACTTTCTATATTCTCTGTAACAAAATTCAATACATGAAAATAAAAAAAATCAATATTTTTTCTAGTAGTAAAATTATTACGATTACTTATTTTTTGAGTCTCGTTGCTGCCAGACTCACTGTGAATGGTGATTGGCTCATTTTAAAACTACCGCCACAAAGTGGTTTTGTCCGGTTTAAAAGTTTTGAAATCAAATAAGATCGAATAAAACCTAAATATGCGATAAGATTTGTTATCAAATTCAAACATCTAAAGAGCTCAGTCTTGACGACTGTATTAGCAATTTAGAAGAAAATTTTTCATTTTTTACTCAAATTAATAGTTTTTGCATTAATGATTTTATCGTCATTTTAGCATTGATTTTGCTCCTGGTATTTTATTTTTATTAATATTTTTCTTGAACATAAATTTTTTTATTGAATTAAAAGATTAAAATGCTTCTTTTAATTTAAATGTTCAACAATTTCATTAGAACATTTTCATCATTTCCTTAAAGCATAATTTTGTGTAAAGACATTAAATGTGGCTATTTTTCCAAAGCTTGTTATAGCTAAACAATTAAAAACTCTCGTCTTTATTCTATCTTAATGTGTTAAGTAAATTTTTAATTTATTTAGTTTATATTTAATAAACAAAAGACACTTTTTGTGCTGTTCTTATTTTACACAAATATAATGATTATGATGATTTTTTTATAACAGTCAAGTACTTAAAAATTAAACTAATTCTTAACAGCCAGAAATTGAATTTAGTTAAAAGAACTTTTCAAGTGTCACTTTAAGCAGCAAATTTTATATACTCGTAGCATTAAAATGCCTCATTTTTTAAAGAAAAATTTCGAAGAAATAAGAATGCATTGACATTTTTTTAAGGAATACACATTTTATTAATTTAACAAGTGTGTTTTTTTTAAAAAATATTTTATTAAAATATTCGTTTGACACTACACGAGAAGTTTCGAATAAATACCAAAAATGCATGATAATTCTGTTTTTATTTATTTTTTTAAATAAAATTTTGGAGAAAAGCTATCCTTAAGTAAAAGTATTATTATAAGTATTATTACCAGAATTTAGGTTTATTTTAGCAATAATTTTAAAGAAAATATTCATTTTGTCTTGAAATTTGTCTTGAAATTGATTTGTATTTTAAAAAGCATAACATTCTTCTGATGCAACTAGAATAAAATATAAAATGGTTTGAGTTTGATTTTCAACATTAAGTAAAAATTTAGTCTTTTTCAAATAACGCGAAGTGAACGTTTAAACGAAAAATAACACTAGTACGTATTTTAAAAATATATATATATAATGTTAAATGAAAAGATTTAAAAAAATTGGGAAAAAAAATCTTTCTGATTTTTTTTCATTTACAAAACATAGTATAGTTTTCAAAGTTAACGAAAACTGTAATTTAATTAATAAAAATAATAAGATTTTTTTCAAATTTTGTTAAGTTTGCTGTTTTGTGTTAATTTTTTAGGCCTTTCATTAATTATTTAAATAATTTTACTTCTAAGCTAATCAGAATATTTAAAAAAAATGCATTTTCATTCATTTTATGTTACATAAATTGATATCCTATGAGAAATTAATATTTTCAGCAGTATTAAACATAAAGTCTATTATTATTTAGATAAAAAATTTAGAGTACATAAAAAAAGTTGAATAGGAAGTATATTTTAAAAGCATTTTGCTCTATGCAAAATGTATATGCATACATAATCTTCAATAAGGGAATAATGGAGATAAAATATTCTCATGAGCCGTAATAAACTAAGATATTTTAACAAAAACGTTCTTTTTAGTACTGGAGTTCTTATTTTAATGAAAACTTTAATAAACATTATGTCATTAAACTTATTTTATTGCTGCTCTAAATTTCAAGAATAAAAGATCATAAAAATACAAACTTCCCACGAGAATTTCAGAAACAAAAAGTATAACTCAAGGTTTCAAAAATGCGCCTTCGGTTAAAATAAAAGAAAGAATATTAAGAAAAAAAGATTATAATTTTTAAAAAAAGAGTGTATAAGTCAAAGAGAATTTTATTAGCCATTCATTTATTTAATGTCTTACAAATTCTAGCTGAGTAGTTAAAAATAGAAACTATGTTTCAAAATTTGTTTTGTAAAAAGTAATAAATGAAACATATTAAAAACTCCTAAATAGTAGCATGAAGAATTCTAAGGCTAGAATAACAGGAAATAGTTGATAAATTAGTTACTCGATAGCCCAAGGTCTACTTTATCTATACCAGAGTTCTTGACCTTGGGCTCTGAAGTGCGAGAGCACTTGTTCATCTGGATGGGTGGACAGACGAAAGCAACATAATTGGTACCCGTTTTAAAGACCCTCTGCAGGAGGGGAAAGACTGGAAATATAGTTTAAAAATTTAAACTAACAATTTTTACCTTTTTAAAAAGAAGACTTGTTTCTTAAATGTTAACATCGGCAAACAAATTTAAAATATTTTTGTCATATGCATTTCAAAATACAAGCAATATATTTATCGTATTATTATTTTATGTCGTCAAATTATTGTGAAAAGTTGTGAGAAGGAAGAAAGATTCGATATTGGACCATATTGATCCATCATCAAATACTCATTCATATCATTTAAAAAATTGTAATGAAAGTATTAAAATAATTTTAAAAATAATGTCTGAATTCTTATACATTTTGTGTAACTCGACACCAAAAATTGCGCCAACTACAAAATGGTGTTGAAAATTACAAGGATTATTCCTGCTCACCAAGGGCAGTGTTTGGTATAATGAAACACCAGAAATATTTTATTATGTTTCTTTTGGTGTAAAGTAGTTGCCACCATTTCTGGTTTTCTGTAACACCAATAATGAATAATAAATATATAACATACGAACGCCGTAGTGTCTATGCTATAGTGATGATTTTTTTTTTAACTCAAAAAAGTGTAAAAGGTGTATCTAATTAGGAAAGTACTTAACTTAGCCCACGAACGAGTGTCTATGCTATAATAATGAATTTTTTTAACTCAAAAAAGAGAGAAAGGTGTATCTAATTAGGAAAGTGTTTAGCCTAGCCCACGAACGCTGCAGTGTCTATGCTATAATAATGAATTTTTTTAACTCAAAAAACAAAAATAGGTGTATCTAATTAGGAAAATGTTTAGCTTAGCTCACGAACGCGGCACGGTGTAAGAAGATAACCACTCCACATGTGAATTTTGTTCTTAATAGTCTCAAATTGTCAAATAAATTAAAAATGTCTGCTACGTTTTCAGTGAAATTCCAGTCTTTCTAAATTTCTTATATATTTTACATATGCACCTTTTCTTACCCTATCAGTTGGGTAAGATCGAGTAATTTGACTTTTTCTGGAAAAAAATAGTTTATAAATAAAATTTGTGCATCTACGACTTTTTAGGAATTATATATTGCTTAGAAACAAATCAATCGATAGCTTGATACAAATCTGACAGTTTCTGTGTAGAACAGTTTAGCTCTATCAGGCCTTCGAATCTCAACTACTCGGTCTTACGGTCTCGGTCATACAACTTTCTCCTACATTTTCGCGTGGTTGATAGACAGTCCATTTGACGTTTTTAAATGTACTCTAAAATAAGTGTTTTTGTGGGGCAAAAATAATCTATAAATGAAGTAAATACATTTTAGGCTGTTAAAACCATTCTCCATTATTGCTTTTCAGATTTAACCCTTAATGTACCTACGGTACTTTTAAGTCCCCTTTCTAAGTAGTTTTGAAATTAGCATTGAAACCGAAGAAAATATCCCGTCGGAACTTGTCTTGCCCTGCAATATGACTTTCCGTTTATTATTACTAGTTGACCACACACAATTATTTGAAGTTGTTTAGCCTATGGGACTAGTTAGTAATTTCGTTCGAGGACGTCATTTTGTGATCCCTCATTTCTCGTCTTTCTACTTCAATAAATTTCGCAATTAAGTATTTCATATTTTTAAATTAATTCACTAACATTTCCAACAAGTTCCAAAACAGAATATTAAATGTTTGACTTTAATTAAAATTTTATAGCGTAATGTTAGAGTCGTTAGTAATTAAAAATAAGGATTAAAATGCACAGGAAAGCTTACTTTGCTGTGCACTTAATAAGGTATACTACCACACAATTTCAGCACTAAATTTGGAGACACCACAGTTTTTATGCTAGAGTGGTTGAAACTCTTAAAACCATATTTAACAAACAAGTTTTTTTAACCTTTAAATCTTGTTTTTACTATTATTTTTTTCTTCCATTTCATAAAATAAATTCCTTTCTCTTTAGGTTTTTGAGGTGATATCTTTTCAAAGGCAACGATCTCGAAGTATTATTTCCTCAAGTTAGTCAACATTAAAGAATGCCACGAAAATAGCAAAATTCGAAGTTTTCCAATCTTGGCTGAACTAAATTTATTGCTTCATGATCGAAACAGCGTGCGTGTGATACCTCAGAATCGCCTTCTTGGTTATCCAATTTAAAGTTACAAGTCTGGACAACTCAGTATAAGTTTCTCCTTCCTTTTTTCTGCTTTGAGCAAAATTGCCTTAAATCACGGTTGTATTTTTACTTGGTATGTTCAACGTATATTGCTTGTAGTAAATTCCTTGATGTATTTTATAACGCTTTAAATGAAAATAAATGGAGTCTTGCTACTTTATATACTTTCGCTAGCATGTAAAAGTTCAGTATGTTATTTCAGATCTATTTAATAGATTATATTTTACTGCCGGATTCATTTCTTATTCGACAAAATTCTTTTCACTTTAAAAGAATACAAATATACTTCAAATTTTAATTTATTTAAATGTTTATTTAAAAGTATGTTTACAAATTCCTTAAAAATATTTCCTTTTTTTATTACAAAAAATATACAAATGCCTTGAAAAGTATTTTTTTTCAGATATTGTTAGTAAAGATAGAACTTCCTGGGTACGGTCATGGAGCTGGTGTGGAAGACAGCTTTGATCACCCCAGGAAAAGAACGAGGTTGAGCGGTGCAATAGTTCTACCGTAAATAGCTAGACTTTGCACTCAGGTCATCCGGATACCAATGCAAAGGAGCCATTCCTTTGCAAAGGGTAAACGTTGAAAAGGCGTGTCTCCGAATCATCTTCGGGAATGCTCCCAAGACCATCGCCAATAGCCCATTCCTATTCGAAGCTGTGATGGCTCAGGGGATAGAGCATTTGCCTTCCAATGAACCGGGTTTGAATCCAAGCTATGACTGGTGGATAAGAATTCCACACCCAGCATGCACCGATCTCAATGCTGACGTAAAATATCCTCAGTGGTAGACGGATCATGGATTAGATTCCCCTTGCCGTCCAGCTAACCGTGGGAGGTTTACGTGGGTTTTCTCTCCATGTAACGTGAATGTGAGATGAGTTCCATTAAAAAGTCCTCCTAGAAGGTAAATTTCTCTAAATACTTGATCCCAGAGTTCCATTGTCTTCTCGATTTCATTAAAAATTACAAGCCTACGAAGGGTAAGAATCCACTTGTCATCGGGCTTACTATTAGGTTGTTGTTGTTTTCCTCTCCAAGTAACGCAAATGTGGGTCAATTCCATCAAATATCTTCCACAAATGACAGTTTTTCCCGATGCTTGATACAAGACTTTTGCCTTCTGGGTAGAATTCAAAACGACAAAGCTACGGAGTTGAACATTGATGGTCGTAAACTTGAAATTAGGTCTGCCGTTCTACACTGGTTATAAAATAAAATATAGAATAGCTATTTAAAATACCTGCACTCGAAACAAAAGATTTTGTTCAAAACTTCAGAATTAAACTTTCTAGGAAAAAAGTCCGGAATTTATTATTTAAGAAAACGCACCTTAGCATACTATTTCTAAACTTTCAATTCAATCCTGTTTTAAATAGTAACATACAAATATAGAAGATATAATAGTGCCTGCCAAATACATTCAAAATATAAGTCTGAATTCAAAGCCTCCAACCCAACGAAATATTTTAGATCTAATGCTCCTGACTGAATTTGAGCTAGTAATCCTCCCGCAGAATTCCAAATTTATTCGATTCCACGACTCGTTTAAACCCGCTTTGATCTGCAAGGATATTTATTCAAATGGAAAATGCAATAGAACTGAAATATATCGCAAACTTCTACCCAATGTATTTAGTGGCTTCCTAAAAGAAAAAAAACAACTTTTGTGTAATGTTTGGATTCTGTGAAAATGTAAGAGATAAAAAGAGAAAAAAAAATGTATATTTTTACTCTCTTAATTTTTCCTTGTCTAAAATGTAAAAGAAGACTACAATTGTAGTCCTAAATTAGACTTATTATTTTTTTTTAATTAATAGCAAGAAAATATTTAAGGGGAAAAAACAATTATTGCAATAAATTTATGCTACAGTTCACAGGTTTTCCCTCTAAGACTTCTTAGTTTTAGTTCAAATATTTTTCGGCAGATGACACTGCAAACTCTTTCCACCGTAATTTCATATACGTTTTATTTGACGATTGCATTTGCGGGACATACGACATGTTATTGCAGCTATACTCCGTTGCAAGTTACGAAAAGACTGTTATGGTATGGATTTTAAGTAATCATCTGTGACTGCATATAGTTCCCTTTTATTTCGTTATCAAATTATATAAATACGCTTTCAAATAATATAAAAGCTTTTAAAAGTTAAACAGACAGAAATATAATCCATGCTATTTTTTTGCAATATGTATCATAGAATTATTTAATAAGGGTTATAGTTTTGTAGTCTTACTGGAATCCTAGACTTGACGTCGCATTTCGCTAAATAAGAAAATTTTTTCTTGAAAAAGAAACACCTATATGATGTTGCAAGAGCATTAAATTTGATTGGACCATTAAGAATGACGTTGACATGCCCTTAACAAATCAAATGCGAGGTAAAGAATTTTTACTTTTGTTTCGCTGTAGACGAAAATAGTCTGCAAGAGAGAAATAATATTTATTATTCTTTCATCTGTTTCCATGAATGTGAACAGGAGAGTATTATTTAAATATGATACAACTCTCTCATTTTTCGGGAAACAAAACAATAGTTTTTCTTCAATGAATTTTTTCTCTCATTTCACACAATTTAAGAAAGCAAGCAAAAAGATGGTCGTTTCAAGACTTGGCGATGTTGATAGACATTCGCACTGGAAGCTTGGAATCTATTTGGTGCGCACTTGGATATAAACAGGCTCTTTTCATGGGAATAATGTTTTTTTCCTAAGTTGAAACAGAGTTCAGTGGTTGGTATTTCGAAACTTTCATTGTATGATTTTTATTTGTAGAAAGCTATTTGTGATGTGTTTTCAACTGTTTTCTTTATAATTTGCTGGTTTACTACTTACAGAGCCATCTATGGAAAAATGTTTGATTTATAATTTGGAACTGTAAGAGAAAAAATATTATACCTTGTTGAATGACTTTTTCTCTCATAAATTTCTAAAATGCGTTTTAAAGTAATTTAACGCGTGTATAAAGTTATGGAAAGGTAAAATTAGAGTTTCTTACTAATAATATGTGCATAACTAAAAGAAGTTTATAAAAGCTTAAGCTTATAAAATTAAATAACTGCCTTTTTGCAGTCAAGAATACAAGATAAAGTTAAAAATTACCTAATCTTCTAATACTGTTATTCATACAAAGTGAAAAATCGTTATAATCTGAAATGTGGAAGGTTTTGATGCTCCTACTTTATTTATTTATTTCATTTTTTTTACTAGATGAACCTAGCATTGTATAAAGCACTAATACATGTGTAATTCTATAAATAATTTAAGATTGGTACTTAGTCTTGCAAGTCGAATAGATTTATTAACGAACTTCAAACATGCAAAGAACAAGGTAACTGGCGTTACCTTGACATGGATGAACTTCTAAGAACAATCACGCAGAATCGGAAATGACGTAGGGATTACTGTAGGAACTTCTAGATCATTCCATTTAAATTATAAGTGTAATATAACTTAAATATAACTTACCCACATTTACAGATTCTGACGTGGAGATAGGTCCGGAGATAGATTCGGAGGATATAATTTGAGACCAACGAGACCATGCCGCTTGACTATGTTGCCATACTTTACGTTAACATGTTGTCGATAAGTCGATGAAGATTTTTTTCACGTTGGCTACAAAGTATTAAAATATCAAGCTGGTGAGCGATCATGAGCATGAAAAAGAAAATAAGCATTTAGTTATTTCTAGCATCATAAGTATTACTTGCATGGACAAAAAAAAAATTAAAAGAAACTTACCTATAAGTTAGTAGAAATAAAAGGTTAAAAGCGAAAAGTTCGTGTAAACTGTCCGGCATTTTTACTTTTATTATGCTTATTAGTTTACACAGGTAAAATGATAATTTTGAACTATGTTTTATTTCCTTAAAAAATGTATAATTTTACAGCAGGATAGAAATGCATTTTATCAGAGGAGATCGGGAAGAAATAGTTATTGATTAAACCTTAATTTAATTACTATGGATTTTTTTACTTGTCTAACATTTTTCATCAATTTTTATAAATTGAACAATGTTAGAATAAAGGATTTGAAACTACTATGATTCTAAATATTCAAATTGATAGTTATATATATTAGGTGGATCAGAATGTAATGTTGTTTCGTGGCATTTGATGTTTTTATGAATTGAAATGTGCATTGAAATGTGCATAAATTTGATGTAAAATGAACAGAAACTGAATGAAACATTTAAAAATCAAAGCTTCCACTAGATGCATTTGTTGTATATATTTGGAACATCATTTTTAAAAGAACCCCATTACACACATGAAAATATACTATAACTAGATTTGACCGGCAAAGCTTGGACAAAAATCAAAACAATCCAAACGGAACTACTATACCAGTTAGGGTTACAGAGTACGAGCTCCCTATAAGTAAATAAAAAAGATAAAATTACGTAAATTTTATAACTATGATTTGCATTTTGTAAATGATCTATCAGCATAATTGTAAATGCTCCCGAAATTTGGAAGAAAAAATAAAAATCTAGAAACGGAAGTCTGCTACAAATAGAAATAGGACGTGTGTGAAAATAGCAACCGGGTAAATAAAAGCTTCCCATCTCTTAACTTCCTATTTGCAGACCGAGATCTAGTTTTCTGGTGATTCGGTAAAAGATTTTATTTTCTTCACATTTTCTGGGGGAAAAAAGGGATAGATGTCTGTTTAAAGGAAATCAAAAAGGATAAAAACACAGCTATCGAACAACTTGAAGTAAAACTTTTGAAAAGAGAATAAATTGAATAGAATATTTTTTTGAACTTTTGTTAGAAGTTAAAATTTATAAGTCTGTTTTAAATTTTGAGAACCTAACACAGAATTTTACTTTTACACTCTAAAAAACTGATTTTATATCGAAATTGGCATTCCTAACACTTTATTTGTATATATATGTATGTATATATATATATATATATATATATATATATATATATATATATATATATATATATATATATATATATATATATATATATATATATATATATATATATATATATATATATATATATATATATATATATATATATATATATATATATATATATATATATATAAATTATATATAATATTAAAAGGGACAAATTAGTTTTTCAAAAGGATTTAATTTTTAACTCTGTTTTAAGACAAGATATTAAAAATATTCAAAATAAATTTTGTATAACCACTGTTGATAAAGCTAGTAATAATTTTGCAATTATTTGAAAATTTTTTTACAAACAACTTCTTTCCAATGAACTTAATAGCAATATTACCTACAAAAAACTTAACACCAACAGTGATATTATTATTAATAAAATTAATGCTATCTATAAAAGACTTAAAATTAAACCAAATAATATTAACAATTTTCCTTTTCTTTTTGCCATTCCAAAATTCCATAAGACTCCAACCAAATTCAGGTTTATTGCAAGTGGCGTTAATAGTAACATGAAAAAAATCGGTATTTACTTTGAGAACATTCTTAAAAAAGTTTATAACAAAATTAATAAACTTACTAAAAATAATAACTATTTAAATTGGAATATTAAAAATAGCATTCAGGTTTTAAATACACTAAAAACTTTAGAAAATGTAGATTCAATGCACTGTTTTGATTTCGAAAACCTTTATACTTCCCTTCCAACTAATAAAATTCCTGATGACCTTCTTCAAATTCATAGCATGTTTAATCTCAGTGATATTATTAATGAAGATAACTGGAACTTTCTAGTACATATTAACCTTAACAACAATTATATTCTTTTCAATGACCACCTTTTTCAACAAATTAATGGTATTCCCATGGGAAATAATTTCAGTACTAACATCTGCAATATTTTTCTTTTTCTACAAGAATATAGATTTGTAAAATCACATGTTAATCTTCCAATTGATTCTCTCTTTCTCAGATTCATTGATGATCTATTAGTTATTAATTTTAATGATTTCGATATTCTAGCAAAACATATTTATCCAAATGAATTAATTCTTAATAAAACAAATAATAGTAATTCTTCAGCAAATTTTTTAGATTTGACTCTTAATATTAATGCAGAAAAAAATATTACATTTAAACTTTTTGACAAAAGAAATGAATTTAAATTTCCAGTTAAAAAATGCATAGATTTCAACTCTAACTTAGCCAATAAGGTTTTTTCTAATATTATTGCCAATCAAATTCATAGATTTTACAGGAATAATTCTAACTATAACGAGTTTTTATTAGATACTGATATATATAAAAACGATTTAATTAATAGCCATTTTCCTAGTTCATTTCTTAATTTCTATTTTAAAAAAATCTTAAAAAACTTGGTACATTAATTTTTAATTTTTATTTAATTTTTCTGTTTTAAGAATAAGCTCTGATTTTTTCAAGGTAGGAACTAACTATGATAAACTATTCCTAAAGCCACTGGACGGAATAGTTTGGATGTATGACCTTTTATACTGGATTAGTTAAATATTTTTTAGTTACTTTTTAATATTTGTAGCCTCTTAAAATTAATTTAATTTTAATTGTCCAGTATAATAAACAGTTTAGTTATTTATTTATTTATTTAATTATTTTTATTTTTGTATAAGTGGAATGGGCTCTGGTTCGTAAAGAACCACCCCAAATGAATGCAGGTGATACGTGTTTACTTTAAAATTATGTAAGGTTGTATGAATGAAGAATAAAACCTATAAACGGTTTTCTATTCCTGTATGCAGGCTCTGATTTTTAAATAAGTCACCCTATGAAAGATGGATATGTGTATTCTGTAAAATTATGTTAGATTTTATGAATGAAGGATGAGTCTATAAACGGCTTTCTATCCTGACAGACTGACTTTTAAATTAATTTCCCTATTAATGATTTTTTTTTTTTTTAAGACTGCTAATTTATTCAATCCGTTAAACATTTTTTTCAATTTTATTACCTTTTTACTAATTGTTTCTCATAGATGGCAGCACTAATATTTTACCTAAACATTTTTTTCTTCTTCTTCGATCAAATGTTTTTTTTTAATTTTATTATATTCGATTCAAGCTATAAGCAATATTTTACATCTTCGCGATTTTTGTTAACTGTTTTATTATTGTACTTTTAAACCTAAACCGCGTTTTAATTCACGCCGGTAAGTTTGATTTCCTTTTACATTTTTCTTTTATTTCATGATTTTTTACAACATTAGGTTTTTGCGATATCGACACATATAAAGAATAATTTTTATCTTAGGATAATTATTCTTTATTCAGAAATATCGCAATATTTATGGCAATTAGATTTGTCTTGACAACGACTATTTGCCTTTACCATTCTTGTTTCTCTACCATTTAGTTTTTTTTTTATTTTATTCATGTTTTTCATGTTAATATATATATATATATATATATATATATATATATATATATATATATATATATATATATATATATAGAGAGAGAGAGAGAGAGAGAGAGAGAGAGTATACTCTCGATATCTCAAAGTTGAAGTTACGCTAAAAAATATTTCGAGATAGCGAGTTTTCGAGATAACAAATTCAAAACTAAATATGTTCTAAGGAGTTGAAAAATATATTCTAAAATAGTACTCTAAAAAGTTGGATCATGAAACATAAGAATAACTACTAATAATTAGGTATGAAATGAAAGTTGATTATAAGTCTAAATAAAACAACGATATTTAAAAGTAGAGACAAAAATAATTATGCATTAAGAAGAAAAGAATTGGCTCACATTAAACTTACATTGTGATTTTCTATTTAGAAATCCATTTTCTATTTCGAAAATGTCGTCATAACAAGGTTTTGAAAAGAAACTCCTCGACATAAGAATTTAAATTAACATTAGATAGATATATCCCAGTCAAAGGAAAAAATATACTCCTCCAGGGCATCAAACACTCTCTTGGACCGATGAGGTCAATCTCGATCGTGCATTAACCTCATCTTGTCGAAATAAAGGGCACTTGGTTAAATGGGGATAAAATTATTTTCAAGAACCTCCAGGTATCGTTCAGTAGTCACCGTGCCATCAAGAAATATCACACAATTTTTATGTGATGTTGGAGAGATTTGTCATTCCTCTGAACACATTAAATTAACAGAATTAAGCTTCGGTCATGTGTTGGCAAAAGATTATTTTATTCAGATAACGTAAGTGACATCATTAGTGCATATCATTACGGAATCGGTATTTAAGTCATGCATTGTTGAAAGCAAATGTCACTTCACTAGTCATTCACTTAGTCATTCCTCTGAACACGTTAAATTAACAGAATTAAGCTTCGGTCATGTGTTGGCAACAGATTATTTTATTCAGATAACGTAAGTGACATCATTAGTACATATCATTACGGAATCGGTATTTAAGTCATGCATTGTTGAAAGCAAATGTCACTTCACTAGTCATTCACTTAGTCATTCCTCTGAACACATTAAATTAACAGAATTAAGCTTCGATCATGTGTTGGCAACAGATTATTTTATTCAGATAACGTAAGTGACATCATTAGTGCATATCATTACGGAATCGGTATTTAAGTCATGCATTATTGAAAGCAAATGTCACTTCACTAGTCATTCACTTAGTCATTCCTCTGAACACATTAAATTAACAGAATTAAGCTTCGGTCATGTGTTGGCAACAGATTATTTTATTCAGATAACGTAAGTGACATCATTAGTGCATATCATTACGGAATCGGTATTTAAGTCATGCATTGTTGAAAGCAAATGTCACTTCACTACGTAAATTCTCTATGCTGTTGTGTCCAGAGATGATGTACCATATTTTTTAAGCTGTATTTTAGGTAATTATTTTCAGTTGTTTGTTGTATCGAGATGGTACTGTATGTAATAAATACTATTTAAAATCTACATAATTCCTCATTTGAGTTTACGCACTCACTAACTACCATGCTCTGCCAACACGAAACTAGACATTGCGCACCACACAGTCACCCGTTAAAGGTCAATAGATTCTCGATCGCGAAATGCAGACTACTAGTATCCAAATGTGCCAATTCAGCTTATTGATGAACCCATTCAAATGGAAGTGGGCTTCGTCGCGGAAACAAACCATATTCGCATCAAATTCCAGTTCGTCAATTCTATCATCAATAGTAATGGCGACCACTGTTCCATGGCCATATGGCTTAATTGTTGATGGGTTTGTATTTTGTATGAGAAGAAATGTAGATATTCAATAGCAGTTGTCGCAGGTTTCCCCTGTTTGATTTCCACCTGTTATGTAGCTCGTCTGATTGATTTCCTTTTGCTAGTTTGAAATGAAACGTAGGTTTCTTCACGACGTTTTCAGGCGAAATATGACAATTTACAGTCTCTTGCTCTAAGATCTAATATTATACTAGTATAAGAACTTTTTTTAAAATTTTAATAAATAGTATTGCTGTTAGTATTTTAAAACGACCTTGTACTATCATTGACTGTTTTGTATAGTTAAAAATTTCATTAAACTTAAAAATGTCTTTTTCCTGGTATGTCGCAAACGATATTTCCAATAATAACTGGATTCAAAACTCCCCATAAATGTTTCAATATCTAATTTTTTTTATCTCAACCGTTGTAAGCATTTCTAGAATGTATGCGAGGATATTATTTACAGAAACTTTGTTGAAAATAATTTTTTCTATCAATAATTTGTTTGTCACAAGAAAATCTGTCATTTTCCTGGCTACTTTTATTTAGTGATTTTATTTTATTTTATAACCGTCGTTGAACAGCCGACCCAATTTCATGGGTTTACGACTACTTACGGTCAATTCCGTAGCCTTGTAATTTTGAACCAATCCAGAAGACAAGGTAACTCCTGGATCAGTAACCCCAGAGGTATTGATTTATTGTGGAAACATGCAGGACTTTGAGACTCGACAGATTTAACGTGAATCAGTCACCATTTACTACACAGGGAGTCTTCGGCCGGCGAGGATCGAACCCACTACCTCTTGGATATGGGCCCAGCGCCCTACCGACCAGGCTATCCCGGCCCCTTATTTAGTGATTTGCTTTTTTTTCGGAAACGAAACTTTATTGTTCTTTCATCTTGGACATCTTTAACGGTTAATCCTGAACTGCTCGGCTCACAATTTCGCAGACGTATGTAAATGCGGCTGAGACACATTCTGTGTAAATTCTTTTGATGACGGAATAGACATTGAACAGCCAATCGAGACCAATAATAACATTTCTGGATTGGTACAATGGTGGTTGATTTAGATTGTGAGCTGCATCATACACCCGTTTCGGATTCACAAGTTCATACATGAAATATGATTTGAAAATTAAGCTTTTTTTCAATTTTACATGAATAGTAAATGAATCATTTATATTGCGTGGAAGACAGTCTACGGTCTTTTGCAAGTTATTGGGTACGCTGACAATGGATCCTTTTATCCCTAACTGGTGATCAACACCCAGTTCTCGTATTTGCATGAAGGGAGCTCGGAGAGTCACCATTCGCTCTTCGGTAGGATTCAATTCTCTCAATCACTTTGGTACTTTTGTGAGGGAAGGGCTTCATGCTTGCGTTTGCGAACAGAATCCTATCATTTTTCCGTTTGTGTGTAACGTTCCGTTGTGTGTCCCGTTTGTGTGTCTTAAGGTATTCTCGTCTACGTTCTTTGGCTTTTTCAGCCTTGGAAAGTTTAAGCCGTGGCATCGTTTTTTTCTGGCTTCAACTCTAACTTTTGGTCCGTGTCAATCAGTTTTGACAATCTTTACTTGTGATATTCACCTGAATTAGTATTGTAAACGATTCAGTTTGACTGTAGGTTAGAATTTCTGATTCTTAATTAAAACTATAAAAACGAAAACATCGTTCAAATGATGAAATTCTCTTTTATTCACAACTCAAGAAGTATTTATGGGATCTCTCTGGTCCTATATCTCAAAAATAAACTCACCAACTTAATGCATAGCAAAATTAAAAGTGAAAAAGAGAATTCTAAAAAAATTATCAAACAGCAACGGTCACCATAGCAACGCACGCGCACTGTTTACTATTACTCTTGATTATTGTAGTTGAAAAGTGAGGACGCCATGAAATCCAAACCAAGATCCATTTCGCCAATGGTTAAAATTTATTTTGATACTTAGTTGTATAAAATCGAATAATAGATAGCTTTTGCATAACATTTGTTTTACTTTAATCGCAACGCTAACTTTATTTTCCATGCTTTTGGGACACGTTGATTAGTAGAGAAATTTTCGCGCATGCGCTGTGAAGCGTTAATGTAAGAGTTAGAAGGAACCTTAACCATATGCAAAATCTCTCTAATAATTCACCTTGAAATTAAAATGAATAAAAATTATCCATTACACTCATTGAGAAATGAAAAGGCTTATAAAATTTACAGCTTGTCTTCATAACACATAATATTAATTATTTTTTAATAATTTAGAAAAGAATTAAGAATGATCATAAGTACAAGAAATAAAATAAATTAGAAAGCTTTGAAATTTTTAATGTCTAAACTGCCACTATAATACATATTATAAACATTTTAAATATAACTTAAAATCATTTTTATTCTAACTATTCAAATAACATTCTCGACAATGGCATTTTTATTTCTAACCACAAGGATATATTCTAAGTGAGGGTAAATGAAATTGTAGAAATTCGAACAAACTATTTTTGAAAACCATAATTACACGTTTATTAGAATTAATAAATGTAAACGTATTCTTTTGAATTACTCAAGATTTAAGCGATTCGATTTCTAATGCTTTGTTAAAATAATTTAGAGTTTTAAAAATAATAACCATCGTATATTATATCCGCTTGTTTTTATTAATATTTTCACTCTATTTTTAATATATGTTTTTCAAGTTATCATTTCTGTATTTTTGCGCAATACATTTTTAATTCAAAAATTAACTAAAGAATTCTTTAAAATAAAAATTATCTTTCAAATAATTATAATCCAATTCAGGTAAATTTTAAAACGAAACCATTTTTCAGAAGCATGATATAAAATGGCATACATATGCCATGCATAAAACATAAACTATCAAACATATTTAAATTAAAAATTTATGATATTATTATTATTATATAGAACTTTAGAAACATTAAATATTACAAAACATTTAAAATAACATTCGAAATTACAAAATGTGTGAAAGTCTATGCTTCGATAGTATTGGAAAATTATATATTTCCATATAATAAAATATATTTTGGAAAATTATATTGAATTTAATGTATTTCAATTACAATCAGAGATTTTCAAACGAAAACTCATTCTTTCAGTAATTTTACAATTTTAGTAGCTTGAAACGTTACAAGATATTCATAATATTATTTGGAATTCAGAAATCTGTACAAATATATCGTACTGTAGTATTCGAAATATATATTTTTTTCTAATTTACTCTATATTAAACTTTAAAGACAGAAAATTCAATTTCTTAATTCATTTTGAAATGGAGCATCGCATCGAATATTTATTATTATACTCTCATAGGCACACATTAAAGGAATAAATTGTGTTTATTACTTATAACTGCTTTGCTTTAAAAATGCTTAATAAAATAAATTTACAAGCGAGTACTTTACGCTTTCGCAAAAGGAGAATTAATAACTTGAAAGACATAATAAAATGCATGTTTCCGTTACTACACCTAATTACAAGTTCCGTTAATTAAAAAAAAGAAATATACTTGCACAAACACAAATTTTAGTGTAAAGATGCCACTTTAAAGCAAAATGTTCGAAAATGCTTACTTTAGTTAATTAAAGTCTGTTATTTACAGAAAATCTGATCGAGTTACTTTTCGGAAAACAATTATGAAAGATTGAAAAATGCAGTAAATTAAGTCACTAATTTATCTCCTAAACTTTACAAAGAGAACTGCATTTTATCTGTAAAGCAATAACCTATAAATAGTTTGAGCTCACGCAGAAATCTAATTAAGTGACGCAAAACAAGTCGCACTTCATTTGTTTATCATATTCTAAGTGTCGCTTTTAACTTTAGGTTAGGAACTCAACGTTTTGACATTTTTATGCGAAATATATTTTAATGTTTTAAAAATTTAATAATTTATTTTTCAGCTAATGAGACAATATTAGTTCAAAGCGAGCTAATAAGCTAACTAAAAAGATATTTTAGAAAATTTCCTCTTTACACATTAAAATTCTAATACAACGTTATAATTATAATGAAAAATAAAGATTCTTTCAGAAAGAATACTTAAAAAGAAAATTTTACTTTATAGATTAAGATTAAAGTATTGCTTTAGTCTTTAAGTAAAAAAATTCAAAAAATAAGTAGTTTTATCACTAGCGGGGATCAACTAAACACAACTACTTAATATTCAAAGCCGTTGCCTTGTAATACTATACCCTAAGCTGAAGACAAGGAAATTTTTGAAACAAGAATCAGAGTAGCTCATCTTTGTGATACACTTTCAAAGTTTAACTAACCCGCATTTGCAATATATTAAAAGGAAAACCTCGACAACCTTCCATGGTTTTTTGATGGTAAAGAGACTTTAACAATACGCGTACCATTTAGGATTTTTTTTCGTGAAAATGGGGTTTGGGAGAACTAAGAACAGTTTGCGAACTTTCCAGTAAATGCCGGGATTCGACCCACGGTATACTTTTATTGGGTGATGAGCTCCATTCCCGGTGGCCTTATGCTTGACGTTACACACTTTTAGCAATTCATTCCTTCGAAATAAAGATTAAGTGTATTCCGAATCAATTGATATGATGTTGTTGCTCGAAGCCAACTCATGATATTCAAAATTTATCTTAATCACTTGATTTTCTCCGGTACTTTTGCCTCTTAAAGAGGGACCGTAAAAATGATCTTTCAATAGTACCTATATTGAATCATCCCAGTATTCACTTAGTTTTTAAAAGGTATCAAATATACTATTATTGTTGTTGTTGTTCCTTATCCTCCAATTGTCTGGCTCCGTCAGACAAGATCCAACAGGTTGTTGACCCTCAAAAAGTCGATGACAAGAAGTGGAGTAGCGTATAAGTCTTCCTTGGAAAGGCCCAAGCAGTCAAGAATATGTTCGGCAGAGCAGTCAAGGATATGTTCGGTCCAGGATATGTTCGTGTGTCCACTTGCCAATCTGGTAATTGCTGTTTGAGATGCTAGATCACCTATATGCACAAGTGAAGAGCCCGGTTCCTAGGCCGCATACCAGTTATGAGAGTGATCCTCCTCTTTTTTGATAGATGGCTTTTGATTTTGGACTAATTCTCTGAGTACGTAAGGGCAGAGGACGAAGGTGTTGAATCACTACAGCCCTCCTTGGCCAAGCGATCCGCTTGTTCATTGGCAAAGATGTCAACGTGGGATGGTATCCACTGAGGATGAATGTGTGGTACTTTGAAATAAGTTGAAGTTTAAGAAGGATGGAGATGCTTGTTTTGTCTCCAACTTTAGTCCAATTGTGTAGGTGTTGAAGGGAACTGCGACCGTATATATATAAACTGTATATACTATTATAATAGATAGTACCTATATAAGTACATTTGTAACCTATTAAAACTATACAAATTACCATAGTAACAGTAGTTACGATAACCAAAATTAGTTCAAAATCATTGGCATCTTCAGAAATAATATGTGATTTTCTTTTATATTTCTCCAAAACAAATTAGTGCCTTCTCTCTGTTTTGTTTAATGATGCTTAAGAGATTTTTTTTATTTATTTTAGTTAGTACCTATTACTAAAATTATTTAAGTATCATTGGCGTCAATAACAGTTTCACAAATTTGACAGCAAAACATCGACAAATTTGGTTTCCTGCACCTCTCATAGTTATCAGAAATTTTATTCCGTCCTTTACAAAGTTAAAAGGTTTTTTTCTTCATTTTATAGACTGAAATTTCAGAATTATGGGGCTGCAAACACTAATTCGTAGTACTTCAACAAGCGCAAGAATGAGCTTGCTATGTGTAATTAGGGTGACGAAATATTTCTTGAAAACTATCCAAGCTTTGAGGACAACACTATTACGAACGTT